>NC_045621.1:61650268-61959852 GCF_009829155.1 Mustela erminea
ACATAACAGTGTTTTCATCTGTGGAAAAATACATACTTTTCTATGCTAGTAATGGCATTTAAAAGGGAAACATGCCTATTTGGTCACTGACCACTCCCACATCATAACTATCTTGAAATTTCCTTTTTAAGCAATCTTTCCTAGAGACCCAGTATTGGCCCAAGACCAATTTACTCTTTGCCAGAAAGTTATTTCTCAGGCCCAATTATCTAGAAAGCTCATGAAATGTGTGCCTTGGCAGGCTGAAGAAAAAGGATTTTGTAATCAGGTTTTCCAGAGGAACTCTCAGAATTTCCAATCCAAGATCCTGTTTTGGTTGGAAGAGAGTGCACGGATAGAAACATTAAGAAAGAGAAATGAGAACTGTTGTCTCTTATATAACTCTAGGCTAATTCGTTATATCCAGTCCCTCCTAGTGGAAGTGAAGGAAATGGTAAAAGGAAGAGATCTAGAACTAAGGATCTCCTAAAATGCCCGTGTTCAACATGACCGTTTGGGTCACCTTCAAGGAATGTCTAAACGTTAGAGGCAGGATAAAGGTTTGTTTTGCTGCAATTTGAGTCGGGTGAGTATGTCAAAAGCAAAGAGGGTTAAGAGGTTAGTCTGAGATTTGTATCACATAGAGGTCCAAGAGCTTGATACTGACCTGGAACTTGGTTTATTTATATCTAGGCGCCAGCTGCAAACCAGTCATGTGGCTAACTCCAAACGAGAGCCACATACTTCAGTTGTTCAGAAACTCCCTTGAATCCCTTTACTTCTGCTCCCTTATTTTTCTATAGTTTAGAAAAAATTCTCTTCCACCCCCAAACCCAAGATCTACTCCCTTCCACTTCTTTCTAAGGAGAATGATATCCTTTAAGGAAAAAAGAAAGGAAAAAAAAAAAAACAGTTTGCTTAAAAGGAAATGGATTTTGATCTCTAGAGTTTGCTAAGCCTATTTCTTGTCATTTCTTAAAATTAGCTTCTTCTAATTTTTGCCTTTGAACGAATCTGCCAAATTCTACTGTAGAAACAAAGACATCCTCCACCCCATTCTACTTAAAATCTAGTACACAGCTCAGCTCTTTCAGGAAAATACCAAGGATATACGAGATCTAATCATGCATTGTAAATTCTGTATTCAAAAACCTGCATTTCATTTATTGCTAATCCAATTGACAGAAACTCAAAAGTGTCACAAAATACCCTGTTGGTGAGGCTGTGACAAAACAAACACGAACACTTTGCATGACTCTGATGGTTCTACAGAATGGAAGAACCTCCTTTAAAAAAGGGACTTGTTAAATTCTAGCAAAATTACATACATATATAACCTTTAACCTT
Source organism: Mustela erminea (assembly GCF_009829155.1). Classification (NCBI taxonomy): domain Eukaryota; kingdom Metazoa; phylum Chordata; class Mammalia; order Carnivora; family Mustelidae; genus Mustela; species Mustela erminea. The sequence continues at coordinate 61,651,595 of NC_045621.1, forward strand.
TTATTTTGAATCATAAATGAAGTGGAAAAATAGATCTACTTTGTCTCATGTATATGAGCTCTTTTTTTTTTTAAGATTTTATTTATTTATTTGACAGAGAGAGAGATCACAAGCAGGCAGAGAGGCAGGCAGAGAGAGAGGAGGGGAAGTAGGCTCTGCTGAGAAGAGAGCCCGATGCAGGACTCGATCCCAGGACCTGAGATCATGACCTGAGCCGAAGGCAGAGGCTTTAACCCACTGAGCCACTCAAGTGTCCCTGAACTCTTAAGGCAGAATAAAAATTGAAGTTATTCAGTGTACAAGGAATGGTAGCATTACCTTGTCACTAATTTTCAGCTTCCAATCAATGGATCTAACTTATGAATACCTAATATTAAAAACAAACAAAACAAACCCAAGTCATACTTACACTGATAGAGGTACATATACAGCCTGAAGTGAAAGCCTGAAGGTAATCAAAACTCTAGATCCAAATACAAGGGGAACATAAATAATACTATGGAGATATAATCAGCAAAACTGGAAACTAATTGAGTAGTCTCGTTTTCATGGCAATACAGTTGTTTGCAAAAGTTCAACAAGGTTTCTTTGTAACAAGACACAACTGGAAAAGTTAGTTATGTTACCAAGATTTTGACAAGAATCCCATTGAAACATGATGTGCATAGAATCAGAAATGACCGGTTTTAAGAAACCAAGGTCAAGACAATAAAGCCCCCTTCCAAAAAACCTGCTGGTCTCTTGCCATCAGGGTTTCTGGTACCTTTGACATGAGTGAGGAAGGTCACTTCCTGGCTGGTTCAGGAACTTCAGGATGTTTGGGGACCTTGAGAAGAGAGGAATTCACCCAAATCTATAGATATTACGGGTAAAGTCTTCATGGTGAGTCCTTGGTTTGGCTCCCTTGCTATGAGAGATTTTCAAAAGTCCAATCTGAGATTTATTTTGAAGAGTGGTAGCAAAGCAGACTTCAGAGGGTATATATTATGGTCATCACTATTCTTGCTGCACTTGTGTAAGCAAACAGGCCAAGTTTAATGAGACTGGATTTATTTTGCAAACAAATTAGTCTTACTGTGATTATCTTTGATAGAAGCAGGGGTGACTGTAGATAATAAATTATGTTTCAATGGAAAACAATATCTGATATCTGAGGATATCAGATTCTAGTCCTGTACAGTGTCTTTGAAAAGGCTTTGTTATCCCATCTCTAAGCTGGACTGGATTCTGAACTCTTTTACTTCCTCAAATATCTGGCTACCACTCTCCAAATTAATATTTTCAATTATCTCTCACTCTTCTGACCCAGAATAACTAGAAACAAAAACCATCATTTTCCCAAAGCCCTGCCAGTTGAAGTTGCATGACTGACTATAGACATAAGGAAATCACCCCAACAGCTTATGTATGGACAAGCTTCCTGCCTGTTGTTGTGTGGGCCACTCAGAAATTTCACCAGAATACCTGATGACATCACCAGAGACATTCAAACTGCATGAGATGCTTCAAGCTTGACAGGCACACATCTCAACAGGCTGCCCTCCAGACTCCAACTGGATTTACAGTCAACTCCAATCATTAACTTTTGTTTTTCTTTTGCTTCCATGTAGATGACTCCTATGAAATACCTGTGTATTTCCTATGTGCTCCCACCACAGAAGCCCAACTTTGGGATTCCATCTGGTATCACCATGTCCTGATATGAGACACAATCGTTTAACTGAACTGATTTCTTCTCAGATCTAAGAGACTGGTTTAGTGAGACATGTACTAACTCAGCTTCTAGACTGTGAAACTTCTTGAGGAAGTTTCAGATGTAGACAATGAAGGGAAGCAGAAGATGCCACCCCAAAATATGACTCTTTGGTACAAGGATTATCTTGGGTTGGTTATTTTGAGAACCAGAAGACCCAGAAAAACTCTGAAAACAGTAGAGGTTACACTCTTTAAGGAAACTTGAAAAGGAAATCTCCATGTGTCAGGGTCTCTCTCTTTTTGTATCAGGAAGAGTGGATGACTAAACCACAAGAAACTCTCACCTTTGGAGAAGGCATCAGCTTCAATGTGCGTAAGAAACTGTACCCTTGTTTACTGTGATTTTCCTGGGGACCTCACTGTAACAGGCCTTCCCACACCTTTCTTTCATCTTTAGCTGAAGATGGTCTTTAGGCCACCTTGGGTGTTACTCATTTTTATCTGGGTATCTCCCATGTATATATGAGGTGTACAAGTTGATAAACTTCTGCTTGCTTTTCTTTCATTAATCTGTCTGTTGTTACAGCGTTCTCAGCCAAGAACACAGAAGGTAGATGAAAAATTATTTTTCCTCCTCCAGTACACTACAGTACTGTGAAAGGATTGAAATCTAAAGTGGAACCAGGGGATGTGTAATGAAGAATCTCGTGTACGTATCCTCAGAAGAAACAAGTTTAAAAACAGAGAGCCTGATTTCCCACAAACACCTGATTCATGAAAGACCAAGACTGACCTTCTGTCCAGTGAACTTCCACCGAGAACTCCTCCCAAGCTTCAAGCCAATGAACGTCCTGCTTGGATTCTGGCTGGGCATTCCCCTCTTTGCACTCCTTGCCCATAAATGCAGCCCAGCCAGGCCCTCAACAGCCCTATAGCTTGCTACCATAAGAATTTTCTGCAGAAGTGGATAGGAACATGATGAACACTGTACCAGTCATGAGTTGATTATTGGTGAAGCTGGGTGATGGATACATTGGAATTATTTCACCTATTCGTTCTAATTTTGTATCGTTGTGAAATTTTCTTTAATAGGATGCTGAAGAACAATGTATATTACCTTATGAAAATGTGGATTTTCTCAGGCCAAGACTTACTTCATGATTTTGATTCTGCAAATCTCAGATGAGAAACAGATATGTTTTCTAGTTCAGGTTCCAAATGTTTATCACGCAGGTTATCAAAAATAGATACTTTTCTGTCTCTGTAGCCCTTGAATTATAAAACAGTACTTGACATGGAGAACTGCCGTGATTTTAAGGTGTGTTTTTATCTTCACAACTAGACAACAGTTAATCTTTATTCCTGTTTTTCCTGTTATTTCTCTAGTACAGTTCCTCTATATAACAGACTTTCAAACATACTCTTCTTCTTACTCCTGTTGAAGAAAGTGTATATGCCTTAGTCCGAGAAGAAATTCTCCTGAAACCCACAAAACAAAGGTAGGTTGCTGAGACATTCTATTGTGTATGCTTCTCATCAATCAACTACTATTCACTACAAACACATAGGTGAGAAAAAGATCACAAAACATACCCTATTCATTTTTATCCTTTTGTAAGCTTAAGAGTTTATTCTTAATCCCTTGCTTTAAAGAAGTTCAAAAAGAATACATTTGAAAAATACATTAATAAATAAAAAGAGAAGTTCACAACTGCAAGGTGATATTTATCAATAATAATAACAATAATCACTTCACAGCATCTGCTTTGAGATCAGAACTTAAAGTCTCCATGTCATTTTTGTTCTTGCAAATGGAGATCAGAAGAAAAACTGGGAGGATGAAAAGACTTCAGAATTGTGTGTGTGTGTGTGTGAGAGTGTGAGTGTGTGTGAGTGAGTGTGTGAGTGAGTGTGTGAGAGTGTGAGTGAGTGTGTGTGTGTGAGTGTGTGTGTGAGTGTGTGAGTGGCAAGGGAATGCAGTGATTTAGACTGGATTAGTTTAAACCAGATCAAAAAATTTAAACTGGTTGAGTAAATGGGCCCTGGCCAATTACCCTCTATGGATTGCTTTAAGAAGTCAGTTTAGGGTCTTCTGCGTGTCAGAGTGGATCCGCTGCTGCTTTCTTTTACTTTGGGAGAGAGGAAAACCAAAAGCTATTCTTTGAAATTTGCAGAAACTGAGACCTACCTTTGAACTAATCAAGAACACTTTTAAAAATTGTATTAGGGGGCGCCTGGGTGGCTCAGTGGGTTAAGCCGCTGCCTTCGGCTCGGGTCATGATCTCGGGGTCCTGGGATCGAGTCCCGCGTCGGGCTCTCTGCTCAGCAGGGAGCCTGCTTCCCTCTCTCTCTGCCTGCCTCTCCATCTACTTGTGATTTCTCTCTGTCAAATAAATAAATAAAATCTTAAAAAGAATTGTATTAGGAGTCTCAGTTTTGAAGGATATTTTGAGAAAAAGAAAATTCACCTGAAAGATTTTTATTGCCCGTGTCTATCCGGATGCCTGCTGCCATTCCAAAATTTTGAATTCCACAGGAAACTTTGGCCAAACCTGCCCTTATTGTATAGTATTGGCAAGACGGACCTTGTTCTTTTTGCTGTCTTGCAAATAAAGCTCTTCTGTTTGTGGTGTGGAGCTGAGGATACCATTTCTTTTCTTCCTGTATGAGCAGGACAAAACAAATGGACTTAAGTATTTCATTTATCAAATGTTATTATGTTGCTACTTGTTTTCTTTTACTTACTGAAAATTCATATTTAAATATTTTTTAGAAAATCCGGGAAGTGATGCGTCCACCCTCATTTTTATCTTTAACATAAACAGCCCTGAATTGCTACGATGTCTTGCTGTGATCATCCCAGATTTGTAATAAATATCTATTTAATGATAAGAAAAGAGTGCCTCTGCACAACACTAAGGGAGAAATGTCTCCCTGGGGGTTATGGCTGAGAACAACTTGGAGGTAATAAAATGACAAAGCATCTTTCATTTCTATCATGCCCCTCCGAGATGACTACAGAACAGGATGTATGGTCCTGAAGTACCCGTCGTAAAGATTTACACAAATTGTTCCTTTCTTTCAGATTACTGTTGCTTTCCTCGGTGTTACATACTGTCATTAAATTCTCCACCCTCACTATTACAGCTTCTATTACCACCCACATGGCACTACGGCTCTATCCATGGGTGGCAGATGTTATCACCATATGTCATCCGATCAATTTTCCATTCAAGGGTAATGTAATGTTTGGGGGAAAGCCAACTCACACTTTAGTAAAGGCTTTCTCTGTAGTCTTCACCAGCCGTAAATGCAAGCTTCCTTTCAACTTCTTGGCTCTGATGCTTAACCAGAAATCAGCAGGCATCTTAGAGATGCTTTGCATGTTTCCGTGTTAGTTGGGCTCTCTCTCACTGTCACCTGCCAAATTGTTTCCTATTAAGGAGTTTGGCACTATTTTGCTTTCCTCTCCTTTTATTCATCTCAGAATATTCTGGACAGAGAATCATTAGCTAGATGAATACCCAAAGAGAGTAGCAGTTTCAGTCTGGTTCACAAGGCTGTTACTTCTTGTTTATTTCTAGGATCTATATCTCACCTCCTTGTTCCAGAAGTTGGCATTGCTCAGAGAGTTTGAAATTCTTTTTCTATATAATGCTAAAGGGTAGCCAAAGTTAAGACAAGATCGATTTATCCATACGGTTCTGATTTGTGCTTGTATGTGCTCTCTCTCTCTCTCTCTCTCTCTTTCAGTCCTTTTTGTTTCCTTTTTTACCTCTACATTTTCTCCAAACTCCACTGTCACACTTGCTGTGGATTTTTATCTTTCCACATTTATTGAACACTTATTATTTGCCACTCCCTGGGTTATGTGCTGCATATTTAAATATTTAATACAGTTTTCCATGCTTTAAAAATCTTAACGATAACCCTTAAATTATTTTGAAAGCAGTCCAGTCTAAATCACTGCATTTCCCATCCGTGTTGGGTAATTCAGATGTGGGGTACTTGGGAAGATGGGAGGTGGAAACAATGACTTGTTTTTATTAATCATGAAATGATCTCCCTTCCAAGTGCTCACTGTCTATAGTTTGGTAAAGAAATTTCTGTTTACGTTATACATACTCATCAATAATTTGAAGACTTGGATTATGTCTTTTTTTCCATTTATGTATCAGTTTCAAGTTTCCCAAATCTCATGAGCAAACTCATTTGAAATTCCTTAATTCCAATGATCCCTTGATTTGCCTTTCTCCATATATTTTCTAGTTATTCTGTGTTTTTCTTGAAATGTGATCGCTGGTAACTACTATGGTGTCTCAATTGTAGGTGGCAAGAAATAATGTCTTTAGGCACCAAAATGATATTCTTTTCCTGAGTTACAAATGATGTTCAAACATTATCACATTTTGAAGTTTAAGTTACTTGTCCTTAAGTTATAACTTTGTATCTATCCCTAATTAAAATCTCCTACTATTTTATTGTTCATTCATGCTGACCTGTGAAGTTCTCTATAGCTTATTTTCATGGATTTCTTATGGCACTCTCCAGGAAATATAAGTAGAATCAGAGCACTTGGCTATTTTGCTGTTCCTCAAGAATATTTTATTAATACTGCTTAATTGTTACAAGATTAACAACCCTATTTGCAGCTGTTTCTAGTGTGAATCCCTGCGGAAACTGTGTTATCAATTTTATTTTTATCCAGAGCATCTCATCACTAAGAGAACTCTTTACTTTTGATACAGTTTTCTATAATGCTCATCTTTCTGAAGTGTCATATTTTATGATAGTATTCGAAGGAATTTTTATAAAATTACTCTTGCCCACATTAAAATTTATACTCTTAAACCTCTTTAACCAAGGGATCATAAGGCACACTTTTTTTCTTACAAAAATACATTGTCACCTCTATTCCTATAGTTATTCCAGTTATTGCTGTAGTCCAAAATCCTTTTTGTTATGCATTCTGCTGGGATGCCTCTCGAGGGTAGGAAGCCCTCTGCTGTTTACTTTGGGTCTCTTTGGATCTCTTTCCTTAATTCAGCACTCCACTTCCATAGTATAGATCATATACGTATAAGTAAGATATAATTTGCCTCCATTAGAATGGTAACTCCATAAAATCAGAGACTTGCTTTTGTTTACTGTAGTATTTTAATACCAAGAACAGTAACTTTCACATAAAATGCTTAATACATGTTTGTGAATTTATACTTTTGGAAGTACATTGTTAATTTCCTCACGAGCCACTAATGAATAGATTCTTATTAAGTTGCATTGAACCCTAAGTGATTTTATTAAATATCATTGAGCATCTCTTACTATCTGATGGTTATCATGGTCTTCTCACATGGGTAGAAGCCAAATGTTTGTACGAATTCAAGGATAAATTTTGGTGCAACAGGCCAAAGTATGTGTGGCACCCAGGCAACTTACAGCAACATGCAAAATACTTTGGCCTGTTGCACCAAAATTTATCCTTGAATTCATACAAACATTTGGGTGGTTGCCAACAAGTCGCACTGCTCTGTGTACTGAAGAGTCTTATTACTTTTTTTTTTTTTTGAGTCCTAGTATTCTTTAACACCTTTTGATTTGATAGTTCTGAATCCCAATTCCCAAAAGGCAATTTAAGAATCCTTTAATGACTTCCTCAGTGAAGTTGGAATAGAAAAGTAATACTCGCTGTATTTTTTAACTCTCGACATGCTTAGGAGACCAGAGACGTGAAATAGTTCATTGATCCTTCAGCTTGAATTAATATATTTGAAGGTCTTTTAACTTTGACAGTTTGGTTCCTTGCAAAGGTGTTCTTGCTTCTGAACAGCATAATTTTGGATGCATCTGGACTACCACTCCTCAAGATAGTCCCAATTCTATTCACTGGCAAGTCCTTGACTTTCAAAACTGTAGGTTTTATTAAGATAATCTCTTTAGCCAGTTAAGCATGAATAATTTTTGTTTAATCATTTGGAGGGCCAAGCCTCATCTGTTTCCTTAGTGGTCACTTGTATTATCTTGAAACCTTACTTCTACAGCTCAGCTAGAGGAAGCTTCAGCCAGTTAATGCATAAAATATTGAAGTGTCTTCCTATGACAACCAGTTCTAATTCTGAGACTTCCTTAAGGACTGGTAATTCTTTTATTCTTTCTGGTTATCTTTATTTTCCAGGTTTTTAAGAATTCTTAAATTATGTAATAATGGTATTTAACTTCTAGAGATTTTTCTTCCATTGCCTTGTCATAAAGGATTTTTAAATCCTCCGACGACGCTCAGGAAGGTCTGTTACCCTTGCTCTTGGCAATACATGCCTGAGCTCCTGCGATGATCAAGGGTCCAACTGTCGTTATTCTTTAGGAGAGCATCTCCTCTCTCACTATCAACCTCTGTTCATTCTTATCACTTCTGTCAGAGCAGTGGACAAAGTAGAGACCTACATCCGCAAACTAGACCACTTTATGCCTCTGTTGATATTCAGATCCTTTGAATTGAGACAACCTGGTGATCAGTGTGCCACAAGATCCTTGTTCTGGGTGTATATAAACACTAAACTCATAGTCTTCATTTCTTTATTTCCCATTTTCTCTTAAAACCGTTTTAATCGGGGTGCCTGGGTGGCTCAGTGGGTTGAGGCCTCTGCCTTTGGCTCAGGTCGTGGTCTCAGGGTCCTGGGATCGAGCCCCGCATCAGGCTCTCTGCTCAGCGGGGGGCCTGCTTCCCCCTCTCTCTCTGCCTGCCTCTCTGCCTACTTGTGATCTCTCTCTCTCTGCCAAATAAATAAAATAAAATCTTTAAAACAACAACAAAATGCTTTAATCTGCCTCTTGCCCCAAATGCTCCACCGAAATTTACTTTCATTTCACCAAGAACTAAATCAAATTCAACAGGTGGCAACAGTGTTTCTAAAACGCAAGTCAGAGGAAGACAAATACTGTATAATATCACTTAGAGGTGGAAGTTTTTTAAAAAGCCAAACTTGTGAAAACAGAAAAAACGGTGGTTACCAGGGCATAAGGGTTGAGTGACAGGACAGATGTTGTTTAAGATACACGTTTACAACTACAAAATTTACAAGTAGTAAAGAAGCCCCGGAGATATAATGTATAGTACAGTGAATGTAGATAACAGTAAGTATTATGATCATCACACTTGCTGAGAGACTAAAACTTAATTATTCCAACTACTAAAAAGAAAGGATAATTATGTATCGTGATAGAGGCACAATTATTGCTACAGTGACAATCATATTACAATATATAAATGTGTCAAATTAACATGTTGGACACCTTAAATTTACACCCTTATATGTCAAATATATTTTGACGAGAAAAATAAATGAGTAAAGAGTAAAACTAAGTTGTGCCTACAACTCATCTGAAGATCTTATTAAAATGCAGATTGTGACTCAGTTTACTGGGATGGGGCCTGAGATTCTGCATTTAAACAACCACCAGGGGAGGTCTCAACTAAGTTCAGTGAATTGCACTTTGTATAGCAAGGCGCTGGACCCTGGAGCGCCTGGGTGGTTCAGTGGGTTAAGCCTCTGCCTTCGGCTCAGATCATGGTCTCAGGGTCCTCAGATCAAGCCCCGCATCGGGCTCTCCACTAAGCTGGGAGCTTGCTTCCCCCTTTCTCTGCCTGCATCTCTTCCTACTTGTGATCTCTGTCTGTCAAATAAATAAATAAAATCTTAAAAAAAAAAAAGGCTCTAGACCCTGACGGAGCCTTTGATAGGGCATCTTTCCAAAATTCTCTACCCCCTTGGATTTTGCTAGACCACTCTCGTGGTTCTCCTCCTCCTGGTTAATTGCTCCTCCCATAATCTTTCCTTCCATCCTCTTCTTCTGTTTGTTCTGAAATGTAAATATACCCTGGAGTTTCATTCGCAGTCTACTTCTCCTTTGAGAGTGGTGGTTCTCAAACTTCACTGTACAAAGAGGGTTGGCTAGGAAATTGAGTAGACATGGAGTGTCCTGAACTTCACTCCAGAGTTTCTGACTCAGGTGCTTTGGGGTGGAGTCCATTAGTCACCATTTTTAATTCCGTTAAAAGGTTCCTCGGGCCACACTTGGGAGAAACACTGATGTAAGGGCGCTCATCTACTCTCAGTGCTTTGACCGTGCTCCAGATAATTTCCGAATGACACCTACACTCCGGACCTATCCATCAGATCAGCTGACTACTTAATATTTCAATCTGGATATTTGAAAAGTTCAAACTAAGTTGAATCTGTTAACCTCCCTCCCCCACCCAACCTCTTTTTGTCTCTCTGAAATGATGATGAAATCTGGTTAGAGTTTGTGTCCAAGGCATACTTGTCCTCTGGGGATTGTTACCTACAGCACGTCGGCATAAAAATCACCTGGGGCAGTTTGCTAAAATTGCTGAGTTGCAAACTCCTCAAATGCTGATTCCTTACATCTGGAGCCCACACATCTGACTTTTAAACAAGGTTTCCAGCAATGATTCTGATGCTGAAAGCCCTCAGCCTCCGCTTTAAAAAGTGCTGTCTGAGGGATTCCTCCAGCAAGTGCTAGTAGTTAAGACCATAGAAGATTTGAAAGCATTTTCCATGGTAGAGGGGCTGAGCGGGAATAAAGGACCGTCTAACCTTCCCTTTATCTCTAGTACAGTCTCCCCAAACTACTCCAAATAACTGCACACACTAAATGAAATCAGTGTACTTCTCTCTAAAGTCAGTGTCAGGTCAAGTTACTAGCCACACCCCACTAACAAGATTGGTACCCCTAAACCCTTTCCTTATAGTTGTTTCTGGACCACCAATGATTTGCTCCCATGTTGATGAAGTTCTAGAACCTAGGTGAGGTTCCGTGGGCTGAGGTCCGGAGCCGATGACCAAGAAAGAATTCTTGAGACATCTTTGGTGCAAAATGGTGGTTTATTAAAGCATGGGGCAGGACCCGTGGGCAGGAAGAGCTGCTGCCCTGGATTGTGAGGGTAGGCATGTTATATACCTTGCGGTTGGGGGGAGGTGGTGAAGGGATGGGAGATTTCAACAGAGTTCTCACATGTTAACAAGGGCCTACAAGGTGCCGGGGGGAGTCCTTGCCCTTATGGCTTGATCAATGTCCTCTTTAGGTCAGGTATTAACATCAAGATAGTTGGGAGATTCTTGGTGGGATATTATGATCCTGCTATCATTTACATTCCCTTCTACCTCAGTCTCCTCCAGTTTATGGTGGGAGGGAGACATTAGGGCTTCAGGAACGGAGAGTTATTTGCCTCTGGAAATTTGTGCTATTGATAAGGTAACCTCCCTGTTTAGACCTCTAGGACATCTGTAGAGCAAGGGAGATTCCTGTTCTGCAGGATTGCGATCCCTGCAAGTTAACTATTTATCGTTTTATGGCAGTCAGGGGTGCCTGAGGAATGCTACACATATGGAGGGGAGCGGGTGAAGAGGGGGTGCAAGGCGCCAGCTTTTGCTCTGTCCTCAGCCAGCCTCCTGCTCCCTCATCAATGTTACTTTGGAGATAAAGAATACTTTCTTGCCATTTCTTTCGTTTCCCTGTCGTCTTATTTCCATGAGGATACATTACTGATTTAGGAAATTGAATACCAAAACCTATAATATCTCAGGTAGACAGTACATAGCAGGAAGGGGGAGAAAGTATCTATTGTTAAATTTATAGCTCCCCAAGGAAATTTTTTCAGATCACCTCCACTAGCGGAAGCTCAATTAATAACACTTTTTATCTTAAAGAGCCATGGTTTGTATTCTATTTTTTAAAATTAAGAATACAATCTGTGTATAATTGACATTCTTTGTTAGTCCCAACCTAACCTCCTTAAAGCGATGGGTGAATTTGTTTCGTTGCCTTAAGTCTTCTAACTGGATGCTTTCCTCAGTTGTCCTTTTATTCATGTTACGCTCTTAGTTCAAAAGTGAAATGATTTTGCCCAAGGTTATTAGAATAAAATTGGAGTTCAATTAGTCACTTTGAGACACAGCAACTAAGTGGCTGATCCCTTTTTAATCTTTAACAAGCTCCATTATTCACAAAGGCAAATTGATGCCAGCTTTTAAGGAATCTGAAGTAACGCAAACCACATAGCTTTGAAATATTTAAATATTCTAATCTCAGGAAGAACTATCCTTTTCATACAGATTAGACTCTGAAACTGGTTTTAAATGGAAACAGTGCCAAACAGAGGTTCAAATGCAAATACATCAGATTTACATCGACGGAAAGGGTCTTGATTCATCTTAATTTTATCTCTTTGCAAACAGCATATGCATAATGTTATCTTGATGTTCAGTCTCAACCTCCTCTATCTACATATCAAAACGTACCACGGAGAGAGCTTTCTCCCCCCCCCCCCGCCCCCCCGCCCCCCGCGAAAAATCAGTGGGAGCTGAAAAGACAGGCAATGTACCTAGGTTTTATCATGAGTGTTTGGCTTTAATTTCAGGTGGTTGAGACACTGATTAACCCTATTTTCCTAAATCCGAAGAGAGGCATTTTACTTCAGCGGAATTCACCTGCAGATATATATATTTTGTGGGGTTTTTGCTGTTGTTGTTGTTTGTGGGGTTTTTTGTTTGTTTGTTTGTTGTTGGTAGTTTGGAGCTCTTCGTTGAAATATCTTTCATCTCTTTATTCCTCTCCTCTTCCTATTGCTGTTCTCCACTCCCTCCTCTCTCTCAGCGGCAAGGACTTGCCCTCTGCGAGAGTGGGGGTGGGGGCAAGCAGGGGACGGCAGCAGAGCGGGGAGCGGGAGCCGGAGACCGCCCGGCTCTGGCTTTGTTATTGGTCGGCGGCTGCCTGATGGATGGACGAGGGAGGAGTGAACTCTTCAGTCTGTTCCGACGGAGCTGAAGTACAGAAACCATATTTACAGGTAAGAGCTAAAAAGGAAAAAAAAATATTTTTCTTCAAAACAGAATGCTTCTCAGTGCCTATGGAGACGATCTTAAGATACGAAAATGATTCTGAAGACAGTTCCCGAAAGTGGGTCCCGTTCGTGGCTTAAGGAAGCTTGGCAGGGAGCGGTTTTTCCTCCCTGCCAAGCCATTAGCTGATAAAAGCACCCGAGGCATGTCTTGCCCTGTTTAACTTTCTAGGAAGTGTTCTTGAAGCAAAATTAATAGATACGATGAATCACCATGTGTCTTTTTTTTCCCCCCCCCAATTCAAGTTTGTGTGATTGGGAATGAAGGGAAAGATGACGAAAGCCCGGTAAATTCCACAGGTTCGGAGAACATGGAGCTTTCTCTGAAAATAGACATAAAATTTCATGTGGTGTCTTTTAAGAGGTACAATACAGTGAATGGTTTAGGAAAATAATTTTTGCAGGTTGGAGACTCTAAGTGCTGCATTAGAATGCAGGATTTCGTGTGCGTTTAAGCTCTTTAACTTTCTGCTCTTGATAAATCTCATGCTACCGAGTAATTGTATCATTGTATTTCGTAAATCGTAACCTTAGGTGATGATAAAGCGACTCTATGTTTAGCAACATGCATAGGGCTGTTTTCATTTGTGAAGGACTAAACATTGCTGTAAAAAATAGCATCTTAATAGGCAAATTTCATTGGCAGTTTCATTTATCAATCAAACATATCTAGATAAGGGTTCCTTCGCAGCATTTATATTGTTGGTAATATCCCTAGGGCAACAGTTTTTTTTTTTTTTTTTAAAGAACTCAGAAGTTAAGATTTTACTTAACCAGTTGCTTGTATCTCTTAATCCTGTCTTTGATTTTCCCTTAGGGAAAATAGGCAAGAGTTCTAAAAATATACACTAAATGACACATTGACAATAAAAAGAAGAAAAATAATTTTACTACAAGTCATTTACTTTTCTAGTTATTTTAATTCATAAACAGGGAGCAGTTAATGGAGGAGGGAATCTAATTAAAATCAAGCTTCTTTTAAGAAATATTTCTACTAACCTGGGCACATTGGCAATCAATTAAGACTTGTCGATTATAATAAAAGTATTTCTCTGATGTAAATGGTATATTCAAGTATTTTAAAAGTACTTCTTTTGAATAAATCACAAACTAACAGGAATGAATATGTATCATATCTACGAATTTTTTTGATCTTGTCTTTGCTTTTTGTTTTTGTTTGAGAAATGGGGTTTGGTTTTAAATGAGAGACAAATGCAAAATAGTTCTTGAAAAAATTACGAAAAGAGAAGGGGAGAAAAACTACTGAATATTTGGAAAAGATCATCTAAATGAATGGAGAACTAGCTTAGATTTCCTAAACATACTAAATATAGCTAATAATATGTTTATATGCTTGTGTCTTATTGACCCAAGCAAATACACTTGCATGGTTTATTTTGAACTATTTCTGGATTTCAAGAATCATTACACGATACTGCAATGTTGCTATGTTTCTAATTATTGATGGAATCTTCTGATCTTGGTTTTTAAAACAAAATGATGATAGAAATTAATCTACCCCAGATTGGAATGTAGGTGATATATAAATCCAGAGAGTTCTCACCTCCTAAAATGTGTTAGAAAAAAATAAATCAAGGCAGTTATGTTTTTTGGAAATTATAAATTCTGAGTAAAGCTACCTCCAGGAATGAAGGGGAATTGATGAAAATTAGAGAGCAGAGTTCCACATGGTTTTAAATTATTCTGTTTCCTTGGAAACCAGCTGCTGCAGATGCATTTTGCTTTCTTTGGCTAAAAATATCATCGTTTTAATAATCGCTAAGGGAAAGGTTCTGAATAAAACCAGAGTATATTGTTGCTGCTTTTTATAATTTCCTTAATGGTTCACATATTTTGGATGAAAAGTAGATAAACCCTTTCTCAATCAGCGTTTCCTATCATCCACTGGCAGACGTCTGCATGAGGCGTCTGCATGAGACGTCTCCATGAGATAACTATGGTAGCTTTTACTGCAGAGACTATAGGAAAAAAAAAGAGTGTGTGTTGGGGGCGGGGGGCAGACATGTGCGCTGGAGTGGAGGCAAGAGAGGAAAAAAAAGCATGAAAGAAAACAGTTAAGAGCTTCCTGTCCAAGTGAAGGATGAAACAAGGCAAATGAAAACCATGTAAGGCTGTTCTGTGAGATGGCAAATGCAGTATCATTTGTTTTTTCCTTTAGAGCATTTTTAAGACTCAAATATAGGTTTTTACATGTTATGTGTTTATATGTTACATATGTTCCTTTTGCGTAACACTTTCCTTTTTCTTTCTGTTTTGTGTGGTTAGTAGTATACTGAATGAGACAATAAAATTATGAAATATATTTTAGTGCATCAGTCATCTCAATCAGAAAGAAAAGCTTGAGATCTATGTTCAGGCTATGGATAGCAAAGATCAAATTCATATTTTGACAGATGAAGACTTTTTTAAACTTAATGTCCATACTGTTTCTGTACTGCAGTCCTTTGTAATCTAATATATAAAAAATTACAAAACTTAAAAACTTTAAATATTAATAACATAATGTGATTGAATTTTTAAAAGAATTATTATAAATACACTTTTTTTGTTTTGTTGGAAGGCTTTTGCTTGATTTGGAAATAAAATTTCACTCTGTGTGGCTTTTCAAGATCAGAAGTAAAAAATCACAATTATCGTATTTTACCTGAGGCAATTTCCAAAATTAAAACACATTCGTTATAAATATTTTTCTCTCAGCAAATTGCTGAGAGGGAAAATCATCATAACGCTGTTATAGCTTTCCTATTATTTTATCATAATTCAAATAAGATTCCTAACTCTTTTACCTCTCACTTCAATGTTTTTGACATATTGTTTATTTTTGTAATAATAACTTTAGTCTATTAGATTTACTATTAGTAATATAGCAAATAAAATACCACACGCTTAAACTATATTTTAATGTATTTGATATCTAGCCAATACATTACTTAAATTAATATGGTACATCAGAACATTATTTTTCACAAAGAGTTAGGGTGATGGGAGGCGTTTAGTTTTCATCTATTAATATGAGCAAAGCCCTTCAGGAGAAACATGTTCAGCCTAAAGACAGATGACCTTAAAAAACACACTGACAACAAAGCAGATGGATGAGGAGATGGGTCGTGCAAGCTTTCCAGATAACCCTTATTGCAGGCACGATCAAAGTTTTCAAGCGCATTTCAAGTTCCTGAAAATAACGCATTGCCTAGGCTCACGTTCACCTGCAGATGATTTTAAAACACAGCTCGTTAGTAGTGGCTCTTGACTGCTCCGTGGTTCTTTATTTGCTGCAAGTGGCTTGCCAGATTCATAGATGAGTTTACATGGGTCTCTTAAGTCTCACAAAATGTATTCAGGAAAATGAAATATTAATAGCTGCTCCTATAATATAGGTAGACAATTTTATATCTGTCATGTTAGTTTGTCAAATAACATTGCATTGCCGAGAATGGAAAGGTGGGATTTAAAAGAAATGGAAGTTACACCCAGGTAAGAAAGCTTGGGTCTGGTTTCCCAATGTTCAAGTTGTGCTAGGTACTCAGGTAATTCAAACAGATGAAGAATTGCTTTAGTGTTTGTACGATGGTAGGCCATAATTCAAAAATATTATTGATCAGAAGTCAGTTTTGCCTTAGTATAGGTTTAATACTTGATAATATAAGATAGGGCTTATCTAGGTATGGAAGGGGGGTTGGTCTAAAGTAGCATAATTACTTTTTAATTACCACTTTGTACATCAGAAAGCAAGAACTGGATTTGATTATCAAGCTAATGATCACATTTGGATGTTTTCACATATTCAGTCAATCAGTTGGGCAGATCATTTGATTTGTCAGTCAACTATTCAGATCTGAGTTGTTATAATTGACTAAATAGTTTGACCTGAAAATTGCTAAATGTGTGTACTCAGAATACAGACTCAACATAACTTTTTAAGCATTTAATTCAAGATTATGATGACCTTGGTAAATGTCAATAGTAATTCTAAGAATAACACTCTAACAAAAAAACCACTTGAAAGGAGCTCAACTTTGCCATTCTTTTTAATCTTATGGCTAAGAGGTGAATAGAAACTATGTGATTTATTTCTAAAGACTTCCTACTTTAGTGAGATCAAGAGCCTAATACAAGGGCTCTTGAGTGGCTCAGTCAGTTAAATGTCTGCCTTAGGTTCAGGTCATGATCCCAGATTCTAGGATCGAGCCCCACATGGGGCTCTCAGCTCTGAGGGGAGCCTGCCTCTCCCTCTTCCCCTGCAGCCCCCCGCCCCAACGCTTATGTACACACACACTCTCTCAAATAAATAAAATAAAATCTTTATAAAAACAGAGCTTAACACAATAACTTCTAATTCAACAACAAATGGTGGTTTACACATCTTAATATTTCTCCTGACTCGCATTGCACATTTGTACAAAAACCAACCACCACACACAAGAACAAGTAGTTCTTCTGTGAATTTTTGTATCTTTATAAAGAATATTGACTATAAAGCCCTTTGACAAATACTCATTTTATTTCCATGCATTCCCTTTGACTATTTTAGTCTTCTGTTACCCTAGAAACATGGAACTGGCCTGTAGAGATGGTTTCTTCCTGGATTGCTTGTTTTACCTATGAAGAAAGAAGGCACAGAGAGGGATTCCCATAGTGATATTTTAGTAAGAAACTGAGCATTTGCTTATGCAAAATAACAACAGCCAAACACTATGTGTTTGTATTAAATATTGGATATAATGCATTAAATACTGGATGCAAGAAAAGCATTCAGTTTAGGAGGACTTTGGAAGAAGGCGAAAAAGCATGGTGTGGCCAGATGGTCCACAAAGCATAACAGCACAGGAATTTTAGAGTTACGTGGAACTTTCCACTTTAGACCTGCCCTGGTATCCTTTTACTGATCTCTTTGACTTACTGTCACAGTCTCCTTGACTTTTTGTGAGCTTGCTGTCACGGTAAAAAATACATTTTAGTTTTGTTCTCTAGTAAGGGTTGATACAGTTAGCTGCTGTCATGTTGTGGATGTATCACAATATATTTAATAAATGAAACAAATAATTTCCCAAACAGGACTCCTGAATGCATTTACAAAGATTTCCTTTTCTCTCCCAGGTTGGGCTAGCCACAGAAAATCAATATCTGTCATCAGTCATTATCCAGGTAATACTGGTTGTGATACTGTCAGCATATTAAGCCAGAAAGACTCTAGAAAAGGTTTTCGAACATTGTTTTAAAAATTCTTTTTTATTTTGCTTTTTCGAAATTCCTTTCTGGTAGCTCGTAAAACTCATCCTTAAAGTTTGAGATTCTTTGCCTCCTGTTTACCTCAATCAGTAAGTGTCCCACGTAGACTCTCCCATGCACACAATGAATCCTCTCGGGCTCAGTGTCAGATGGGAAATTGAGCCTGGGCACTCCCCTTTTCAGTTTCTATATTCAGAGATCTCCACAGCACTTCTGGACAGAGTCAATGAAAACAACCTAGAACTGCCTCGGGCTTGTCCCGCACCTTCTACCAAGGCTTCTTGATGTGGTTTGACAGCCATTTTTTTGACCTCTTCATAAATTTTTATTCAGCTATCTTAACAATAATTCTTGGTGGTAGGGGTGTCCTTTGTCTCTATCAACAACATCTAATATAATGCCTGATACACGAACTATGTGCCAAATTGTTTTGCTAAGGGACTGATTGTGTCAGATAGTCCTCTTACCCTTGTCTTATACCCTCCCAGTGACACGCATTCCATTCTGAGATAGTACCCTCCTTCCATGGGCTTCTCTGTTAAGGCTTTTCAATCTAACAATGTCCATGCCACGTAAATGTTAAGCCATGCAAAATGACATATTGCAGAAATTTTATTGTGCAAATTCCATTTGAGCTCACCTATCCTCACGAGGGATCTTCTCTGCATGTGTTCTGCATCTCATAACTCTCTGTTCTATGCTGCTTCATTATCCATTACTCTGTTTTTGACACACACACACACATACCCCATCATCATATAGTAAGTAAATGGATTCATTGTAAATTAACACAGTTAATTATAATTTTTGCATTAATGTGTAATAAATATTAAATCATATTTGTATAAGAAAATGTCGTAATATGTATTTTACCAACCTCTGATTGTTCTCATACATATACTCTTATTCAAGTATTCTTCACTCTCCT
Organism: Mustela erminea; assembly: GCF_009829155.1. NCBI lineage: Eukaryota > Metazoa > Chordata > Mammalia > Carnivora > Mustelidae > Mustela > Mustela erminea. Next base: position 61,670,386 of record NC_045621.1, read on the forward strand.
CAATTAAGTTGTTCAGCAACAAGTTGATTAAAATAAGAATTGTTCACCAGTATTTTTCTTCTGCTCTGGGCCCTCACTCTGCCATTTATATTATGTTCTGGTGAACAAGTCTAAGCCATAATGTTTGGCAAGTGACAATGCTGAATCAATCTCAAAGAAATCAAAGTTGCATGCTGAGAGTTTATATATCCATTTTGCTGGAGTTTAATATGTCTCAAGGTAAAGGTAGGCAGATAATATAATACCAGTGGAAGTCCCACAGTCTACCACAGCCAGGTAGAACTGACCAAAAAGAAAAAAAAAAAAGAATGTTATGCCCTGATGTAATGTCTGGGAGTTTCAAGAGAAAGATTGATTCCTAATGTACCATTACTGTGCTCATTTATGTGGGAACTTTACTGTGGTATACATATATACCCCTTAAATGAATGATTTAGTCAGCCAGTCAGCATGCCTTCTTTTAGAAATACATACATCGAGCTAACGGGGTATTTTAACTTCGGCTGGCCCATTAGTTTTTTAGGTAGTTCAGTGTAATAATTGATGGGATGCACATTGGACTTTGCCATCAGGGTGACTGTCATTCAGCTCTTAGACATGCCATCTTACTGCCTCTGTAAATTTGGGAAAGTGACTTAAGTTATCCAAGCCTCTGCTGCCTTTCTGTAAAATTTGGTTATCAACTTGGGTGATACTGTAAAGACTGATAGATATATGTTGAACACTTTTCACCACAGAATGTGGATCATAATATGGAATTGTGTGTAATTTTTATTGTTATTGTTAATCATCCTTTTCTGTTTATAAGCTAAGAATTGGAAACAAGGAATGGAAGAATGGAGCCAAACAATACCCAGGGCTTTTAATGACCTCCTAAGTATTATTCTTCATTAATGAATCAAAAACCCATAAAATTCTCTTTTTCATTTTATTTTATTTTATTTCTTTTCAGTGTTTCAAAATTCAATGTTTATGCACCACACCCAGTGCTCCCAGTCCTCCGTGTTATTCCTTATGCTCCACAAGTAAGTGAAGCCATATGATAATTGACTCTTTCTGCTTGACTTATTTCACTCAGCATAATCTCCTCCAGTCCCATCCATGTTGACAGAAAAAGTGGTATTCATCCTTTCTGATGGAGGCATAATACTCCATTGTATATATGGACCATATCTTCTTTATCCATTCGCCCATTGAAGGGCATCTTGGTTTTTTCCACAGTTTGGGGACTGTGACCACTGCTGCTATAAACAGTGGGGTACAGATGACCCATCTTTTTACTACATCTGTATCTTTGGGTAAATACCTAGTAGTGCAATTGCAGGGTCATAGTGTAGCTCTATTTTTAATTTTTTGAGGAATCTCCACACTGTTTTCCAAAGTGGTTGCAACAACTTGCATTCCCACCAACAGTGTAAGAGGGTTCCCCTTTCTCCATATCCTCTCCAACACATGTTGTTTACCATCTTATTGATTTTGACCTTTCTAACTTGTGTAAGGTGGTATCTCAATGTGGTTTTGGTTTGAATCTCCCTGATTGCTAATGATTATGAACATTTTTTCATGTGTCTGTTAACCATTTGTATGTCTTCTTTGGAGAAGTGTCTGTTCATGTCTTCTGCCCATTTTTTGATGCGATTTTCTGAAAAACCCATAAAATTCTTAATTTTTGGGTGCCTGGGTGGCTCAGTTAGTTAAGTGGCTGCCTTCAGCTCAGTTCGTGATCTCAGGGTCCTGGGATGGAGTCCCACATCAGGCTCCCTTCTCAGCAGGGAGCCTGCTTCTCCCTCTCCCTCTACCTGCTGCTCTACCTACTTGTGCTCTCTATCCCTCTGTTAAATAAATAAATAAAATCTTTGAAAAAATTCTTCTTAATTTTTAAAAAAATTTTATTAACATATAATGTATTATTTGCTTTGGGCGTATAGGTCTGTGAATCATTAGGCTTACACAAGTCACAACACTCACCATGGCACATGCCCTCTCCAATGTCCATAACCCAGCCAGCCTAGCCCTTCCCCCTCACCCTCCAGCAACCCTCAGTTTGTTTCCTGAGATCAAGAGTCTCTTATGGTTTTTCTCCCTCCCCAGTTCCTTCTTGTTACATTTTTTCCCCTCCCTACCTCCCACGACCCCCCACCCTGCCTCTCCAATTCCTATCGGAGAGATCATATGATAATTGTCTTTCTCTTGATTGACTTATTTCCTTTAGCATAATACCCTCTGGTTCCATCCATGTTGTTGCAAGTGGCAAGATTTTTTTTTTTTTTTTGATGGCTGCATAGGATTGCATTGTTTTATATATATATATATATATATATATATATATATATATATATATATATATAATTTTTCCCCCCATATATACACACATCTTCTTTATCCATTGGACATCTAGATTCTTTCTATAGTTTGGCTATTGTGTCATTGCTGCTATAAACATTTGGGTGCATGTGCCCCTTCAGATCACTACATTTGTATCTTTAGGGTAAATACCCAGTAGTGCGATTGCTGGGTTGTAGGGAAACTGTATTTTCAACATTTTGAGGAACCTTCATACTGTTTTCCAGAGTGGCTGCACCACCTTGTATTCCCACCAACAATGTAGGAGGGTTCCTCTTTCTCTGCATCCTCACCAACACCTGTCGTTTCCTGATTGATTTATTTTAGCTACTCTGAATGGTGTGAGGTGGTATCTCACCGTACTTTTGATTTGCATTTCCCTGATGCTGAGTGATGTTGAGCACTTTTTCGTGTATCTGTTGGCCATTTGGACGTCGTCTTTGCAAAAATGTCTGTTCATGTCTTTTGCCCATTTCTTGATTGGATTATTTGTTCTTTGGGTTTTGAGCTTGATAAGTTCTTTACAGATTTTGGATACTAGCCCTTTATCTGATATGCCATTTGCAAATATCTTCTCCCATTATGTCAGTTGTCTTTTGGTTTTGTTGACGGTTTCCTTTGCTGTGCAAAAAGCTTGTGATCTTGATGAAGTCCTGATAGTTCATTTTTGCCCTTGCTTCCCTTGTCTTTGGTGATGTTTCTAGGAAGAAGCTGCTGTGGCTGAGGTGGAAAAGGTGCTACCTGTGTTCTCCTCAAGGATTTTGATGGATTCTTGTCTCACATTGGGGTCTTTCATCCATTTTGAGTCTGTTTTTATGTGTGTATAAGTAAGTGGTCAAGTTTCATTCTTCTACATGTTGGCTATCCAATTTTTGCAACACCATTTGTTGAAGACACTGTCTTTGTTCTGTTGGACATTCTTTCCTGGTTTGTCAAAGATTAGTTGACCATAGAGTAGAGGGTCCATTTCTGGGCTCCATTCCATTGATCTGTGTGTCTGTTTTTGGCCAATACCATACTGTTCATGATTGCAGCTTTGTAATAGAGCCTAAGGTCTGTAATTGTGATGCTGCCACCTTTGGTTTTCTTTTTCAACATTCCCCTGGCTATTCAGGGTCTTTTCTGGTTCTATGTAAATTTTAGGATTATTCGTTCCATTTCTTTGAAAAACATTGATGATATTTTGATAGGGTTGCTTTAAATGTATAGATTGCTTTAGGTAGCACAGACATTTTCACAATATTTGTTCTTCCAATCCACGAGCATGGAACATTTTTACATTTCTTTGTGTCTTCCTCAATTTCTTTCATGAGTACTTCACAGTTTTCTGAATACAGATTCTTTGCTTCCTTGGTTATGTTTGTTCCTAAGTATCTTTTGGTTTTGGGTGGAATTGTAAATGGGATTGACTCCTTAATTTCTCTTTCTTCTGTCTTGTTGTTAGTGTAGAAATGCAACTGATTTCTGTGCATTGATTTTATATCCCGATGCTTTATTGAATTCCTGTATGAGTTTTAACAGTTTTGGAGTAGAGTCTTTTGGGTTTTCCACATACAGTATGTCATCTGCAAAGAGTGAGAGATTGACTACTTCTTTGCTGATTTGGTTGCCTTTTATTTTTTTTTGTTGTCTGATTGTTGAGGCTAGGACTTCTAGTACTATGTTGAATAGCAGTGTTGATGGTGGACAATCCTTTTGTGTTCCTGACTTGAGGGGAAAAGTTCTCAGTTTTTCCCCATTGAGAATGATATTTGCTGTGGGATTTTCAGACATGGCTTTAGTGATATTGGGTATGTGCCCTCTACCTCTACACTGTGAAGAGTTTTGATCAAGAAAGTGTGGTGTAGGGGCACCTGGGTGGCTCAGTGGGTTAAGCCGCTGCCTTCAGCTCAGGTCATGATCTCAGGGTCCTGGGATTGAGTCCCGCATCGGACTCTCTGCTCGGCAGGGAGCCTGCTTCCCTTTCTCTCTCTCTGCCTGCCTCTCCATCTACTTGTGATTTCTCTGTCAAATAAATAAATAAAATCTTAAAAAAAAAAAAAAAAGAAAGTGTGGTGTACTTTGTCAGATGCTTTTTCAGCATCGATTCACTGTATCATATGGTTCTTGTTCTTTCTTTTATTAATATATTTTATCACATTGATTGATTTGTGGATGTTGAACCAAACTTGCAGCACAGAAATAAATCCCACTTGGTCGTGGTGAATAATCTTTTTAATGTACTGTTGGATCCTTCTTGATAGTGTTTTGGTGAGAATTTTTGCATCTGTGTTCATCAAGGATATTGGTCTGTAATTCTCCTTTTTGGTGGGGTCTTTGTCTGGTTTTGGGATCAAGGTAATGCTGGCCTTATAAAATGAGTTTGGAAGTTTTCCTTCCATTTCTATTTTTTGGAACAGTTTTAGGAGACTAGGTATTAATTCTTCTTTAAATTTGGTAGAATTCTCTTCGGAAGCCATCTGGCCCTGAGGTCTTGTTTGGGAGATTTTTGATGACTGCTTTAATCTCCTTACTGGTTATGGGTCTGTTCAGGTTTTCTGTTTCTCACTGGTTCAGTTTTGGTTGTTTATATGTCTCTAAGAATGCATCCATTTCTTCCAGATTGTCAAATTTGCTGCTGTATAGTTGCTCATAACATGTTCTTATAATTGTATTTCTTTGACGTTGGTTTTGATTTCTCCTTTTTCATTCATGATTTTATTAATATTGGTCCTTTCTCTTTTCTTTTTGATAAGTCTGGCCAGGGGTTTGTCAATCTTAATTCTTTCAAAGAACCACCTCCTAATTTCATTGATGTGTTCTACTGTTCTTTTGGTTTTTATTTCATTGATTTCTGCTCTGATCTTTATTATTTCTCCTCTCTTGCTGGGTTTAGGCTTTCTTTGCTGATCTTACTCCAGCCCTTTTAGGTGTAAGGTTAGGTTGTATACTTGAGACCTTTCTTGTTTCTCCCCACCCCCCCATAAGATTCATCCATTTATTTCAGAGAGAGGGAGAGAGAGAGAGAGAATACAGGGAAGAGGGGTAGAGGGATTGGGGGAGAGAATCTTAAGCAGACTTCACTGAGGGTGAAGTCCGACACAGGGCTTGATCTCATGATCCTGAGATACGACCTGAGCCAAAATTAAGAGCTGGACACTTAACTGACTGAGCAACCTAGGCACCCTGAGACCTTTCTTGTTTCTTGAGACAGGCTTGTATTGCTATGTACTTTCCTCTTAGGACTGCCTTTGTTGTGTCCCAAAGATTTTGAACAGTTGTGTTTTCATTTTCATTTGTATCCATGGATTTTTTTAAACTTTTCTTTAATACCCTGGTTGCCCCATTCATCCTTTAGTAGGACCTCCATGTATTTGAGCTCTTTCCAATTTTCTTCTTGTGGTTGAGTTCTAGTTTCAAAGCATTGTGGTCTGAAAATATGCAATGAATGATCCCAGTCTTTTGGTATACCAGTTGAGACCTGATTTGTGACCCAGGATGTGATCTATTGTGGAGAATGTTCCATGTGCACTAGAGAAGAATGTGTCTTCTGTTGCTTTGCGATGGAGTGTTCTGAATATATCTGTGATGTCGATCTGGTCCAGCATGTCATTTACAGCCTTTATTTCCTTGTTGATCTTTTGCTTAGATAATCTGTCCATTTCAGTGAGGAGGGTGTTAAAGTTCCCTACTTTATTATTATATTATTGTTGATGTGTTTCTTTGATTTTGTTATTAATTGGTTTATATAATTGGCTGCTCCCATGTTAGGGGCATAGATATTTAAAATTGTTAAATCTTGTTCGACAGACCCTTTAAGTTTGATATAGTTTCCTTCCTCATATCTTATTATAGTTTTTGTCTTAAAATCTAATTTATCTGATACAAGGATTGCCACCTCAGCTTTCTTTTGATGTCTATTAGCTTGGTAAATTGTTTTCTACCCCCTCACTTTAAATCTGGAGGTGTTTTGGGGTCTAAAATGAATTTCTTGCAGATAACATATTGATCCCCCCCCCCCATTCTGATACCCTTTGTCATTTGATTGGGGCTTTTAGCTCATTTACATTCAGGGTAACTATTGAAAGCTATGAATTTAGTGCCATTTTATTGCCTGTAAGATGACTGTTATTGTATATGTCCTGTTCCTTTCTGGTCTGTTACTTTTAGGCTCTCTTTGCTTAGAGGACCCTTTTCAATATTTCCTGTAGGGCTGGTTTGGTGTTTGCAAATTATTTTAGTTTTTTTTTTTGTCCTGGAAGCTTTTTATCTCCCCTTCTATTTTCAGTGACAGCCTAGCTAGATATAATATTCTTGGCTGCACATTTTTCTCGTTTATTACTCTGAATATATCATGCCAGTCCTTTCTGGCCTGCCAGGTCTCTGTGGCTAGGTCTGCTGCCAAACTAATATTTCTACCATTGTATGTTACAGAGCTCTTGTCCTGAGCTGCTTTCAGGATTTTTCTCTTTATCACTGAGACTTGTTAAGTTTTACTATTAGATGACAGGGTGTTGACCTAGTTTTACTGATTTTGAGCGGGGTTCTTTGTGTCTCCTGGATTTTGATGCTTGCTCACTTTACCAAATTAGGGAAATTCTGTGCTATAATTTGCTCCAATATGCCTTCTGCCTCTTTCTCTCTCTCTCTCTCTCTCTCTGTCTCTCTCTCTCTCTTTTTTCTTCCTCTGGGATTGAATTATTCTAATATTGTTTCGTTTTATGATATCACTTAGCTTTTGAATTCTCCCCTCATGGTCCAGTAGTTGTTTATCTCATTTTCTAAGCTTCTTTATTCTCCATCATTTGGTCTTCTATATCACTGATTCTCTCTTCTGCCTCATTTATCCAGGCAGTAAGAGCCTTCATTTTTTATTGTACCTCATTAATAGCTTTTTTAAAAATTTTAACTTGGTTAGATTTTAATTCTTTTCTTTCTCCAGAAAGGGATTTTATCTCTCCAGAAAGGGATTCTCTAGTATCCTCCATGCTTTTTTTGAGCCCAGGTAGCACCTTGATAATCATCATTCTGAACTCTAGATCTGACATCTTACTAATGTCCATATTGATTAGGCTCCTAGTCATCGGTAGAGCCTCTTGTTCTTTTTTTGTGTGTGTGGTGAGTTTTTCTGCCTTGTCATTTTTATCCAGATAAGAATAGATGAATGAGAGAACAAAATACTAAAAGGGCAGCAACAACCCCAGAAAAAATATACACTAACCAAATCAGAAGAGACCTGAAATCAGGGGGTGCAGAAGAAAGAAAGGAGGGGGGAAAATTATATATATGTATTTGACTGGTGAAAAGAACAGCCACACACTTGATTTTGGGTGTATTTTGGTCTGTTAGAAGAAGCTGCCTCCCAAACTTTTAAAGAAAGAAAAATATTTATATGTATATATACATATGGGTGAACATGACAAAGGGATGAAATAGGATTGTAAAATGACAATTAAAAAAGATTCTAAAAAGGGAATTGATAAGATAAGAAGTTGGTTGAAAAAAGGAAAAAAAAAAGAGGAAAGGATGTGATTAGGGTGGAGAGTAGAACAAAGCCATGTGCTAGATTTAGGGTATACTTTGATATTTTAGGGTATATATTTAAGGTATATTTTGTATCCCAAAGTTTTAAAGAAAGAAAAACCTATATGTATACAAAAAAGTATACAGTCCAAATACAATGAAGGGATAGAATAGGAGTATAACAATGAAAGTTAAAGATTTTTAAAAAGGTATTGATAAGCTTAAGTAGTTAAGAAACATTTAAATAGGAAAAATAAAAATTAATAGAATAAGAAAAAAATAAAATTAAAAAATATTTAACTTTGAAAGACTAAAGAATCATGGGGGGGAAAAGCCATGAATTCTATGTGCTGTATTCCTGTAGCTCTGAAGTTTTGTAGTTCTCGTAGATCAGTGAACTTGGTCTTGGCTGGATGTTCTTGCTGATCTTCTGTGAGAGGGGACTGTTGCAGTGATTCTCAAATGTCTTTGCCAGAGGCAGAATTGTACGGACCTTGCCAGGGGCCAGACTAAGTAATCTGCTCGGCTGGCTTCGCTCTTGGGAGCTTTTGTTCCTGAATGCTTTTCATACAGCTTTGGAGGACAGGAAAGAAAATGGTGGCCTCCCAATCTCTGGCCGGGAGGAGCTGAGAACTTGGGACCCTACTCCTCAGAGTGCCCTCAGAGAAAAGCAGTCAATCTCTCCTGTCTCCCTGGTCTCCAGCTGCGCTCTGAGCTCACCCGACTGAGTGACTGAGTGTTTCTGTCTCTGGCACATGGCCCCCTTTGGAGTCTCCAAACCTAGCAGATTCTTGCAGCATGCTCCTGCACCACTCCTCCCGGAGAAGGAAGGAGGCAGTCTCCCAGTATCTACAGTTTGTTGTGTCTCTGCTCAAAGAGCATTGGCCCAACTGTGCCACAGATCACAGTTTAAGGTAATCCTGAGCTGAGAGCTCACTCCAGCTCTGTAGCCGGCTTCTCTGCTCTGATACCTGGCAACTCTGCCACACTCAGGTACCCCCAGTCTTTCTGTGACCCCGTGGGACCTGAGATCACACTGTCCCTGCAAGGGCTCCACCCTCCGCTTAACCTCTGGAGCGACATCCCTCAGAGGAGCAGACTTCTAAAAGTTTGGAATTTGTGCTCTGCTGCTCTACATCTTGCCAGGAGCCAGCCCCTCCCCCTGTGGTCTGTCTTCCCATATATCACTTCAGATTTACTTCTTTGCATGTCTTACCTTCCAGAAATTGGTTGCTTTTCTGTTCCTAGAATTGCTGTTCTTCTCTTTGATCTCCTGTTGAGTTTGTAGGTGCTCAGAATGGTTTGATAAATAACTAGCTGAACTCCTGGGACCCAGTGATATTTACGTTTCCTACTTCTCCACCATCTTGCTCCTCCTCCCAAAAAATTCTTGATTGGCAAGTTTTTCTACTCTTCCACATTAACTGCAATTAGATCATTGGGCATCAAGCTAATTAAGTTGGTATTGTATGAGATAGTATTTTTCCATGTTTTCACAATGGTGAAAATAAATCCTAGAATCATTAATGGATAACAGTGGTAAGACTTTCAAAATAATTAACTGGTAAAGCATTTTTCAAAGTTCTGAGAAATGTTATTGAATATTCCATGAAAAAAATATTCTCTGCTTATAAGGTGCCTGGGTGGCTCACTGGTTAAGTATCTGCCTTCGGCTCCAGTCATGATTCCAGTGTCCTGGAATCAAGCCCTGCACCAGGCTCCCTGCTCAGCATGAAGCTTGCTTCTCCCTCTCCCACTCCTCCTTCTTGTGTTCCCTCTCTCACTGTCTCTCTCTGTCAAATAAAGAAATAAAATCTTTAAAAAAAAATTTCTATGCTTAAATAAGTTTGCAAGAATCTTGACCAAATTTAAACAATACCAACTTCTGTATAGCCTTTATTAGGCTAATGCCAGTGAGATTCTTCAAAAAGGATATATAGTATGAATTTTCAAGACTTATTTGATCATAGACTCCCCTTTTTTTTTTTTAAGATTTTGTTTACTTATTTGACAGACAGATCACAAGTAGGCAGAGAGGCAGGCAGAGAGAGAGGAGAAAGCAGGCTCCCTGCTGAGCAGAGAGCCCGAAGTGGGGCTCGATCCCAGGACCCTGAGATCATGACCTGAGCCGAAGGCAGAGGCTTAACTCACTGAGCCACCCAGGTGCCCCTGTAGACTCCCTTTCTAACACAAAACTTCATTCATTAAAATTTTATAGATCAAGTTTTGTATTTGCTACATTAATCGTTTTTAAGACAGATGTATACCTATAATCTCCCAAAGAATCTCTAACTCTAAGGTCGAAATATGTTTTAATAATTTTTTCAATATGAAAATAGTTCCCATGTTTCCAAAATAAAAACATTTTCGAAATTACTCCATGAATTGCATATTCTTCATAAGAGTAATATATTCAAATTTAAATTCTTTTTCCCCCATGGTTTGTTTTTAAATTTCTACAAAGTGGCATGTGCACTTGTGTTTTAAAATATTTGCTGTCACAAAGGAACCTTATGTCCAAAATACATAAGTAAAATATATTCTAAGCTTCATGTTGCCCAATGATAATAAGGCAACAATAATACTCATTTCAGAATCAATTATAAGTGCAAATGAGAGAGCACATTCACAGAATTTAGTTTCTGGTACCAAGTAAGACTCAGCCACATTATTATGATCTATTTATTTAGAAGAAAAGCAATTTATTAATTAAGAAAAAAATAGAACATAATGGACAGTATGAAGGAATCCCAATGAATTCAATTTAAATTCTAAAGAGGCACTTGGATGTAAAAGTGTTTATGACCTATTTCTTCTATAAACGTAATGTAAAAATATAAAAAAATCCCAAGCCAGAGTGTGATCCTAATAGCTATAATAAAATGTCTCTAAACACAAACTTAATATATCTTTTATTGAGAAAAAATATGTTAAGTAACTTAGATAAATGCACACAATACAAACACACAGAAACTCAATAAGGATGGAAAGAATGCACATGGGAAAAAATAGTTCTAACTCACAAAAATAGTTCTAACTCACAGAGAAAATCAATTTTGAGCAGTAAGATACCATCAATAGTCAAGAAAGAGTGGTGATTGAAAGTATGATTCCAAGTGCCAAAATGCTTGGATTCGAATGCCTCCTTTAAAGACTAATTAACTCTATGACTTTTGCCTAGTCACCTTTCTCTATACTTTGTTTTTTCTTTGGAAAATGTCATTAATAATGCCTACTTCATATATGCACATTGAAGTTTAAATGAGATGATGATATACTAGTTTTTTATTACTATATAACAAAATTACCACAAATTTAGCAACTTAAAACAATGCCCATTTATTAGCATATAAGTCAGAAGTCCTGCACTATGTGGCGAAGTTCCTTGGTCAGGATCTCACAAGGTGGAAACCAAGGTGTCCGTTTGGCTGAGTTCTTGTCTGGTAATTCTGGGGAGGAAAAATCTACCACCCAGCTCATCCTTTTTGCCAGAATTCAGTTCCTCGTGGTTGTAGACTGGGGCCCCTGTATCCTGCTTGCTGGGCTGGAGCTGCTCTCAGAGCTCCTAGAGTCTGCACACGTGCCATGTCATAGCACCCCTTCCCTCTTCAAAGTTAGCTACAGAGAATCTTACTTTAAATCCATAATCTCACCCTTAATTTCTTACGTCTAGATTTGAAGTGTTCATGTGATTAGTTCAGGCCCACCCAGATCATCTCTTATCAGGTGTCTGATACAGGACTCTAAGTATGTATGCAAAATGCCTTTACTTTGTGATGTGAACATAATTACAGGACTGATACCTCACCATATTTGCAATCCTAGAGGTATACAAGGCATGCACACTAGGGGATAGGGATGTCATTTTAGAATCCAGTCTAATATATATGTGAGATGCTAGAACAGTGCTGGCATATAGTAAATACTATATGTGTATAGCCCTTGTTCTTATGGAGTATTTGAAATACTCACAGATATTTTATTTTTTATTTTTTTAAACATTTATTTATTAGAGAGAAAGGGAGTGCATGAGCAGGGGAAGGGGCAGAGGGAGAGAATATCCAAGCAGACTTCCACGGAGTGCGGAGCCTAACATGGAGCTGGAGCTTGACATAGGGCTCAGTTCCATGACCCATGATATCAGGACCCAAGCTGAAACCAAGAATCAGATGCTTAACCAACTGAGCTACTCAGGCACCCCAAAACTCACAGATATTAAAAAAAATAGTATTGTCATAGTCATGGTAAGGGTATGGTAAAATGATATACCAACGCACAATAAAAGAAACAAATTGGTAGAATCCTTCTGCCAGGTAATTTGACAATGTATATTGAATGTCCAGTACTTCTACTTCTAGGGCTTCATTCTAAAGATATAATCCGAGGTATATACAAAGGTATGCAAAAGAAAAGTTAATTATACTTGATTTATAATAAAAAACACTTAAAGAGAAGCTAAACATCTCCCTTTAGAGTTTTAGTTAAATATTATAGCATCACTATTCAATGAAATGTTATGTAGCCTTAAGCACGAAAGTATAAATCAAATAAAACAAACGTATAGTTTTTGAAAAATATTGAACGAGAAGGAAACTCATGACAGAAGTGGAGAAATTATAGGTTAAATTTCATAAGCAATATTAATCAACTCATGCTTTTCCCTAGAATGTTAGGTGACCTTTTAGCAAAGCAAGTACCCTTGACAAGGGAGGGAACAGACCCTGACGTGACAGCTGTATGTACTAGGTTCCTAGAGACTTCTTATGGAATCTCAGCATCCTTCCTAAAGTTTGAGGTAAGTTTTTGGCTAGACAGGGTTACTTGACAAGGAAGAGAACGTACTTAGATGTCTGTTTCACCGTGTCCATCAATCAGAACAACATGGGTTGTTAAAAAAAAAAAAAAAAAAAGAAAGAAGGAAAGAAAAGAACAACATGGGCATCCTCAGAAGAAGACTGCATCATCTCTCTCTCTCTCTCTCTCTTTTTTTTTTTGGTGTGCTATTGACATTCAATGCCTCGAAATGCAAATAGTGTGGGTTGGTCGCTCATTCCTACTGTATAGCCCTGTTTTATATTAAAGTGGCTAAATTACTGTCTCAGTCAAGATTTTATAGAATGGTTTCTGTTTTGTTTCAGCTATAATGCAAGATTCTGCAATACGTAATAAAACATACCAATGGAGGAGGTAGACGTGAATGGTTTTGAGGAGAGCACTTTAGTGCTCATTTTACCACATTCTACCACTATACCACAGCCGTTATCCCCGCTTCACAGGTGAGAAAACGTCGGCTCAGAGAAATTAAGTGACTTGCTGAAAACTCCTATTTACAAAATGGTGAAACCAAATTTTTAAGCAACTGGCTTCCGTCTTTTCATCATCCATGATTCCTAATGGTTCCTGGGACTCTCTTTTTTAAGATAGCTTTTGGAAATGTTAACGATTAGCCTTGTTTAAATCTTCTGCAGTAAGTATCACTGCTTTACTGTACCTGAAGGCAAATTAGTGGTGACAGTAGCAACACAGATTGCTTTTTTCTCCTAAGCTTTTTCCAGCGCTGGCCTCTCAGATATTCAATTTCAAAGTAACAGATGTGTTTTTAATTGGAGATCAAGATTATCACCACAAATTCAGATTAAAGAAATTCTTCCCAATTCCCTATTAACCCAACGAATGGCTCCATAATCTTTGGAACTAGCATTTCTCCAGACTCTACAGCCCATGGTAGTTTCTACTACCTCTTGCTCTCTGCATTAAATCCTTGATAAGAATCAATGCCGGATCTCTCAAGTCACTTAATTGTCCATTTCTCTTTTGGGGATTGCCTTCTATCCTTCTCAGACTCTTGTCCTTTGCCCTACTTTCCCTCCATATTCCCAGGACCTTCCATTCATTTTTTTCACCTTTATTATGTCTCAATCTCTAGCCCCAGCAACCTATTCCACTCTTGTTTGAGTATTTGTCAATTAACCTCACTAATCAACCCAAGTCTACAGTTGTACTCTAGCTCTATAGGAAGTGTCCTTATTGCAGAGGAAATAAAAAGAACATAAAAATACATTTCTTGATTGTGGAGCTTTACTACTAAAATATTTGTGCTCGCTGGTATTCGTTATCCAATCAAAAAATCAACCATTGGGTATTTTGTTCTGTAAAGCTTGCCTAATAGCAACACATATTTAAGTCTAGGGGAGATCCACATAAACTCTAAACTATTCTTTAAAAAAAAATTCCATTTGTAGAAAGGTCAATGTACCCAACATTCATAGTAGTTCTAACCTCAAAATGCAATATATTTTTATCTTTAAATTCTCTTAGCAATCTGTCTTCACTCAGTTACTTCTCATTACAACATCAATGGAACATAAAAATTAAGGAAGAGGAAAAAATAAAGAAAGGAAGGAAGAAAAAAGCCAACCAACTTAAGAAAACTTTACTTTTTTTGACCTCAGAAATGCATACCTTTTTGGGGATCCCAAAGTAGAATTATAAAACTTTGATTACTAACAAATATACAAAAAATAACATGATCTTTTTGATGCTTGCAGATTTAAATTAAGCCATCTGTACTTTGCTGTTTGCTAACATTTTCTTCTCTGTGTCCTAGGGGTGACTTAGTATTATTTAGACTGCTTCCACTTAACAATGTGGATGGGAAAACTCATCCAAGGACATTCATAACTTTTCTTTGGTCTTCCTTCCCACTTCTTCCTGCAGAAATCTGAATGGGGGAGCATCTTAAAGTCACAATTTAGCTTTTCCTGCTGATCTCATGTCTGTTGCCATGGAAATAATTGTAGTATTTCAGTTTTAGTCCTACAACCAAAGCACACTCCAGTGGGATCAGATTGGCAGACACAATCTGTAGGATGAAATTTCTCTTTCAACAAGTGTTTGTTATGCTTTAGGACATTTTTTCCCTCTACACTTCGTTTCTTTGTGCTTCCTCCGCTGTCGAGTTCTACAGTCTCATCTCTCTTCAATGACTTTGCCCAAGGTTCTTCAGGGCCACAAGGACCTAAAAGCATAAATATGAGCAAATCCACATATATTATTCATACTGATTTCATATCAGCTAAGGAAAAATTTCCAAATAGTTTCCTAGAACTAACAAACTTAAGTTTTATCAACATTTTTTAAAAAATCTATCAACAGCTTTGAGTTTTTAGGACCTGTTCTATAATTCTTCTAAAACCTCTATAAGTCTCCTGAAGATAAGATAGTCACTCAACCAAAAAAATGAGCAATTGTATTAGGCTACTGTTTGACTTTTTAAGCTGGAGATTGACTTTTTTTTTTTTTTAAGATTTTATTTATTTATTTGACAGACAGAAATCACAAGTAGGCAGAGAGGAGGAAGCAGACTCCCTGCTGAGCAGAGATCCCGATGTGGGGCTTGAACCAAGGACCCTGGGATCATGACCTGAGCTGAAGGCAGAGGCTTTAACCCGCTGAGCCACCCAGGCACCCCTGGAGATTGACTTTTAAACAGATCCAGAGTCTTATAATTCCTGCAGCAGCAGGTGGTGGTTGTATATCTGACTTTTTAAAAATCTTGAAAAAGTAACTTTAGAAAGAGTGGTGAATTAGTTATTAATTCTTTGTCTCTGTTTTCCCATGTATAATAGCCATTGTCCATTTATTCTCTCTTTTCTGCCACACTAAAAAAAATATTCCTGTAGAGTGATAAAGGAAAGCTTACTTTTTTATGGTTAATTTTTAAAAATATTTTATTTATTTATTTGACAGAGATCACAAGTAGGCAGAGAGGCAGGCAGGGGGCGGGGGAGCAGTCTCCCTGCCAAGCAGAGAGCCCAATGCGGGGCTCGATCCCAGGACACTGAGATCGTGACCTGAGCCGAAGGCAGAGGCCCAAACCGCTGATCCACCCAGGCGCCCCTTTATGGTTAATTTTATTCGCCAAAGCAACATCACAAAGTGGTACCCATGTATCTGAATTGGTCCTATTTGAAACCTGGCAGATAAGATGGACTTCACTGTCATGAAGTAATCAGTAATCTAGAGACAGAGGTGGTCCTTGGTAAAATTAAGTAATCATATTGCTTTGGGAAGTACTTTGGTTCCCTTCCCCTTCTAAACTCTTTCTAAATTGTTCTACCCCAGAAGAAATTATGACCTCTCCTGTCCTCTGACTACTCAGGTTTTCTGACTCTAACTCTTGATCTGAGTCACTAAGTCCTCCCTCAGTATGTTCCTTAATTCTAGACCTTTCCCTTTTCCCATGAAATCTGTCATCACTTTACCATTGGCCCTGTGTTTTCTTGTGAAATAATAGGCTAATGGGCACACCTTTAAAAATATAAGTCAGATTTTGTCACTCTATGACTGAAGACCTGTGGTGGCTTCCATCTCATGTAGAATGATGGCGAAGTCCTCCCACATGCTACACAATCTAGCCTCCATTCCTGTCTACCCTAATTGCCCACTATGCCTACCCTAAGACCTTGGCACATACCATTTTTTTTTTTTTTGACTTGAAATTCTTTCCCCCCAGGTGTCAAAATTGCTGCCCCCTTACCTCCTCCCTATCTTCATGATACCCTTCCTCACTGTGATATTAGCTCTCCAATCAACTAAAAATGGAATGTTCTGGGGCACCTGGGTGGCTCAGTCATTAAGTGTCTGCCTTCAGCTCAGGCCATGATCCCAGGGTCCTAGGATGGAGTCCTGTGTCAGGTTCCATGCTTAGCGGGAAGCTAGTTTCTCCCTCTCCCACTCCCTGTGCTTGTGTTCCCTCTCTCACTGTGTATCTCTCTCTCTCTGTCAGATGAATAAACAAAATCTCTTAAAAGAAATGGAATATTCTCTATCAGCCAAACTTGTAGTCACTATACCTCTTAAATGCTTATTTTTCTCCATAACCCTGATTGCCATATGACATATTATCTATTTATCTGTTTGTTAGTACTTGTTTGACTTTTTATTATTATTTATTTTAGTTATCTGTAGCTAGTAAATCAGCACCATTGGAGAAAGGAATTTTTTTTTCCTATGCTCTTACTTTATCATTGAATGGTAAGATAGTCACTAGTTCGTTATAGAAGCATCTACTAAGATGCCGCTACTGCAATAGGAGACTGTGAGGTCAGTGGGAGGCCCTAGGAGGGTAGCCAGTCCCAAGGTTGCTACATTTTTACCAAAGTTACTCTAGTTAGACTTGTCCTGTGTTACCAAAAGACATAGATAGGTCTACCATGCTGAGATAAAATGGCTTCAGATGTTACCTTTCCTTGGTAGCATATGTCGTGGAATGTCTTTTGTAAAATCAGTTTGTTCCTCCAGCTGATATTTTCTAGCAAAGGCACTTCTGGTATTGTGCCCGGTGACTGGAGAAGGGAACGTTTTGATTTTTTAGTCTGTAAGCACTTTGGCATCACCTACCTGAACCATTCTTTGTCATTCTTCCTGAGCCAGTACAAGTTAGGCTTTAAATGTAATCTAAAAATTGCTCTTCTAATTTTATAAACAAGATTAATAAGGGAAAGGGGGATGGGGAGTGTAAAATGTAAAAAGTAAGGACTGCTTCTGAAAGTGAATGGGGCACTGGCCAAGTTTTAGAGCAGCTTCAGCGGGGAAGGCGTGGGGCTGAAATGACTGGCCCTGAGTAGCTGCTTCCCCCTTCGGCCTGGCTGTGCATCCCGACTTCACCACAATTCATGCTACTTACTACCCACTCTCTCCTTGGTTGGGAGGCTATTTATTATTGTGCCTGTGCTATCAGAGTGATGTGAGCTGGTGGGGACTGAAGACCCAGAGGGGTCCTGCAGGACTAGCCAAGACGGTCCTTGGCTTATAGGATAGAGATCGAATGTGCATCAGGAGGAAAGGAGAGCAGAGTTTATGGAGAGAGAGGGCGCATACAGGCAGAGCATTTGGGAGACTCAGAAAGAAAGGAGAATGAGTCTCGCCTTTGCTTGGGGCCTGGGGTTTTTATTGGGAATGGTCGTCTGGTGCACATATCTTCTCAGGCATCAAAGGAACAAAGAAAACGGTTTAAGTGACTCCAAGAGTCACTTATGACCTAGAGCCAGGGATCTTGGTGAGTTAGTCGTTCTTGGAGAACCCTGCCCGGCCCCTCGTTAGATGTTTTCTACTGCACTGGAAGACTCCAAAGAAGTCATTAACTCTTTGGCCTTGTAAAGGAGTACATACATTATCTGTTCTATGAGGCATGTGTAACATGGAGGGTTAGGTCCTAATAAGAATAGAAACAGGAAAAGGAGCAAAACAAACAAACAAACAAACCCAGTTTTTCATGGTTCCCCTTTAATTTTCTTGTCTCAGTAGGGTAGAGGAATATTTCTTGATACCTTCGTTACAAGTAACAGTAGACAAAAAAGAAGACTGAAATGACTTCATGATTTTATTACATCTGACCCTCTTTACTCCTCGAGGTTATCTGTCACCAGAGGAACCACTGATCTTCTTAACAGTTACTCTGTAGCTACGAAGAAATTATTACTCTTGGAGGTTTAATGGTTCATCTAAATTGACATTAACAAAATTTTTAAATACATCAGGCTACCTCTGACTGGCTTTCAGTGACCATGCTGTTTCAGAGAGTGAGCAGTCTCAAATTAATATTTTATCCAGTAAAAGATTTAGGGACTGTGGTTCACTCTGCCTAAAATCTATTCAGCCAAACCTCCTTGGCATAGGACTCAGGTACTCCCTGCAGCTCTGCTGAATTGACTAGAAACATGATAAGGCATCTAAATTCTGCAGGTATAGCCAGCCATTCCTAGCAACCAATTTGATTTTTGACGGACAAAGAGCCCCAGGAAAGTAGATGCCTTTGTACCCGAGAAAAAAGAAATCCCAAGCAAGATAGACATGGCCTAATCAGTATGCTCTGGGTATGACAGCATGCAAGTGAGTGATCTATTTTGTTCTGAACTCTAGCTCTGTCAATGACAGTACACGATTTGCTAGAACAAATCAAATAAGTGTAATGGACTCCTGTTTTGACGTTTCAAAACAGTGAACCCTACCTCCTTGTGCAGTGCCCTGAATCTACCTTCTTAATTTGGACTTTTTCTTATAAAATGCCATTGACAGAAACGAGAACGCAAATAACAACGAATCAGGGTAGGATTGTTTTCAACGCTCTTGAACATTATGGGAGGAATAATTTCTGCCCAGATACGATCATGAGGTGGATGTAGTTCAAAAAATTACAGCCTCAGATAATGCTTTGAAGACTTGGACTCTGCCGTGGTCAAACGTCTCAGGGCTCTGTTGTTCCCATTCCTGTTACAGGTACATGTGACAGCATTGCAGCTATGAGAGGAATTTTAAAGGGGAAGTTTGAAGAAATTGACAGCTCCTCACCCCGCTCCTCTGTGCGGGAATCAGATGATGAAGTTTTTAGCTGTGACGGTGCTGACAGTGTTGATAGTGTCAATCCGTCCACTTGTAATCTTTTCACTGGTGAGTATCTGAAGCTCTATTTCAGGCTGTACTCTAAATCGTGTTGGACAGTTGGTTCCTGGAGTTCCTCTCTTTATCCACTGCCTAATATCTGCTCCAAGTTTTTTGTCCTATCAGACTTATTTGTAAAATGTGATATCATTTTGGTTAATTAAATCTCAGTATTTCTTCTGTTCTTCTCTATGGAGTGATTCTGAGAGGCAGAAATGAGTCCAATTTAAGGCAAGCAATTGAAAATGATTTCCTCTGCGTCTTCAGCTTTCTGAAATCCATCTTTTTGAAATCTGATCAGTTGAACTTTTTTGAACTTCTAATAATACTGGGTAATGAGTTATGGAATTAACAGCACTCAGTCTACAACATTTATTTCCTAGGTGAGAAAATGATGTTTGTTTTTATTTTTTTATTTTCTTTTAAAGATTTTATTTATTTATTTGACAGACAGAAATCACAAGTAGGCAGAGAGGCAGGCAAAGAGAGAGGAGGAAGCAGGCTCCCTGCAGAGCAGACAGCCTGGTGTGGGGCTCTATCCCAGGACCCTGAGATCATGACCTGAGCTGAAGGCAGAGGCTTTAGCCCACTGAGCCACCCAGGTGCCCCTGATGTTTGTTTTTAGAAGAATGCTGCTACGAAATCAAAGCCTTGAAATCCCTCAGCTTCTATCACTGTTTGAACACTGGTAAGCTTCAGACTTGAGGCCAGGTTCATGCCCTATAGTAAGTGCCACTTTCTGCACATATATACCTTCCTAAGCAGTTAATATGAACAACAATATTTGCCTTAGTATGGTAGTAGGTTCTAACTTAAAATTCTAGACTTCTAACCTGCCTTCTTTGATTTTGGAATACGTGAAAATTTCCAACATCCCTGTGTCCATTCAATCCCAGTCATTAAGGAAAGAGGGATCTCTAAATTAGTTTTAGAAGTTAATCATCCAAAGCAAAACTAAACAAGGTCAAAAAAGTCCCAGAAGATGATGGATATCAACTTCCTTTTAAAGCTCCATTCCAGAAGTAAAAGTACAAATTATCCAACAGAAAAGAGAGGTTTTATGTTTTTTTTTTTTCATAAGTTTTGTCTATATTATTCTTCTGAGACATTTATGTTTGGGGATTTTTACCAAACTTAACAAAATAACCTTTTCAAATTCACACTGACGTTCCTGCATGACCCCTGAAACTCCATCTTTAATAATCTATCCTCCACTTCCAAGAATTTGAAAGTTTGTCTGATAGTCATGAATTCTCCCTCATCCCTGTTAGAAGCATTTAAAATAAAGATAGGTATAATTTTATAGGACTGTTTAGCCTTTGTATCATTTATCTCTAAACTCATACTTCTATGAACTTGTGGGAAGTATAAAAAGTGAGGAGGAGATAAAGGAACACTTGGGAGAAGGGAGAAAGCAAGAGCTCTTTTGAGAATGGGATTCTCTAGTTACCCAGAAAGGTTATTGTGAGTCAGTGGGTCTGGGGGTGGGCTTGTTTGAGATTTATCTGTAAATAAACCTTTCACGTCCTTCCTCTGAGCGACTGTCGCCCTGTGGAGGGCACACACCTTGCTGTCACCCAGAGTGCTGAAGAATACTAAGCATCGAATGATGCTTAGACTTCTTTATTGAGTGATTAGATTAAAATTAGATCATTTTTTCCTTTTTTGTAATAGTTACCTTCCTCAACAATAAACACGGTACATATTTAAGGTGTATAATATGATACTGTTACATGTATGCATTGTGAAATGTTACATGTATGTATTATGTACTATGTTACATGTATGCATGTATGCATTGTGAAATAATCAGCACCATCAAGCTAATTAATATTCCCATTACCTCACGTAGTTAGTTTTCGTTGTTAATGGTGAACACTTGAGATCTAATGTCTTAGCAAATTTCAAGTAGGCAATACATGATTTTTACAATTTCAGACAGTTTTTAAAAGCCAGAGAGGACAAATCTACTGGCCATCTTTATCCTTACTCTATATTTAAATTCAAGACCCTCAAGAATGCTATTGAATACCCTGCATGTGTACCTTGGAAATTTTTCCTTCTCTAAGCCCCAGAACGCTGCAGGAGCTGCCTGGAATTTTTTTTACTTTTTCCCTTTAGCCACTCCTGAAAAACATCATCAGTCTAGACTCTCTTTCTTTGAGATACCACCTCACCAGGGCAGCAATTTCCACATGCATGTGTTGTTGTTTTTAAACCTTTAGTATGCTTTCAACCTGCCTGGTGTCTATGTCTCTCCTAAAGTTACAAATTGACTCTCTCCTGGAAAAATCAATTGTAGGACACTCTATGCAAGACATCTATTGATTTCTATAGCTTGTGAGTTCACGAAGTACCTATAATGTTCATTTAAACACCATCAGATCTTCCAGTTGTGGCTCAAGATGCTTTCCAGATGAAAGTGATGTTCTGGTGGCTTTGAGGGGTTTGAAAAATTATAGGTCAGGCGCTTGTTATGAGCACCTGAGCACCCCAGAAAGGGAAAAGTTTGAGGGGAGAGTGGTTTTATTTGGAAAAATAAACTATTTGGACATCTGTTCACCAGTTTTCTCATTCATCCCCATTGTGAAAGTCTGTGGAGGAGAAGGCTCCAGGAGAAGTCAGGCTGATGATGAAAGTAGCTTCAAAAGTTTCATTAACTATCTTGAGCACTGTTGCTAATGTACTCTTAGTGAATCTTCGAGGGTTTTGAGGGAAATGTTTGCTGATGAAGGGGATGGTGTGCATCATTGGACAACTTGTAATTGAATGCGTGATCAGAACACGCAGGGGAGGGTAAGAAAGAATGGGTGGAAAATGTGACCTATGGATGGTTTCCTGCTATTGTGAGATTCTTAGTTTAATCATCAATATAAAGCTTACTGGTATTTCATAAAATTGGGCAAGTGAAGGAAGAAAACCCATTTTAATTTCTTTTGAGAGGATCCGACACAATGTAATGGAATAAGATAAAAACAACAGTAAGGAATCAACGTCATTTTGAATTCAAAGAATGTTAGGTCTAGTAGGACCTTTGAGAACATCTAGACTATTTCTTATTTATACAGATGTGGAGATTGAGGCCCAGTGAGAGTAACTAGAGAAGAATCCACATGTCAGCTATTGGCAGAGGACTTTATTGTAGAATCTTAGGATCTACCTTTCTGTGAGACTGATGCTGCTGCTCTCTGGTGGGTCTGTTCTATCACTGAATACTAAGTCGGACCCAAATCACCAAGAGAGAGAGATTGGTTTAGCTTTTGTGCCAGCTCCTCTTAGAAATGGAATGAGTCTTTTGGTGAAAGGGCAATTGGCATTTCATTTCTTGTCTTTTTTTTTTTTTCCCTTTTCAGTTGGTTTCTAGTGAAAGTGCTAGTATCTCTTGGCTGTAATATAGTGTCATTGACAAGTTTTATGAATAAATTCAGTGAGCGAAAGAAATAGTGGACAGAGAATTCAATTTGAGTGGGAATGAGCACTTTCCCTTCCCTTTTCTGTAAGTAAGTGACAGGGCAGACTGTTGAGACTTCCCTTGTATGTCACTGACATTGATGGAAATATCTTAGAGCAAACATGTTGTTTTACATTTCCGTGAAGGAAATTGGTTTGTCTTGGTGACATAATGCTACTTGTGATAATGTGAAAATGCAACAATGAAAAGAAGATGAGATGAAGTATGCAGTGTGCATCTTTAACAGCAGCTAGCAAATAGAGGGTTATTTCATTTACCTTAAAAGTAAAACCTTTGTACACTCCACTTTTGCCAGAGGGGTGATGGGCAGTCTGGACTCCCTAGGAACAACAACAAAAAAAAGATAATGATATCTTTCCATCCCTTGAACTCCAGGACCCTACATTACTTGTTCAATAATTCAAGACTTCAGAAACCCACTTACCTTGCATTTCGATTAGACTCACTTAGTCACAGCTTCTGGCTGAATGCAGTAATTATATTCCATTTTGCTGCCTAGGTACAGAATTGGCTTTTATATTTGCTTGTTTGTTTTAAGCCCTGAAAAACTTAAATTTGGCTTTAAACTTAAAAGCACAATTGGTCTGAATTTCAAATACGTTTTTATATATCACTGTCAGTGAATCTAGAAAAAACAATGCTTACTGCTTGTGGTTTTAACTCTCAGTTAACAACCATGAAAAAACAGAATGTAAAGGTAATTCCTTGTGGGGTTAGTGGTACTATTTCTCACAGTATAGAAGTGATAAAGCCCTAGGATGGGATCCAAAATATATCGTAGCAAATCTTCCAATTTTCCACATCCATTATTTAATCAGGATGTCTATAGATAGAATTGATGGGGTAGCTGTATTTCATAAGAGTATAATAATTAGAGTTGCTATTAAATTTTGAAGATACTATCTTCACATTAGTGATCAGAATATTTTCATCTGTTGATGTAATTTCTTTACAAATATTTCATAGAGTATTTTCATGTTTTATAAACCTCTTGATAAGAATCACATCCTTATTTGGGGGTAACCTAGGAATAGTCACAGGCAATAGATGATTGCCTAACTGCAAAATATCATGACTTCAAAAATGGATCCAAGTGAAATTGAGGTGATTCAAATTCTACTAACTGTTTCAAAGCCCCATAATCTTTTGGCTTTGGTTTGAATACCAAAGGTTGACTGGCTTTATGCTTGTTTATGATGGTGATGATGAAATCATTGTGCCTGAAGCAAATGGTCCTTGTGTTTCTCAGAAGATTTTAAAATTCATCATGCAGATTAGGCAATATGATGCTTTCTGACAGCTCGAGGGAAGTATATTTGTGTGCATGTGAATACAGAATAGAATTAAATCTGGTCTTACTTAAAAAAAAAAAAAAAAAAAAGAAAAGCCAGTTGGTGCTATTTCTGAATTGGCTGTGATATTTAACCATTTCACTCTGGAAAGTACATGTTTGTACTCTGAAAATGTTCCTTTTTTTTGTCTGAGGCATTTGGGAGTAAACTGGGAATGTTTTAGGGCCACAGAATTGTTGTAGCATATGTCTTATATGTTCAGCTACAGTGATCTGGCATGAAATAGAATTGTTATATATCTCAAGTTTACTGACAGTGGGATTAAGGTTAAGAGTATAGTTTTTACATGTAATGAAGAATGAGCAATCATAATAAGTATAGCAGAAGACAAATATTTGATTTTCAAAGGTCAACACAAAAAACTAGAAAAGCATTTTAAAAGTAATAAATATTTAATGTTTAAGTAGAAAAGTATTGTGAATTAAAATTGAAATGGAAGCTCAGTTTGTTGTATTTGGTTTTATCTTATCTCAGAAATATAATAATAGAAGAGTAATAAAGATTGACTTACGTAATTTAGAATTCTAGGACTTTGAAAGAAATGTTATGAAACTTGATTTACATAATGAACTATTAAATCACTTTAAGATTCTTAATGGATAGCTGCAGTGGTCTTAATTAGCGTGACCAAAAAAGCAAACTCTATTAAAACAATTTACAAAGCAACATGAAAGCTAGGGAAGATTGCTAGACAGAGTGCTAAAAGCACTAGATATTTCTGGATGAAATGCAACATTGAGTCCCATTAGTTGTGGTATTGTGAAGACCTGAATTGCATGTAAGGCAACACATTTTTACACAATGATTGCATGATCATGGTAATGGATATATCTTTTTAAGATTAAAAATGTAAATATCTTATTAATAAAATTGTTTTTAAATATTCACAAAGAATACTTAATATATTTCATCTTAAAATTCCTCTAATGGTTACAATGTCTACATTTGAAAAAACATGTATACTTTAAATCTTAACAATGCTAGGGTGTGCAATACTTAATTCCATCCCTGAGAAACTTGGTTTGGAAGAAATGATGACTATTAATTTTAAATATGGTTAATTTTTCTAATATAGCTATCCTATTTCACAATTTCTCCAAAGATTTTATCCACTGTTTTCTTGTTATGTCAGATCTGACTTTCTGCTGTTTGCTGTTTCTATGACAACTGCCATTTTAGCTTGGAGAAAGTAGTACCTATTTTAAATATCTCTCTCTATATTTTCAGATACATACACACATACACACATTTTAAGAATTTTTTACTTACATGGGGAGCCTGGGTGGCTCAGTGGGTTAAAGCCTCTCCCTTCGGCTCAGATCCTGATCTCAGGGTCTTGGGATCGAGCCCCAGATCAGGCTCTCTGCTCAGCAGAGAGCCTGCTTCCTCCTCTCTCTGCCTGCCTCTCTACCTACTTGTAATCTCTCTCTGTCAAATAAATAAATAAATAAATAAATAAATAAATAAATCTTTTAAAAAGAAAGAATTTTTTACTTACCAAAATAATGATCATTAGGCTGACAGTTATCATGGTTATTAATCAATACTAAAATTAAATGTTATGCTAATTAGATCATGGCTACATTAGGACATATATATTTTACATTTGTCCTAGATTTTTTTAAAAATATGCATAAAGCTAGAGAGGCTGGAAAAGAAAATCTAAGTAAACTTAAGTAATTTATGGGCACTAATAAAGAAGCATATATACTTAAGAATTCCCCTGACGTAATAAAAGTTTTGATGAAAAATTAAAAAATGAATGGAATCCAAAAAGGATAAATGCAGCTTAAATAAATACTGTTATATTTCAAATAACTTTTTTCTTTTGGCATTCACTAGCTTTTAGCCCGAATATGAAAAATGGTTGAAATTAATCATTATAACTATTTAAACTCCTTGAGGATAAGAGCTGCATCCCATATTTGCCCCACATTACTTAATGGTAATAATCACAACAAGCTTTATTGAACATATATAATTTGCCAGGCATTGTACTAGATGTTTAAACAAATTATTTTATTTCATTCTGATGTTAGGTCTTAAATAAATTTATTTTCAATTGCCATGTTCACGTCTTTTTTTGAAAAAGGAAATGCTTAATTGATTAAATGATTTGTCATTTTAAACATGACGTGAGACACTGAAATAAGTTAACTAATTTTAGAGAAATTAAGAATTTTGGATACAATTGGGGTGAACTTCAACAGGTGCAAACTCATAGGAAAAGACATATTTCTATCAAATGTTCATAAAATTTCCAATTTATGCACACAATTTTGCCAGTGTAAGTGAAATCCCTCTCCAACCTCTCTACATAGCTTTACCAACCTTTAAACTTATTCATTAAATCAGAATATTCTAAGATTAGAACATTGAAATACTTTGAATCAATATGTTTAACATTTACTTCTCACTTTCAAAAGCTGAATGTAGGGATGCCTGGATCTCCGGGTCCTGGGATCAAGCCCCACATCGGGCTCTCTGCTCAGCATGGAGCCTGATTCCCCCAATCTCTCTGCCTGCTTCTCTGCCTACCTGTGATATCTCTCTCCCTGTCAAATATATAAATAAAATCTTTTTTTAAAAAAAAGCTGAATGTATAAAAATTTTAGCTTTAACAATGGTTTTTGCAGTATTTATTCTTATGGTGAAAAATTATGCAGAACCTATATACCACACAATTGGTTAAATAATCTGTGGAAAACCCATATAGTCAATTACTATGTGGCCAATAAAAACAGTTGAATGAATGTATCTTTTAACATAAAAATATATTCACATTAATAAAGAAGTTTGCAAAATTATATTTTCCTCCCATTTATAAAACCTCCATTACATTTCTGCTCCTATTTATAAAACCTCTTAAATCTGTATGAGATATGTATAAAATAAGATCTAGAGGTAAAAAGAGAAATATTTTCTGTAGAAATATGGAAAACCTTAGGAGACATTTTCTCTGGATATTAAAATTATGGATAGTAAGTTTTGTTATTTACTTATTTCTCAATTTTCACAATATATATTTTCTCAATTTATTTTCATACATTTTTAGCTTAATAAGGCTTGTGTTCATTCATTATGATAGTTTTCTAGATTTTTCACTAATATGATTATTACTGTCATGACATGCTTGTAGATAAATCTTAGAATAAATCCTTAAAAATGGAAATCATAGTTCAAAGAATATAATTTTAATTGCCCTCCAGAAAACTTTGCCAATTTATATGCCTATTTTAAGTAATTGAGTGCCTATTGCCCCAACATCTTGCCAATTGGGCCCACATACACCTGTTGGCCAATCTGGTAGGTAAAAACTGATTCTACTGGTGTTTTAACTTGAATTTCTCTGAATACTGGAAGCCGACTATTTATATATTTATTTATTTGCTTTTTTTTCTGTGTATATAAATGTTCTATTATTTTATTATGGTCATGATTTCTCTTTCATTGTTTTATAATAGTAAGGATTATTTGATTAACACATATGCAATAATGTCTTTCCTATTTTGCCATTTGTCTTTTCACTCTATGTTTGCATAGAAATATGTTTATGTGGTCAAATATATCACAGATTTGGCTTTTAGAAAATACTTAGGTGGAACTTCTCTGCTCCCAAGATTAATTGTATACAAATAATTTCTTCTAGAACTTTTGTAACTTTCTATTATATATTTAAATCTTCAGACCAGTTGAAAATTGTTGGCATATTGTGTGAAATAGCTAATTTTCCAGTTTTCCAAAAATCATATACTGAATAACATGGTTTCTATTAATATGAAAGTGTATTCTTTTCTTGAACCAGATGCTTAAATACAATAGGACTAGTGTCTGTGGTCTCCTTTCTGTTTCATGATCTGGATGGTTATTCCAAAACCAATAATAGTGTTATGTTATGACTCTATATTAAGTTTTACTATCTCACATAAGAGTTCACAATTTTCCTTAACTAGACAGAAACACCACATACTACCATACTCTTTAAAGGCTCTATAAGCTATTTCACATGAACATTATTTGAATTTTAAAAGAATATTGTCAAGTTACCAAACAAACCATTGCTATGTCATGGAAACTGCATTAAATTTATTGGTTAATTTGGTTCACAAGGAAGCTTGGTGTCTTTGCCATATTGCTTTTCTATTTTAGGAATGCCAGATATCAGGGTGCCTGGGTGGCTCAGTGGGTTAAAGCCTCTGCCTTCAGCTCAGGTCATGATCCCAGGGTCCTGGGATCCAGCCCGCAATTGAGCTCTCTGCTTGGCAGGGAGCCCGCTTCCACCTCTCTCTCTCTCTGCCTGCCTCTCTGCTACTTGTGTTCTCTGCCTGTCAAATAAATAATAAATAAAATCTTAAAAAAAAAAAAAGGAATGCCAGATATCCTTTCATATTTATTTTGCCTACATTAGAGTTTTGTGCTTTTCTTCTTGCTGTGCATTTTCTGTGCCGAATCCCCAAAGTTTTTTGACCCTATTATGAATGAGACTTTTTATATATGTTTTAACAGATTATTTTTGTTACTAAAAAGACATTTTTTTTTAATGGAAATGTTCCCAGGTTATATCTTTATTTAGCCATAGGATATTCTTTATCCTATATGAAGGAGGTATGCTTCCATTAAGAGTTTTTAATTAATAAGCACTATGAAGTTACATCATATTCCTCATTAGTTCATATCAAAACAATCGCATTTTTTCTATGACCTGTTAATATTATAAACTGAAAAAAATTTTTCCAAATATAAAACTATTATTACCTTTGACTCTTTTACATAATAAGGTAACTTAATCTCACATGAGGAAGGGCACCTGCATGGCTCAGTTGGTTAAGTGTCTGCCTTCTGCTCAGGTCATGATCCCAGGGCTCTGGAATCCAGTCCTGCATCAGGCTCCCTGCTCAGCAGGTAGTCTGCTTCTCCCTCTACCCTTCTTCCCTGCTCATGAATGTGCACACTTGTTCTCTCTCTCTCTTGTAAAAATAAAAATAAATAAAGTCTTTAATCCCACATGAGGATCAAATTTAGTCTGGCAATGTATATACAATAAAGAACCCTTAGAAATGGTCAAGGTTAATTTAAAATTCACGTTAAAATGTGTTTCATTAAGAAAGAACAAAGCTGAAGGCAACACTCTTCCTGACTTCAAACTATATTATAAAACTGTAGTAATTAAAGCAAAATGGTACTGACATAAAAACAGATACATGGATCAGTGAAACAGAATGGAGACCCCAACATAAACTCATGCATATATAGCCAACCAATGATTCACAAGGGAGCCAAAATATGCAGTTGAGAAAAGTTAGTCTCTTTAATCAATGGTGTTTTAAAAACTGGATATTCACATATGAAAGAGAAAAACTGGATTCCTATCATATGCCATTCACAAAAATTTCATTTCAATTTTGAATGCCTTTGAATCACTATCTCATTTAGTCCCCACAAGGCAATCTATGAAATGAGTGAAGGTGGTGATCTTGGTGGAATTTCCATGTTATGGATGAGGAAACTGAGAAGAAGTGGCATAAACATGCCTAAATTCACACAGTTTGTACATGCTGCCCCTGGAATTAAAACAAGCTCAAATGCCAGAGACAGTATTGTTAACCACTACACTCTGATGTATGTTCTAAAATCCATAAAAAAAAAAAATAACAATCATTTTGTTTCCATACCATGTAATAGATACTTTGTTTCAATATCCTCAATTTTTGAAGAACTTTCTACATTAAAGACAAGTGGTTCTTCAGTCCTTCTTTACATTAATACTCGTGAAAATAAAATGAAATACAACAGAAAGTGATAGAAATTGAGATTCTGGTCAAGTTTAACCCACCTATGCTGATTGCCACAAAAATTAGCTTTGTTAAATGCTGAACCTCTGGTGTTCCTGCCCCTGGTACCTCTAAGACTGAAGGGGTATAAATTCTTCCCATATACCAAGAGTCTATTAAGATTCTGTTCCTAAGAGAATCAATGGCGATCACTGTGTGTAGAAGACTATGCTGGAGAGTAGGCAGAGTAAAAGCGTGCTCTTGCCCTGGGGAATATTCTCACTAGATGAATAAATGAGACTAATAGACATGAAACCATCCTGAGAAATACCATTTTTATCTGAAAATTATGTAGAATGGAGAAAGATCAACTCTGATCTCTAGGAAACTTTGACCTAGAAGAATATGCATCACTGAATGGAAACATGCTTTGGGGAAGGTGGGGGTTGTTTTAAGTTCTTCAAACAAAATTACTTATTGGCAAGTGAGATCTGACTCTTTGTTCTAGGTACTCAAAGCAAACAAACTGCTAACCACCTTTAGGTTTCTAAGGATTTCTATTCTGTGAAGCAAAACCCATTAATTTCTATTTTCCACTTGATTGAGGAGTAGTAAAAAGAGTACATATATTGATTGCTGTGCAAGATGGAGAAGCTAGAAACAATAGTGTTCAGCACAAGTAAACAGATATGGTAGTGGACTGGCCCTCCGTTACCTTTTCTGCAAATGGGTTAAAGGATAAATCATTCACTTATATTATTAAAAAAATTCTCTCTTGAATTGTTGAAGTAGGATAAAAGCGGATGAAACTGCTCTGTTTAACATCCCACATATTATAGCTGAAGATTAACTTTAAATACATTTTTGTTTCTTTGTGGCCAATTTTTGTTTTGATAGCCCCCATCTGGCATTGATCTGGATTCCTTTTGTAGTCTGATTACCAAGCATGAATCAAAGAAATCAACCGGCTCCTCTGTCTTAAGAGGCTGGGGGAAATTACCTTTTAGATTCCTTTTTTTCCCTGTATTTAAATTCCTTATTTAAGATAAAAGAGAAAGAGAAAGAGAATTCATTCACTATTATGTCAACCAAGACCTGTCAACATCACCATGTTCATTTAATTTCTTTTACTGGTAACATATCCATTCTTTGATTTCTTTTTTTTTTTTTAAACTAGTAATATTGGGCATTTGTCCTCGAACTTCTTTAAGATATTCAGTTAATGGTCATAGTTATGTTAGTCAAGACTTTTTATTACAAGGGAAAAAGCCCTCTATAACCTAGTTTAAACCAAAAAGAGACCTCTTAGTTCATGTAATCAAGAAAGACGGGGGTGAGGTCACATTGGGCAGAATGGATCTGGGCTCATGTGGCAAACTCAGTGCTCTCCCCACCCCATGACTTGGTTCTCTTCTCATTATGAGAAGGCCTCATTTTCTCTGACTGATATGGGATTATGGGTTTCCCTAATCTGTGGAAGATAGCTGCCTGCACATAGACATAGATGTCTTTCTAGCACTATGTTCTTGAAGGCAAGGAAAAAAGTCTCTTTTCCTGGCTCCAGCAACTTAGATGATGAAATATCTTTTCTTTGTGAGAATTATCTCGGTGTGTCAACTGTGTGCTCATTTGTTCTCAGTCTGCCCTTCCTCTGAAAATTGTACCTTGTCCATTGATTTCCAGATGGATTCAACAGAGGAGATGCACTGGTGGGACAATAGAGGGCAGGATGAAAGGATAAACCAGTGTATTTCCCTGCACTCATCCATGCCTCAGCTGATAACTTCCAGTGGCCACTGCATCTCTACCATACTTCCAGCCTTTGTTGTAATGACCCTGCTTTTGTGGTCACAGACTCCATGGAGCAGCCTTTCCTCATATCTAGCTCCCACGAGGTAGCACTAGGTTTTGAGTTCTGGTGACGTCCATTCTTCTTTGTGCCTCCAGCTGAAGGAGTGTTAGCTGTTTCTTACTATTCTCCGAGTTCCTTTGTTTTCTGTTTTGTCTGGCATCTCAACTCTTAGAAAATTATTATAACCAGTTCACCATCTGAAATTCCTTCCATTGAACCATCTAGCATTGCCTGTTTTCTGAACTGGACCCTGCCTGATAACTCTAGCCTGGGTCACATGCCCTTCACTGAACCAATCACTGTGGCCAAGGAATGAGGTTTTTTGTTTGGCTAGATCTTATTCATTTATCCACTCTTGTGGTAATAAGAAAGGAGATGTAGAGTATGTTAAGAGAGAAAAAAAATGGAAGAAAGAAAAATATGTTGGGCCACCAATAATAATGGCTATCATACTAGTAATTCATTTTGATACCATAGTGAATAAACATGAAGATCTAAATCACTTTTGTTTAAACAGCACTATACAAATAAATTGTGAATAGTGGAAATATGTCAATTGTTTTTTAAATTTATAAATAGTCTATCAAAATTCTGCTCTTTTGCTTATAAAATAATAAAAATAAATATAAAATAAATGAGAAAAATATGGGAAAGGAAAACAAGGTAAAAACAAGATTAGTTAGTCAAGATTACCCTTTTTAAAATTAATTAAGAGACCTAATATGTTAAAGGTCTGCTATTAGTCACCTGTTGTTTTATTTATTTATTATTATTATAATTTTTTAAAATTTCGTTTATTTATTTGACAGAGAGATAGCGAGAGCATGAACACCAGCAAGGAGAGTAGAAGAAAGAGAAACCGGCTTCCTGCTGAGCAGGGAGTCCGATGTGGGGCTTGATCCCAGGAATACTGTGATCATGACCTGAGGCAGGTCACTTAATGACTGAGCCACCTAGGCATCCCTCACATGTTGTTTTAAATGCCTTATTTATCTTTCCTGAAAAATATGAAATCAGAGTCTATATGCCCATTTAACAGATGAAGAAACTGATGTTAAGTAAATTGCCCAAAGTCATAAAGTAAGATGAGAGCATCAGCAAGATGTTAATGTCTGTGTTTTTGATCCTCGAGAGCCTAAGCACTTTATATTACATTATTATGCCACTTATATTTCTCCCTTCAGCTGTATTGAATCAGCATTTCCTTACTCATATTTTTTTAAAAAATCTTCATTCAGGGTTCATTCATATTCACCTTCTGGTAAAGTCACTATTATATTCATCTATCAAGAGTTCAACAACAGACTTCTATAACCAAATTCCCTCAGATAATATCCAGAATGAATCCCTCTTTCCTTTATCCATACTTCATACTCAACATTGGCACAATGTGTAGCAACACGGTGTTACAAGCGGACCAATTTGTGACCAAGTTAATTACATAATCGTTACACCCCAATTCTGCCTGCCACAACATGCAATGTTTCTGAAATCTGAGGAAAGAACATCAGCATTTATGAAATAGTAGGCGCTGGACACTTCCACCAGGGGCATATTTGTAAGCCTCCTTATATCTTATTGCGGCAGAGAAGATCGGAACATACTTTATAACACAATGTCTCTGATTTGTTCCTCATTGTTCTTCAAGGGAATGCCAGTTGTCAGGGCAGCCCAGCAACTATTCAACTATTTATTTGGGTGTTCCTCCCCTGTGGGACAGTTACTGTGTGGTTTCCATGAGGAACAATGCCCACTATAAAAATTAAAGCAGATACCACAGGCTGCTTTGACAACTAAAAGTTGAGTGAACACATTCTGTAAAGTTCTTCCTCTTTTCTTCCTGTCCATGGATATTGCTTTTTCTTTTTTTAGGTTTGGTTTCTATTTTCTGCCGTACACTGAAAGTACACTGACTAACATAGGCTGCAGTTTAGCTGAGTTCCTGGGACCATCTGTAAGAATTTATGCATTTCCTGGGAACCTGATCGATTCTAGCAGCAATCCTCTATTTTCTCTCTGAGATTAAGGAGACCTGCAATCAATTTTATATTTAAAAGTTGGTTTCTGCTTGAGAAAATTGGGGGCCCAATGTCCAAAAACCATTCTGTGCTTCAAAATGGAATCTCTGAATAATTCTCTTTCAACAGACACACATGCATTTTTATGTGAAGTCATACATATTGTTTCACAAAATTTACTTAATTTCCTCCCACCCTCCCTTCTTCCTCTCTATCTCTTTCTTTCTGCATACTATTCCACAGCACAAGTTTACTCAATATAGTCCTCCCTTTTCCTGCCAGTTGTTTTTTAAGTTGTTCTCATTTTTTTTATATTAAAACCTATGTTGCTCTAAATATTCATGTACCTAGTGTATGTTCAATTTTATACATTGTTCTATCGATTACTGTTGAATTATTTTCATGATATTTTCTGGTTCTAAGATAATCCACAAATAATTTAACTAAAATATAATCTTATTTTGAGCTCCCTCCCTCTCTCTCTCTTTTTCTTACCCATTTCCTTCCCTCTCTCCTTCCTCCCTCTCTTCTTTTCTTTCTTTTTATTTTGCTTGGTTTTTCCCTTTCCCTTTTCTTTCTTTCTTTCTTTTTTTTTTTTTTTTTGTAAAGATTTTATTAATTTATTTGACACAGAGAGACACAGAGAGAGAGGGAACACAAGCAGGTGGAGTGGGAGAGGGAGAAGCAGGCTCCCACTAAGCAGGAGCCTAATGCAGGAGACTCAATCCCAGGACCCTGGGATCATGACCTAAGCCAAAGGCAGATGCTTAACTGACTGAGCCACCCAGGCACCCTGGTTTTTCCTTTTTCTTCCTCTGCATTCTTCATCTATATTTCTAACTCCTGTAGGTAACTCTTACTGTCCTAGTTTATAT
Organism: Mustela erminea; assembly: GCF_009829155.1. Lineage (NCBI taxonomy): Eukaryota > Metazoa > Chordata > Mammalia > Carnivora > Mustelidae > Mustela > Mustela erminea. The sequence goes on from NC_045621.1 coordinate 61,705,013, forward strand.
CCTTTCATTTTTTTCAGTATCAAATAATCATAAAGATATTGTCACAAAAGATTTTTTTTTTTGTCAAAAGTGGATCATCTTATATACATTTTTCTTCATCCTGACTCTTTTCATTGAACAGTACCTTATGAAAATTCCCCAACGTCCTTGCCATAGCTCTATTTTATCCTTTTTGATGATTGCAAAATACTGGATATATTCTATTTTTTTCAGTCTTTCCCGTACAAGTGTTCATTTGTTTCAGCTTAGTTTTTATGCAGCTATGAGCAAGGCTGTAATGCATATTCTTTTGAAAAAGTCCTTATATGCTGGTGCTTTACTGGAAAAGAGAGAGGGGAAGTGAGGAGAGAGAATCCCAAGCAGGCTCCACACCCAGCATGGAGCCATCATGGGGCTCGATATCACAACCCTGAAATTATGACCTGAGCTGAAATCAGTAGTTGGTTGCTTAACTGACTGAGCCACCCAGTTCCTCCAATGCTTTACTTTTGTTTCTCTAATATATATAGGTATAGATATAGATATAGATAAGGATGTAGATATAGATATAGATATAGATATATTTATTTGTTTATGGTAGGGAGGAGAAGGAGAGAATCCCAAGCAGACTCCACACTAAGCTAGAGCCCAAGGTGGGGCCCAATCACACCACCCTAAGATCAAGACCTGAGCTGAAATCAAGAGTCAGAGGCCCAACCAACTGCACCACCCAGGTGCTGCCAGTGCTTTACTTTTTTGAGGATAGATTCTTAATAGTAGGGTTAGGGTTAGGCCATGTAATATCTGGAGTGAGAGGGGTTCTAGAAAGAATGTGCATGGGCAATGGGGAATCAATGGAGAAGGCATTGACCAGGTAGGAAACCATTGTTGAGTGGTAGAAGTGAGAGATGTGGGACTTGGTGAGAAGTGCTCAGATTCACAATAAATCTTGAAGGTAGAGCTAATGGGAGATGCTGATGTTTAGATGTGAGGTTTAAGAAAAACAGATAAACATGAATAATTCTTAGGCTTTTAACTAACTTTATATTTTGGAATAATTTTAGTTTCATGGCAAAGTTGTAAAAATAGCACAGAATTACCTAAACCCTTTGCTCAGCTTCCTCCAGTGTTAACATCTTATGTAACCGTGGTACATTTGTCCAGACAAAGAAATTAACATTGTTACCACTTATTATTATATTAACTAAACTACAGATTCTTTTCAGATTTATTCATGGATATCCTTTTTCTAATAAGATCTACTCAAGAATATCATGTCGAATTTAGTTATCACGTCTCCTTATTTTCCTCTGTTTTTTTCAGTCTTCTCTTGTTGTTGTTGTTTTTTGTTGTTGTTTTTGTTTTTTAGGACCATTACTTTTTGAAGAGCATAGTTAGAATGTTTGGCAATTTTAGTTTTCTCTGATGTTTTCTCATTACATGGGGGTTGTAGATCTGGAATAAGAAAGTCACAGAAAGTGAAGTGCTCTTCTTGTCCAAATATATGAGGGACTAGATGATACTAACGTGCTGTGTCACTGGTGGTATTAATGATTGTCATTTGGTTAAGATGATATGTGCTAAGTTTCTCCAATTTATCATTAGTGGTTTTTTTTCCTTTTTCCATATTCTGTTCTTTGGAAACAACTTATTTAAATACAGCTCACACTTAAGGTGGGAGTGGGGATCAAACTCCACTTCCTGAAAAAGGATCTACTTATTTTTTGGAATACTTGTAAGAAAGATTTGTTCCTTCTCCCCTACTTATTTATTTAGTCATTTATTTACATGAGCATAGATATTTATTTTATTTCTTATTCTATTCTTTTTCTTATTTCTTCTATTACTCATAGATATTTATTTTATTTCTTGGTTATAATCTAATACTGTCATCATTATTATTATTATTACTCTTATTACTATTATTTGCTTAAACTATTCCAACTTTGGTCATTAAAAGTTCTTTCAGGTTTATTCTTGTATCTTTTTGACATGCCTATGCCTGTTTTTTCTTTCTCTTCCTTTCTTTCCATCACCATAAGATGCTTCAAGTTCATTTTTTGTTTTCCTTGCCCGAGTCCTAGAATCAGCCATTTCTCTAGGAGCTATGTTCTTATTATAAGTCACTGGGTAAACACGGATGTCATTTACTGCACTGGAAAAGACTGGAGTAGGAGGAGGAAGCCTGGAGTATGTTATTTTCTTTCTTTCTCTCCCTTCCATCTTTCCTTCCTTCATTCTTTCCTTTATTTCTTCCTTCCTTTCTTTTTATTACTATTATTACTATTATTATATTAACATGTTAACTTTCAAAAGCATGTTAGCCATTCAAGCAGAGTTGTGGAATAGACTGTGGATATCAGAATCTATAGCCCAGTGAAGGGGTTCAAGCTAAAAGCTAAATCGGGGTTCATAAATAAATGGTGGTATTTAAAGACATAGGACTGGATCTGCTTTTGTAGGAAAGAGTCAAATAGAGAAGAAATATCACATCTCAATCTACTAAAGGATTTCAATGTCAGGAAGATTAGAAGAAATTAGGCAAAGAGGTTAAGAAGGGGCAGCGGATGAGGTAGGAGATAAGCCTACTTCGTGTATGGTATCCTAGAAGCCAAGTTAAAAAAAAAAAGTGATTATCTGAATCAAACTCTCTTGAGAGAAAATTTACCATTTGGTTTGTCAATATCTGAGTTCACTGCTGACCAAGGGAAGTGCTACTTTGGTGGAGTTGTAAAAATGAAGCCTAATTTGGAGGTGTTCAATACGTCTCTGGGGAAGTTGCTATAAAATGGAATTGAGAAATAAAGTGATGAGATGGGGAACTGATGTAAAGGGATTTTTTAAATTAAGTTTTTAATTTTAATTCCAGAATAGGTAACATACAGTGTAATATTAGTTTCAGATGCACAATATAGTGATTTAACAATTCTATACATTACTCGGTGCTCATCAAGGTCAGTGCACTGTGAGTCCTCTCCACCTATTTCACTCCTCTCTCACCCACCTTTCTTTTGGTAACCATCTGTTCTCTATAGTCAAGAGTCTGTTTCCTGGCTTTTTTCTCCCTCTTTTCCTTTGCTCGTTTGTTTCTTAAATTCCTCATATGAGTGAAACATCTAGTATTTGCCTTTTTCTGACTGACTTATTTCACTTAGCATAATACTCTCTAATTCCATCCATGTTGTAAATGGCAGGATTTCATTCCTTTTTATGGTTGAATAATATTCTACTGTGTATATATACCACATTTTCTTTATCCATTCATTTTTGATGGACACTTTGCTTCTATAATTTAGTCATTGTAAGTAATGCTGCAATAAATATTGGGGTGTATATATACCTTTGAATTAGTGTTTTTGTATTTTGGGGGATAGTGCAATTACTGGCTTTTAGGATAGTTCTGTTTTTAACTTGCTGAGGAATCTCCATACTGTTTTCCAAGGTGCCTATACTACTTTGCCTTCTCACCAACAGTGTATAAGTGTTCCCTTTCCTTTCCAACACCTGTTTCTTGTGATTTTGATTTTAGCCATTCTGACAGTATGAGGTCATATCTCATTGTGGTTTTCATTTGCATTTCCCTGATGATGAATGATGTTGAGCATCTTTCATGTGTCTGCCGACCCTCTGGATATCTTCTTTGGAGAAATGTCTGTTCATGTTTTCTTCCCATTTTTAAATTGGATTGTTTTTTGGATGTTGATTTTATCAGTTTTTAAAATATATTTTGGATACTAATCCTTTTTTGGATATGTCATTTGCAAATATCTCCTCTCATCTGGTAAGGTGACTTTTACTTTTGTTGATTGTTTTCTTTGCTGTACAGAAGCTTTTTATTTTGATGTAGTCTCATTTTATTTTTGCTTTTTATTTTCTTAGCTTTGTAATTAGAGAAATAGTGCTGCAACTGATCTCAGAGAAATTACTGCCTGTGCCCTCTTCTAGGATTTTTATAGTTTCAGTTTTCACAGTTAAGTGTTTAATCCATTTTGGGTTTATTTGTGTATATACTGTAAAAAAGCAGTACAGTTTCCTTCTTTTGCCTGTAGCTGTCCAGTTTTCGCGGCACCATTTGCTGAAGAGACTTTTTTCCATTGTATATTCCTATACTCCTTTGTTGAAATTAATTGACCATATAACTGTGGGCTTATTTCTGGATTTTCTTTTCTTTTCTTTTTTTAAAAGATTTTATTTATTTATGTATTTGTAGATCACAAGTCGGCAGAGAGGCAGGCAGAGAGAGGGGGAAACAGGCTCCCTGCTGAGCAGAGAGCCTGATGTGGGGCATGATCCCAGGACCCTGAGATCATGACCTGAGCGGAAGGCAGAAGCTTAACCCACTGAGCCACCCAGGTGCCCCGTGGATTTTCTATTCTATTCCATCGACCTATGTCTGTTCTTGTGCCAGTAGTATTTTGTTTTTATTACTACAGCTTTGTAACATAATATGGAGTCCAGAATTGTGATATCTCCAGTTCTGTTTTTTTTATTTCAGGATCGCTTTGCCTATTTGGGGTCTTAGCGGTTCCATACTCATTTAGGATTGCTTGTTCCAGTTCTGTGAAAAATGCTGTAGGTATTTTGATAGGGATTGCATAAAATGTGTAGATTGCTTTGGGTAGTATATACACTTGAACAGCATTTGTTCTTCCAACCATGAGCATGGAATGTCTTTCCATTTCTATGTATCATCTTCAGTTTCTTTCATCAGTGTTTTATAGTTTTCAGATTACAGGTCTTTCACCTCTTTGGTTAAGTTTGCAGACAGATGGGACTAATCCAGAAAAATGGGGGGAAAGGGGGAATGGTGATGCAGGAGCATGAGGGAATAACTGAAGCAGCAAAGACCTAAAATTGGTGAGAAGAAATAGAATCCAAGAGAAAGGATTGATCTTAGGTGGGAGAGAAGTTTCTCCATTATAAGAGATTGAAGGCTTACTATATGGGTATAAATATCAAGAGTATGTAGGATATAGATAAGAAGAGGAAATTAAATCATTCTTCCAATTTTCTTAGAAGCAGTATCATAAACTGAGAGGGGGAGATGGGAAGAAATGTTGGAGAGTTGCAAAGAAGCAAAGGTGCTTCTGTTGGCGGTGCCATTGGGTTAAAGTCTGTGATCATATATCAGTAGTCTTTCCAGGGATGCAGTATCCTACATTTTCTCTAATCATAGTAATCTGTTCAGTGACTACTGGTAGTTTCATAGTAGGAGAGCTGAATTTAACCAAGTGATTTTTTTTTTTTTTCATCACGCTGGTCTGAAGAGGAGAGAGAAAAGTCCTGGAGGTGAGTCTATATGAAAGGATAGTCTACCATGTTGAATAACAGACCCTACACTGGGTGAGTGGCAAGTGTGAACATGAGTGGGGGGAATGAAAAATATGTAAAGGTCGAGAAACACTTTTGGTGGTGGAGTGTATGCTCTAAGCAACTTGCAACCTTTTGTTATAAAGGTTCATTAAGGCTTCCCTATAACCTGTTGACCCTAACTGCCCCTGTGATCATAGAGCCTGAAACACCTTTTTAATCTCTTTTAATCTCTTTTACCAAATTTGTATGTCTTTTTGGGTCAATTTCACTAATTGGAAATTTTCTGGAAAACTATGTAATTCTTTAGGTTTTAAAATTTTTACCTAAATATTTACCTAGATTTTCTTACAGTTTTTGCAGATTTCCCATAATTATCATTATATCTTTTCCCATGGTTACTACTGATACATAAACAGCCCAATTAGGACTGATTTAATTTGTTTTGATAACTCTTACCCACTTTACTGAAATGGAATGACTTAAGTGTTACCGTTTTAGGAAACTTTTTTGGACACGTGATACTACCTTATTATAGTTCAACACATGTTAGGAAGACACAGAAATTCACTATTTGTTGTTTGGTAAATGAGTAGATGCTGCATGGGTTTTGATAACTGTACTTCAACATGTGTTCATGAAGACACGAAATTAGAGTGATCTTGTTACTTAAAGAATTCTAAGTTGAATTAATGTGTCTCTCCGTGGGGTTTTGTTCTTTTAGAAAGATAGCTTCAAACTTTACAGAGCAGATTGGTCTTTCCTGCTAGATTCTTCTGCCCTAAGCCCTTTGTGTCAAGAGGCAATCCTGTAGAGAGAATGATGCTTTTGCTGGTTGATGGCGTATTAATTATGCAATACTATATTTTAAGATGCAGTGGCAAATGTAATTAAACTATTGCACTGAACCTATAAGTCTTATTGTTACCTTAGAAATAGGGAAGAGCAAATTCACATTTCTTCACTTGTGTTCACAAAGTGACATTTCCTCTTGACATACTGAAACTGACATGAAGCAGGCTTTCAGACATGCGGAAATGGTTGGTTTGGGGGTCCAAATTCTGTGATCCTGAGAGGGTTAAGTTTATTCTCAAAAACTTGGCATTTGGAAGAGTTTTGTAGTTAATCAATGAATCATCCATTAAAAATAATACAAGCTGATCTGATAGCTCAGTTAAGGCTACTACTGAGATGTGACCTTCAGTAACCTCAGTGAAGTCTACCATGACTATTGATTGAAACATACCAACATGAGCTTTGTGCCTCACTGACATACTAAAGGTGCCCTTTAGAGAAAATGTTGACAAACACGGGAGAGTGCTTTTACCCTTGCCACTACATACGGCTGCTGGGATTGGTAGGATGGTTTGCAGTAATGTCCTCGGGCAACCAGAAAACTAAGGAACCTGATACAAAGAGAGGTGGTACTCACCATTCCTTCTAGCTCTGCAAGATTGCAGAAATTTCTAAAAGTGAAAAACTAGGTCTCAGAAAATCTCTTAATTGAATCCCAGATATTAGAAAAAATCAGATATGAATCATGAATATTAGGTAGATATGAATCATGAATGTTAGGTACACATTCCTAAATGATAACATAGGTTTATGTCAATATTATTTTTCATAGAACTTATAATCATAAACCAGGGTTCTTTAGATGACTACCACAAACATTTATGAAGACAAATCATGTTGCATTTACTTTAGTGTACATGTTCCTAGTCTTCCATAAACTTCACTCTCCTTGAATATTTTACTTAGTGCCTGGGATGGTTATATTTATCCATAAATCAGTCCCAGATGTCACTTGACACTCCTAAGGCCATCCCTAGGACTGGGATCCAACCTTAGTACAACTTTAACAGGGTATGCTAGGGGTGTTCACCTTGGGTTGTGATTATTTCAAAGACATAGCATTTCAAGAAAATGGCAGTCTCTACCAAACTTGTGAACATCACCACTGTTGTGCCCAGAGGGCTTGCAGAGGAAGAGTAACAGCCCCTGGATCTTTCTGAGATACGTTACTTAGGGATTATTTCTTTACAAATTTGCCTGGGTCTCAGGGAAAGTGCTATTGATCCACAGATCTTAGCACAACTCTTCAAATTCTCTCTTTCACGTAAGTGCACACATACTTCCTTACACAGTCTCATACAGCCCATGTCCCCATGTCACATCCGGCGAACCAAGGTGCGGCGTTGGAATGGTTTCCAGTGGTAACTATTGCATGTTGCACCCAGAACTAACACTGATCCTCAGATGCCCAATCTTGGAAATTCGCATTGAAAATTACTTGCTCTTCCAGAATTATTTTTCTTTTGTGATGAACTCCTCCCAGGGGCTCGACTGACCTCAGTTTGGGTCAATCCTGTCAGTCAAATATATGCTTATATATTTGACTTTCAAACAGGTCAAAGTTTGGGTTCCTTTTTTCCATTATCAAGGGTCCTTTGTCCTCTTTCTAAATTATAGGGTAATTGCAGGTATGTAAATTTAAATACTTTTGCTTTTCTCAATAGATAACCCTCAATGACTATAAAAAGTCTTTTATTTATTTGGTTGTAAAGTACAATTATGTTTTCAATTCCAGTTTTAACAATCATTGGTCAAAAAATACTTCATCTCTTACTTCAGAGTTATCTACATGTCAAATACATAGCAATAAGTTTTCATACTTATAAAATAGGAGGACTGAACCAGGTAGTAGTTTCCTCATTTTTTTTTTTTTGAACTCTTTGCTTTAGTTTATTATGATTTCCTTTCTTAAAATGTTTATTACATTGGCAAATTCTGGGACAGTCTATTTTATATACATAATACACATATATATGTAATTTTATGATTTGAAATGTAAAAGAATGAAAAAGAAATCTTCATGGTAAATAAGAAATAAACAAAAATCTGGTATCTCTAAGGCACACCTTTTCCTTATTTAGTTTTACTGTGTCCAGTTAAACAATAACCAGGTAAAAGGATTAAAGGAGCACAGAAGTTATTGTATGTAGGACTTTCATGAGATTCTAGTGCCTAAATATAAATAGTATGTATTTCTCCATAGTTTATAAATAATGGAATACTCCATTTAGTTTAATGCCCTAAATTGCCAAATGAGATTTATTGTTACCTAATGTCCCCATTTTTTAAGAATAGTAAAAACTTCATTTTTAAGATAAAATCTTAAATAATACCTCAATAGATAAAAATGACACTTAAATACTATGGAATTCATTTTCATTAACAAGAAAGTTTGAGTTGAGATTATGAATGACATTTATTGACATATTCAACTCAGCATCTAACTTATTTTTGGTGTTTTGTTTTAATTGCAAATAATTTTTAAAGTCTTTATTCAGTGGACATACTACAAGCTGGTAGATCTGTTAATATACTTACTGTTTTTTTAAATTATTCGACCTGCAATCTTAGAATATGTATATAGGTATATATGTATATATCATTAACAGAAGACAGAAAAAGTTGTATACTGAAATATTCCTCAAAATGAGTGCGACAGGTGATAAAAGTAATTGTTTCAGTGTTCTTTAGTATGTCGTCATTTGAGGGTATAATGTTCCCAACAGAGTTTAAGATATTTAAAATTATTAAAACTGAATTTTGAATCAATGTCTCCAGAATTTCTCAAGTTCTTCTGCTGAATCTACACTTCAGCAGAACCAAGCTGTACTCAATAACCTCTGCTTAACTCTGCAATTCTGACCATAATTTGATAATACTTGTGAGTGAGTACTGTGGATATTCTAGTCTGTTCTAAATCGATGGATACATGCAGATGTACATAAAGTTAAAGGAAGAAAGAGGCTCCCAGAGACACAGTGTTCCTGTGATCTTTTTTTTTCCCTTAAAGATTTTTATGTTTTAAGCTTGTCTGAAAAACATCAGCCCACGTTATTTGCTTGGGCTATTTCTTCATTCAAGTAACTCATGTATGATATTTCCATACTGCCTATTTTCATTGGCAATGGTCTATGATGGTTCATTTCTGGCTGTTGCGGAAATACTAAATGAACCGTTCTTCACAAACTTCTCTACCCCATCTTTAAGAAAAAATTTTACATTTGTATAGACATAATGATTTACTTCAGCATGTTAGAAGGGAAGGTTCATTAATTCTTTAGAGAAAGTGATTATATACATTTTAGTTTGAGAAAAATACAAGTGTATAATTATTATGAGGATTTCATTACCTTTTAAAATTATGGCCCTAAAAATTTTGAATAATGGCACTATAGTTTTAAAAATAAGATTTTACTTAAAGCATGTTTCTTTTAAAGAATAATTTGTTTAAATTATTTTCTTAAAGCCTAAGGAATCTTCAAACCAGGACATATAACTGAGTTAATTTTATTATTAAATAGTTTCCTTTAAACAAATAAAAAAACATAATAAATATTCATTGTGATTGCTACCAACTATATAACTATGACATTCTGGTTGATTTTCCTGGATTTTTATGTGTCTTGAAGATATGATCTCCTGGAAACCAGAAAGTTATTGAGTCTAGTGTAATGGTGATTAACAAAATGGAATGTCTTTACCTTCTTACACATAGTAATATTAGTTTATTGATTAGAAATTTGCTACATTCTTCTAGCATGGATATTGTTTCTGCTAAATTATATACACTGTGAATATTGAGTTCTATATTTAATGCCTTGTTTGTATTCTAGGATTCCTATTGATTTTCCTGTGTCACGTTATATTTATATCATGTAGCTAGCTTTACTTTTTGCAAATATAACCTTATATGACATATTAAGGCATGTTTTCTTTTTTAAGGAAAAAATAAGGAGATAACAACAGACTGAAAACATGTTTTCAGAAGCATAGAGTCTTCAGGAAGATACTGGAGTTCATGAGATCTCAAGGTTAGCAGTTCACATATTATTATTTTCATGCTTTTACAATTCTGAGATATAAACTGTTCCAAGTTGTTCCTTCTAATGTATAATTGGATTCTAAGGACACACAGTTCCTTAAAATACATATTTTAACAAGATTTCTTTAAAATTTTTTAAAAATTCATTTATACTAGAAATATAATGTTTAGTTTAATTGGGGATGGTAAAAAGAAAATACTGTTTCAGTAGAAAACCATTGGTTATTAAAATTTGCTTTGCTTTTTACAAAGGATAGCACAGTTAAGATACAAAAAAATAAATATTAGGCATCCTTATAAAATTTTATTTATGATTTGTTAAGAAATGTACACCTACTTTGGAAATTTTTCATTTATTTTGTATCTTTGGCTGCAGTGTATCTGTAGATACACAAATAGTTTAGAAGGATAGCTGACTATCATTCCTTCTACAACCCTTTGAATCCCACTCTCTGACTTTTCCCCTAAGCACAATCAAATAAATTATGTTTTTGTTGGAAAATGTGGTCTCAATAAAATGACAATTCATATGAATAAGCAGAAACATATTTGAGGACTCTTTCTATCTTGTGTAAAGTCCTAAATCTGGAAAAGCAAAGCAAAATAAAACAGCTTATTAAACAACTTATTATAATAATAGCCTAATGTAAAATGTTCATTTGAAAGTTTCAATTATAATGTAGGTTGAAATAGTATTTCATGGGATAGCTTGAGAATGTGGATGATTTCTGCCTTTTTTATTTTGTAGGACCCAATATCAAATATTTGTAATATAAAGTGAAAAAGTATTAATGATCTTTTATTATGATTGCCTTAGTCACTGTTTTCTTCTACATCTTCTACATCTTTTCCTCATTCATCCAAGGATATATTTGTTCAAAATTTATTTAGGACTTACCATATGCACTGCAATGGGTGAAGTCCTTTGGTTGTTTAAAAATGAATAAGATACGGTTCCTGTTCTCAAGAATTGCCCAACCAATATGTTACTCAGAAAGTAATTTTATTATTAACACAAACAATAGATAATTAAAAAGACAAATGAGATTTAAAAAGGCATGTAATGAATTCTAAAATGCAATGAGAATTATTTGGGGATTATTCATATTTTCACTTTATGGCTTTTACTAACCTAGCATAGTGAAAGTTTATACCAATGGGAGTGTTGTTACTCTATTCCAACACACACCGGATAGATGTTTAAAAAAAATAGCTCTTCAAGTATAGCACAAGTAATATGAGACTTTAAAAAAGAAGCATCTTTTTTGCCATAGTTGCAAATTTAATGCTGTAGAAAGTCGTTATGCAAACACCCATGAAAAGAACAAAGGTGAGCATTACCTACTTGGTGTTCTTTTTTTTATTCCAGTACATTTGACTTCTTTATTAAGTTCACCAGAGAATTAAATAATTTCCCCAATGACCTAGAAAGGCATATATGTAGGTTTGAAAAGGATTGAACCCTATAAACCCACATGTAAATAGTAGTTGGATGAGTAAAGAATTTGCAATGGTGTGGGAGTCTAGACTGCTTGAAATGGCATTGTGCAGCACTGTACTCCTCACAAAAAGCTTTTTAAGAAGGTGATAATGGGAAGATGTTAAAACAGATTAAATCATTAAAAATAGTAAAATTGTTTTTTGAAAAGTCAGTGAAGACATCTCTTGCTTAATTGTGCCCTTAGACAAGTGGTTGGATTAATTTATATAACAACCACAATTATTCAACAAGTATTTATTTATCAAGTGCCTACTAGGTGCATGTGAGCAGCAACAGTGAATAGAATACACCAATAGGTATTAATTCTTCTTGAAATTTTTGGTAGAATTCCCCTGGGGCTGTCTGGCCCTGGGCTTTTGTTTGTTGGAAGATTTTTGATGACGGCTTCAATCTCTTACTGGTTATGGGTTTGTTCAGGTTTTCTATTTCTTCCTGGTTCAGTTTTGATAGTTTATACATCTCTAGGAATGCTTTCATTTCTTCCAGATTGTCAAATTTGCTGGTGTACAGTTGCTCATAACATGTTCTTATAATTGTTTGTATTTCTTTGGCGTTGGATGTGATCTCTCCTCTTCCAGTCATGATTTTATTAATTTGGGTCCTTTCTCTTTTCTTTTTGATTAGTCTGGCCAGGGGTTTATCAATCTTATCAATCTTATTAATTCTTTCAAAGAATCAGCTCCTAATTTCGTTGATGTGTTCTGCTGTTCTTTTGGTTTTTATTTCATTGATTTCTGCTCATCTTTATTATTTCTCTTCTCCTGCTGGGTTTAGGCTTCATTTGCTGGTCTTTCTCTAGCTCCTTCAGGTGTAGGGTTAAGCTGTGTATTTGGTACCTTTTTTATTTCTTAAGAAAGGCTTCTATTGCTATATATTTTCATCTTAGGACCACCTTGACTGTGTCCCAAAGATTTTGAACCATTGTGTTTTCATTTTCATTTGTTTCCATGAAGTTTTAAAATTCTTCTTTAATTTCCTGGTTGACCTATTCACACTTTAGTAGGATGCTTCTTAGCCTCCATGTATTTGAGTTCTTTCCAACTTTCTTCTTGTGGTTGAGTTCTAGTTTCAAAGTATTGTGGTCTGAAAATATGCAGGGAATTGTCCCAGTCTACTGGTACTGGTTGAGACCTGAATGTCCAATGGAAAAAAGATAGTCTCTTCAACAAATGGTGTTAGGAAAATTTGATAGCCACATGCAAAAGAATGAAACTGGACCATTTCCTTACACAACACATAAATATAGACCCAAAATGGATGAAAGACATGAATGTGAGACAGGAATCCATCAAAATTCTTGAGGAGAACACAGACAACAACCTCTTCGACCTCGGCTGCAGCAACTTGCAGCAACTTCTTCCTAGAAACATTGCCAAAGACAAGGGAAGTAAAGGCAAAAATGAACTATTGGGACTTCATCAAGATCACAAGCTTTTGCACAGCGAAGAAAACAGTCAAAAAAACCAAAAGACAACCAACAGAATGAGAGAAGATACTTGCAAATGGCATATCAGATAAAGAGTTGGTATCCAAAATCTGTAAAGAACTTATCAAACTCATAACCCAAAGAACAAATAATCCAATCAAGAAATGGGCAGAAGACATGAACAGACATTTCTGCAAAGACATCCAAATGGCCAACAGACACATGAAAAAGTGCTCAACATCACTCAGCATCAGAGAAATACTAATAAACCAGTGAGGCTGAATGAAGCTAAAGAATGGCTAAAATAAATCAGTCAGGAAATGACACGTGTTGGTGAGGATGCAGAGAAAGGGGAAACCCTCCTACATTGTTGGTGGGAAAAAAAGCTGGTGCAGCCACTCCAGAAGATAGTATAGAGGTTCCTCAAAAAGTTGAAAATAGAGCTATCCTATGACCCAGCAATCGCACTACTGAGTATTTACCCTAAAGATACAAATGTAGTAATCCAAAGGGGCACATGCTCCTGAATGTTTATAGCAGCAAAGTCCACAATAGCCAAACTATGGAAAGAATCTAGATGTCCATCAACAGAAGAATGGATAAAGACAATGTGGTATATATGTATACAATGGAATATTATGCAGCCATCAAAAGAAATGAAATCTTGCCATTTGTAATGATGTGGATGAAACTAGAGGGTATTATGCTAAGTGAAATAAGTCAATCAGAGAAAGACAATTACCATAAGATCTGTGATATGAGGAAATTTAGAGGCAGGGCAGGGGATCTTGCGGGGAAGGGAGGGAAAAGTGAAAGAAGATGGGACTGGGGTGGGAGACAAACCATAAGAGACTCTTAATCTCGGGAAACAAACTGAGGGTTGCTGGAGGGGAGGGGGTTGGGGGGATAATGTGGGTGGGTGATGGATACTGGGGAGGGTGTGTGCTATGGTGAGTGCTATGAACTATATAAGACTGTTGACACAGACCTGTACCCCTGAAACAAATAATACATTATATATTAATTTAAAAATAAAATAAAATAAAAGACTTTGGTAGGGAGAAAAAAAAAGAATACACCAAATCCTTGCCTCTGTGGAAATTATATTTTAGAGGGTGAAAATATATAAGCAATAAAAAAATTAATTATATATTATGTTACGTGGTTAGAATGCTATGAAGAGAAAGAAAACAGGAAAGGGAATAGATAATGGAGAGGGATGCAATTTAAAATAAGCCCAGTGACTTAGTATTGCATAATTTACGCAATAGAGATAGATTCTAGCTTTGCCCAAATAGTGCCAACTGAGAATGAATATGATGAAATACGACACCTACTAATAAGTATTCCAAATCACCATTTGTTAAAGTAAATGTTGTTAATGTATATAAAATAATGAGTATGTGTCTTCCTTAATTTAACCAGAAGGAAAAGATATATTTTTAAAATGATAATACACTTACTATATGTACATAAAATGTGGTCAAAATGCTTGCAATAAAGAAAGGTATAATTGAACATGGATTAGTCTCAGCACTTACTAAAGGGGTGAAGACTATAACTATTTATCTGTGTATGGGAGAAAATTAATCAAATTTTTTTAATTGAATAAATAGGAACTTAAAAGTAGTTATAGGTATCTATGACAATACATATAGATGACACATAGTGTTAAAAAGTTCTATATAATTATCTTTCTGTTGTTTCATTATCAGTTTTTTTTTTTTTTAAAGATTTTATTTATTTTTCAGAGACAGAGGGAGAGAGCGCGAGCGAGCACAGGCAGACAGAGAGGCAGGCAGAGGCAGAGGGAGAAGCAGGCTCCCTGCCGAGCAAGGAGCCCGATGTGGGACTCGATCCCAAGACCCTGGGATCATGACCTGAGCCGAAGGCAGCTGCTTAACCAACTGAGCCACCCAGGCGTCCCTCATTATCAGTTTTATTATCATTTTAGGATATCTCTAATTACTGGGACTATAGATAGAAGGGAGTTATTTAAGTACCATCTCAGTCCCATAGTACCAATTTTTTAAAGGGCACATGTCTTCTTTTGTACATTTAATAGAAGATACATGGAGATTTGCAAATTAAATTAATCTATTTGTGATCACCAGCAAATGAGTCAAGTTTCTTTTGATGGTGATCTGGTTGGAATTTTTCTGTGAAACGTTAAGAAACATAAAATACAGAGCACAGGAATCTGGAGGTGTGTATGGTCCAGATGACCTGGGCATTTTTTGCAACCCATTTGAGCTATAGATGAACACATCACATAAGTTGATATTATCTTAAAAGCTATTCACTATTGATTTTGCTGGATAGAATTGAAATGTTTAGTCAACTTGCTATGCAGAAAAAGAAGTTAAATCAGTTCCTTTTCAGTGTTAATAAGTCAGTGTAAAAGAAATACTTAATAATCCAAATAAACAAAAATTGGATTAGGAGGTCTCAAAACCTAATAACCATTGCATTTTCTTCAGTATTCCAAAAGGCAGGTATTGTAAATAGCATATCATCTAAAGGAAAATAACCAGTATTAGAGTATTACAAGAATGATGCAGTGAAGGTCACAATTGTTTAGAAGTCTGTTATAATTAAGCCAAAGCAGAGAGTACTTATTACATGTACTATGAACAGAACAGTAAGCTCTATGAGTTTAACCAAAAGAGACAACTGATACTATCAGCTATGGGAAATCCAAAAGAAAGAAAACATGAGAGATGCAGAGGACTGGTGGAAGTTATAGAGAAAATAACGACAATGTCTTCTTCTTTTTTTTCTAAGGTATTTTTCAGATCTTTTCAGTTTTTTAATTTTTTATTTAAATTCAATTTAGTTAATGTATAATGTGTTACTAGTTTCAGGGGTAGAATTTAGTGATTCATTAGTTGTTTATAACAAGAACTTCTCATGTAAAGTCACTGTGTCAGAGATAAATTCTTTCCAAACCAATATTAACCTTTGTTGCATTCATTTGGAAACTTCAAAGGAAAGAGCTAGAAACTCTTTTGTTTAACGGTAACTGAAATATGAATTTTCAAAAGCAAGTGGAAAATTTAAACTCCCTTCCTTCGTTCCTCCCTATATTTGCTTTATAAAAGTTAAACCCAGGAATCGTTTATGAATTTGTACCACAAGTCCAGTTCCCCATGGACTGACTCTACCATCCTCTCTCAAACCACCACCCAGAAATCTGTCTTTGAATCTCATGGTACCTGGCATGCTCATGCCTGGGTGGGTCTTCCTTTAACTTTCTTCAATGGTTCTTTAGATGATTTCCTACCATTCTCATTCTTCCTTCAGTCTTATAAATAGTTTAATCCAGGTTTCTCAACCTCATCAATATCAATATTTTGATCAGATAATTCTTTGTTGTGTGGGCAATTTTGTGCATTGTAGGATGTTCAGTAGCATCTCTGGCACAAGACATTAGGGGTACTCCACCCTCCCCCACATTGGAAAAACCAAAAATGTCTCTAGACATTGCCTAGTATCCCGTTGGGATAAAATTATCCCAAGATGAGAACCACTGATCAAATCTGAACTTCCACAACTTCAGTAAACATCCATTGCATATCAACCACAAAGCCTCTTAACCACCTTTAGCATTTTTCAATTAAACCTCAACCAAGACGACAGCTTCTCTTATCAAAGTGAAACTCACCTCTGTCTGATCATCTGTGTGGTTTTAGTTTCCTTATGCCTGGCCTTTTACCTAAAATAATACCCTGTGTTACAAACTAATGAGTGGATATAAAGCAAGTGAGGAAAATTAGGGAAAAGGAAAAATATGGTAAAAACAAAATTAAGTGAGGTGTGATACTATGTTACAAATAACATAAGTGCTGGGGCACCTGGGTGGCTCAGTCATTAAGCGTCTGCCTTTGGCTCAGGTCATTATCCCTGGGATAGGGGATCAAGCCCCACATCTGGCTCCCTGCTTGGCCGGAAACCCACTTCTCCCTCTCCCTCTGCCCCTGCTTGTGTTCCTTCTCTAGCTGTGTTTCTCTCTGTCAACTAAATAAATAAAATCTTTAAAAAATTATTAAAAACAAATGACATAAGCCCTTTCTTTTCCTTTCATTTTCTTGGAACTCACTGAGACTTGGAATCTTTCCATGTTCTCTGAGTCTTTCTTGAAATTTAGCTTGGACACCAGCAGCTTACTGTCTATATTTCTACAGCCTGTCCTTTCTCACACAGTACCTGCAACTTTCAATCCAAAGTAGGGTGTACCTGCTCTTCTCTTACACCAAGAGTGCTCCAGGAACAAATGATTCACTCTGCAGATTTATGGTTTTCTAATCCTCAATAGAGTCCACTAATCCTTCACTCTGACCATGGTCAGCCACTATTTCAAAAGTTTATCACCCCACTCCAGCCATACAATCTCTCCCCTTCATTCTCAGAGCACCTGGTATTTTAACAAGAAAATTGAGGTCATTGTGTGGAAACTATTTATGCCTCCTTGCAATTCCCTCCAGCTTCAAACAGCTACATCTATCAACATTCTTACTTTCTTTCCTCCAATCTTAAATGATCAGAATCCTTCCTATTCAAGGCAAAGCCCGTGTTTGATTGTATTCCCTCTCACTGATGCTGAGGCTTTAGCCATTATTTCCTTTTTGTCCTTTATCTTCAACTTTTTCTCCCTTGCTCACTCTTTTCCTTCAACCTGTATACATTCTTCAGACTTCTATCCAAAAAAGTAAGTCAGCAAACAAAAACAAACTGACCTCTCTCTTCACTAGATTTTATGGGCACTACTATTCAATTTCTGTCCTCTCCAACCCATTCAGAATCTCCACACAGCAGTCTACATTTATTATCTCTGCTTTCTAAGATCCAGTCACTCCTCAGCACAGGGCCATCTGATTTCTAACCCCATTTAACAGAGCACGCTCTCTCTAAAGGCATAGATGACCTGGCAGCCCGTATCTTGACTGGCTCTCTCAGGGGCATTTGACACTGTTAACTTTATTTTTCTGCTTCCACATCCTGGTCTGTTGGGACAGCCCTCTCTCCTGGTTTGCCTCACACCTCGTAGACCCTTTGGGAAAGGCCCCTTTGACAGGTTCTGTGTTCTGCGTTCTCTCACAGTCTCGGAATCACAAACTCAAATACTGATAGGTGACCGTAGGTAATATAAATGAGTGAAGTCAAGCTGATTTAAAACAATAAACAATGCAGAAGCCAAATAACAGGCCCAGAAACATTCTTGAAATTTGACTCTTGTTCCAATCACAGTGCTCCCCAGAGATCAACCTGGACTCATTGTCCATCTATGCTCTCCACTGTCCCTGATCAAGCCAGACCACCCTTTCAATTTTATTAATTACAGAGATGGCAATGACTCCAACCTTTTTATTTGATTAGGTGACAGAATTTTGTATCACACACACACATGTCTACAAGATATCAATGCCTAACAAGGACACATACACAAACAAATCATCAGAGCAATGAAATGGAGTAGAAAGTTCAAAAATAGACACTGTATACATGCAATCATAAAATGCAACAAAGAAATAATCATAAGTCAGTGGAGAGTCCCCTCAAGGAAATGCTATTAACATCCCAAGTAGACATTAATTAGTGTCTGCTGAAGAGGGTGTTTCAGATGGGGGAGGGGGAATGCAGCAGAGAAGGACAAGGGCTTATTGATTAGAAGGTACTAGAATAATTGAACTACTTGGGGAAAAATAAAGTGTGGGCTACACATCATATCATATTAAAGGAAAATGTAGATGTTATTTTAAAAGACTTTAATTCTATATTTCTCAACATTTAAAATATTAAACATTACATTTAATGTTAATGTTAATTCAATAGCTTTCAGATATTTATGTACCTTTGGTTTAAGAAAGCATTTAAATACTATAAAAAAGCAAAGAAAAATGAGAAATCATTTATTTAGCTTTATATTTATAAAAAGTAAAATTCACTCTTTTTGGTTATAGTTTCATGAGATTTGGTAATTACACTGAGTCTTGTAATCTTAATCTCAGTCAAGATACAGAACAGTTCTGTCATCCCCAAAGTAACCTTGAGCTGCTCCTTGCCAACTCCACCCTCCCCCTGAAATATCTGCTCTGTGTCACTATAGTTTTGCCTTTTCCAGAATATCAGATCAATAGAAATATGCAGCATGTAATCTTCCACATCTGGTCTTTTTCAGTTATCATAATGCATTTGAGATTCATTCATGCTGTTATGTATATCAATAGTTTGTTCCCCATTATTGCTTAGTATTCTATTGTCTGTATGTACCACAGTTTGTTTATCCATTCACCCACTGAGGGACATTTGGTTGCTTAGTTCTTGCTTTGAATTGACTTGTAGTAACCATCCATGCAGACATTTTTGTGAGAAACTATGTTTTCATTTATCAGGAGTAATATACCCTGCTGACATTGTGTATCACATGTTAAATGTATGTTTAACTTTCTGAGACACCATAAAACTATTTTCTGGAATGGCTTATACTACCTTGCATTTCCAACCAACAACGTATGAACATTCACTTTGCTCCACGCCTTCACCAACATTTGATGTTATCAGTTTTTATTTTATTTCAACCATTGTAATTGTCATGGTGGTTTTTAATTTTCAGGTCTTTAAGGAATAATAATACTGAGCAATCGTCCTTGTGCTTATTGACCACCTATGCCTTTATGAAGTGTGTGTTCAAATGTTTTGTCCAACTTCTTGAAAAGACTGTTTTTTAAAGCGGTTTATTTAGATTCACAGCAAAATTGAGAAGAAGGTATGGAAATTTTACAAATATTCCCTGCCTTGACATGTGTACAGCCTCCCCCATTATTAACAGCCTCTACCAGAGTGAGACATTTGTCATAATGGATGAACCTCCATTGACACATTCTAATCAAAAGTTCAGAGTTCACTTTAGGTTTCATTCCTGGTGTTGTATATTCAGCAGGCTTGGACAAATGTATAATGCTGCCATTGTAGTGTATTTTCATTGTATCATCCTTGTAGAGTATTCTCACCATCCCCAAAACCTTTTGTCCTCCACCTATTCATCTTTTCTTTCTACCCCCACAATCCCCTCCCAACTAATGTTTCACTGTCTCCGTAGTTTTGTCCTTTTTAGAATGTTATATAGTTGGAATCATATAGTATGTAGACTTCTCAGATTGACTTTTTTCACTTAGTAATATGTTTTTAAGTTTTCTCCATGTCTTTTCTGTGGCTTGATAATCCATTCCCTTTTAGCACTAAAAAATATTTCATGGTCTGGATATATCACACTATATATTTATCCATTCACCTACCTAAGGACATCTTGGTTGCGTCTAAGTTTTGGCAGTTAGGAATGAATCTTCTAGAAACATTCATGTGCAGAACTTTTGCTTGGACCTAAGTTTTCAACTCCTTTGGGTAAATACCAAGGAGCACGATTGCTAAGTCATATGGTAAGAGTAGGTTTAGTTTTATAAGAACCCACCAAGCAAGGACCCCTGGGTGGCTCAGTCAGTTAACCTTTGACTTTTGATTTTGGCTCAGGTCATGATTTCAGGGTTGAGACCCAAGTGGGGTTCTGTGCTCAGCAGGGAGTCAACTTGGGATTCTCTTTCCCTCTCCCTCTGCTCCTCCCCTTAACCCACTCTCTCTCCCTCTCTCTCAAAAAGAAAAAAGTCCACCAAAATGCCATCTGAAATGCCTATACCATTTTGCACTCCTGACAGTGAATGACAATCCTTCTTGCTTTCATCCTCTCTAGCATTTAGTAGTATTTTGGATTATGGCCAGGATAATAGTACCTGGTTTTAATTTGCATTTCCCTGATGACATATGATATGGAATGCTCATTTGTCATCTGTGTATCTTTTTTGGTGAGGTGTTTGTGCAGGTCTTTGGCCATTTTTTAAATGCTTTGCTTCTTTTTGTTACGTTTTAAGAATTCTTTGTATACTTTATTTTGCTCTATTTTTATTGAGTTGCTTTCTATTGTTGAGTTTTGAGAGCTCTTCATAAATATTTTGTATAAAAATCTTTGGGGAAATGTGAAATTTATAAACTTTTCCCTTTTTATGTCTTGTTTTTTGTATTCTTTACTGTTTTGCATAGAGTGTTTTTGACTTTTATGAAGTCATATCTATAAAATTTTTTGTTTATGGGTTATGGTTTTGGTTTTGCATCTATAAATTCTTTGCCTAACCTAAAGTCACAAGGATTTCCCACTCTTCTTCTAAATATTTTATACTTTCACATTTTACTTTTAGGTATATGACTAATTTTGTATGAATTTTTAAATAATGTAAAAAATTAAGGTTCAATAATTTGCATACAGACATCCAACAGTTCTATCACCATTTTTATTTATTTATTTTATTTTATTTTTTTTAAAGATTATATTTATTTATTTATTTGATAGATAGAGATTACAAGTAGGCAAAGAGGCAGGCAGAGAGAGAGAGGAGGAAGCAGGCTCCCAGCTGAGCAGAGAGCCTGACGTGGGGCTCAATCCCAGGACCCTGAGACCATGACCTGAGCCGAAGGCAGAAGCTTTAACCCACTGAGCCACCCAGGTGCCCCTCTATCACCATTTTTAAAAAGAGTATCTTTTCCCCATTAAATTGCCTCTGTCCCTTGGTCAAAAATCAGTCATATTTGTTTAGGTCTGTCTCTGGTCTCTCTATTCTTTCCCACTGATGTATGTATTTATATGTTTTCCCATTATCACATTGTCTTGATTACTGTAGCTTTATAGTAAATCTTCAGATCAGATAGTGTGTATCCTCCTCTTTTTCAAAATTGCTTTGGTATTCTAACTCTTTGCCATGAACTATAAATTTTAGAATCAACTTGTTGATATCTGCAAAAAATCTTGCTGGATTTTGATTGGAAAACTCATTGATATATATTAGAGAATGCTCCAAATACAACTTACATAAAAAAAGACAACTGAAAAAATATTCACAGCATATGTAAGTACAAATGGTCAATATTATTAAAATATAGAGGGTTGTTAGATATCACTGAGAAAATATAAACTTCATTAGGATAATTGGCAAGGTCTTGAGGGAACTTTTTACAAAAGGAATTCTGGTGACCTCTAAACTTGAAAAAGAAAGTGTTCAACATAACTGGTAATCAAAGACATTTGATAAATAATGTTCACATAAACATATAACACTTTGGGAAATAGTGTAACATACTGACAGAGAGTATCATTTTTAAGGTCAGACTGAACTTTGAGTTCATTTTCCACTTATCTGAGAGGTTTTAGGCAAACTTTTTTTTAAAGATTTTATTTATTTGAGAAAGAGATAAAAAGAGCGAATGAGCTCATGCATGAGTAGGAGGAGGGGCAGAAGAAGAAGAGAGAGAAAATCCAAAACAGACTTCATGCTGACTGTGGAGCCTCATGCAAGGCTATGCTCAATCCTGTAACCTTGAAATCATGACCTGAGCTGAAATCCAGAGTCAGAAGCTTAACTGACTGAGCTACCCAGGAGCTCCAGGAGTTAAGCAAACTTTAACCTTTCTGATGTCAGATATTTTACCAGTAAAATGGATATAGAAACTGGCACATTGTAAACACACAAATGGTTACTGTTGTAAATATACCTAATATTGGTGAAGATGCGGAGAAATGAACCATGTCACACATAGGGATGGACAGGTAAATTGGTTCAAGTTTTCTGGAAAACAATTTGTTAATCTGTATAAATGGCCTTATTCTCTGTATACTCTTTGACCTAGGGATTCCAAATTTTTAAAAGCCTTGATGAAATAGGCAGTTTTGAATACAGAGCTATGTATACAAAATGTTCACTGAGATAATAATTAAATTAATGAACATGAGAAAACTCTGCGTGTCTGGAAATAATGAATGAATTAAATAAACTATTAAATATCCACTCAAAGTAATATTCTGAGTTGGTTAAAATGGAAGTTTTCCCACACTATATTTTATTATTGGACACCTAAGTAAAAAAGGAGGCTATAAAACAGCACTCACAGTGTGATGCCTTTTATGCTCTCAAATGATGTGTAATTCAGGGAAAAGAGGATGATTATATAATGCATATGTGGATATGTGTATGCACATGCACACACACACACATAATAAAACTGGTTATAACTGGGTGGGTAAGTGTAAATTTAATTTATTGTCTTCCTGGTGTTTTTCAGTTATCTCCAAACTTCCCCAAAACCCATCTTATTATTATAAGAAAAGTTAACTTAAATATGAAATATGAAAGGATAGAAAATCATTTACTACTATAGACTATAAAAAGGTAAAGAGCCAACTACTTAAAATATTATTTCATAGGTGACAGTGAAAAGTGATTACCCTTATTATTTAAGGAAATCCATAAATAAGAGCATCTATAAGACTTCATTAAAAAATGGGGTAAATGAAAGAACAACTTGCATAAAAAAGAAATGTAGCTAATTAACATATAAAAACATTTATCTTCAAAAGTACTCAAAGAAATGGGAATAAAATGGAATTTTATTCTTATCAAATGAGGAAGTTTTTTTATTGCATATCTGTTTCACAGTCCTATACTCCTAATGGAAATGTTAGTGGCAAAATATGTCAAGAAGCTTTCATATGCTTATGCTTTCTTTCTTTCTTTTTTTTTCTTTTTTAAGATTTTCGTTTATTTATCTGACCGAGAGAGACACAGCAAGAGAGGGAACACAGGTGGTGGAAGTGTGAGAGGGAGAAGCAGGCCTCCTGCTGAGCAGAGAGCCCGATGCAGAGCTTGATCCCATAACCCTGGGATCATGACCTGAGCTGAAGGTAGACACTCAACAACTGAGCCACCCAGGCGCCCCTATCCTTATGCTTTCTTAACTTAAACAAGCAGTGGATTTCCAGACAAGAGGAAATATATCATAGCATTGTATATAATTGTTTGAAATATTGAAAATAACATACATGTTCTATATTAGGAGAATTGTTTTAAAAATTGTGGTACATCCAGAAGATAGCACATTACACAGCTACTAAAATTTCATTTAGAGGAAATTTCAATGACATGAAATGTCACTAAATATGACATTTATTAGAATATGTTAGATGAGAAAAATAGGTATAAAAAAGTGGAGATAATATAAATTATATATACACAAAGGACCATTGAAGTAAATAAAGGACGGGAGACATTAAATCAATCTACTGATTTACCAATATATTATAACAATGTAAAAATATAGTGTTTGAAATACAAAAATTTCCTTTCCAAAGTAGAATGACAATGATTTGTTCTTTTTTTATTCATTTCTAAATCTTCACAATTTTTATGTAAATCTTAATTTTAAAAAAGAATCTTCTTATCTCCTCCCTGGCCCAAATCTTTTCCTGCTACTGTGTTCACTATCTCAGTTATAAGTAGCCAGTCTTTGTGACATGTGGGTGGCTCCGTTGGTTAAGTGACGGATTCTTGGTCCTGGCTGATGCCGTGATCTCAGGGTCCTGAGATCATGTTCCATGTTGGGCTCTGTGCTCCGCGCAGTCTGCTTCAGACCTCTCTCCCTCTCCCTCCCTCCAGCTTGCATGCTCTCTCTCTCTCTCTCTCTCGCTTTCTCTCAAATAAATAAGGAAAAACTTAACAATAACAACAACAAAAGTAGCCAGTCATCTAAGTCAGGAAGCTAAAAAGTAACTAAGATTATTACTTCTTATTCACCAGCCACTTCCAGAAAATCATGCCTGATTTCTATGGAGTTTCTTCCTCATGCTGCTTTTCATTCCCTCCGGAGAGCTGCACTGTCACCACTTTAATCCTGTGGCTCTTCCTCTCTCACCCATATAATGTGATAGCCTTCTGATATGTATCACAGGTTCTGTTTGTGCCTCTTCACATCCATTCTCGATACAACTGCCCAGAGGCTCAATCTGAAGCAAACATCTGACCATGACCTTCAGGTACCTTCTTAAACTTCTTCAAAGATTTCCCATATGTTGATAGGCTCCAAGTTCTACCACGGAGCCAGCCAGGGGCCCCATCACAATCTTCTCTTCATACAGACATGCTTAGATCTAGAGACTCTTTCAGGAAGCCTTTCTGTGTTCTAGCTCCTTGTGTTTATGTCTATCAGATAATTGGCCCTTTATTCAAATTATCTCTCTACATGTTATCCTCCCCTCAAGACCAGTGAGCTCCAAAGTCTAATGCATATATCCTCCTGTGGGATGAGCAAGATCTTTTGAGAAGAAAGTAAAAATATTAGTACCTATCTAGAATTTAAACAAAAATTTGGGGAAAAAAGAGTTACATTTAACTTTGTGATTCCTATTATTTTTATTTTTCACATGAATATTATAATAAAAATTGTTGAAAAATAAAATAATCAACCAAATTGAAAAAATATTAGTACCTATGTTTATGATTCTTTATCATTTCTAACTTCTATGTCTAAATATTCATATAATTTAGATAATATATTTGTAGTAATATATTACACATACATACATATACATATGCATATGTATACATTTACTACATATATGCATATATTTTATGTGTGTGTGTGTGTGTGTGCGTGTCTGTGTAAATATATGTGAAGTATATGGAAAAACTTTTTTTTTTTACTGGTAGAGATATATAATTTAAAATGTATGAAGGCAGGGTGCCTGGATGGCTCAGTCAGTTAAGTATCTGGCTTCAGCTTAGGTCATGATCCCGGAATTCTGGGATCCAGCCCCATGTGGGCTCCCTGCTCAGGGAGTCTGCTTCTCCCTCTGCAACTTACCCCCACTCTCAGTCTGTCTCCATCAAATAAATACATTTTAGAAATCTTCGAAAAAATAAAATGCATGAACATTGTTGCTCTGAACCTCCTCAAGAGCAAAGAATGCATTTTATTTATCCAGAGCATACAGCAAAGTGTTGGGCACATACAGACTCTCTGTGAACTTCCCTAAAAATTAAAATTTTAACGAACTCCTATCCACATTTGTGCTGTTAGTAGGGAAGTTATTAAAAATTTGGATTAAGGGACGCCTGAGTAGCTCAGTAGGTTAAGCAGCTGCCTTCGGCTCAGGTCATGATCCCAGTGTCCTGGGATCGAGTACCACATCGGGCTCCTTGCTCAGCAGGGAGCCTGCTTCTCCCTCTGCCTCTGCCTGCCATTCTGTCTGCCTGTGCTCGCTCTCTCCCCTCCCCCCTCTCTTATAAATAAATAAATAATCTAAAAAAAAAATTTGGATTAAGGTGGAAGATTCTCTCATTTACTAACTTGAAGTGTATGACAGAGAATTTAAAAGAGAAAAATAGCAATAGAGGAAAAGTTCATAGTAAAGTAATTTTCAGGATTACAAATGTTTTCAAATTGTGAGCAATATAAAGTTTTGGGTTTTTTATTTTTCAATATAAAGTTTTAATAGATGCATGCTTAGAGTATTTCAAAGGTAGTTAAAATACAACAATATTATAGACCAGAAGATCTATGGGGACTTATTTTAAAAAGCATACATTTTTGAAGCAAGTGAAATTTTGAGGGTAGAGTATGTTTGTTGACCCCAACTCTACAAGCTCAGAACATGCAAGTCCTTTAGAATTCTTTTCAAGGAGCTGCCCAATTTATATAGTATGTACATATGCATGGGGATATCTGCCAACCAGCTCCAATTCTAATCTGATAGAAGAACCAATTCCAATACTAATCTGATAGATTCCAATACTAACCTGAGAGAAGAATTTGAATTCCATTCAAGTAAGTTTGGTTATCTTATGGTGAATGACTTTTTAAATTTTAATAAAATTGTAGTTCGAGTTATGTATAATTCCAGGCAACGAGTGTAGGAAAAATGTAAAGAAAAGTCAACTTTTGATTTTTATAAGAACAAATGGATACAAACGTATGAATAAAATATTTAAAAGCTGTGCTCAGTGTTGTTTTCAGGGCAAAGTTGAAAGTATATACCTAAATATAGTATCAGATATTGGAAAGGAATTTTTCTCTCTAATTAGTTTTTAAGAAACATTTTATGAACATGATGAATCTGGAGGCCGTCTCGTATTTTTTTTTCTTATACAATATTGTAGCTATGTGTTTTTCTGCCCCCTTTCTTTATTTTAAGCAGAGTTGATTCTAATTTAATTGTTTTTAGATTTTTAGCATCAAGCCCAAAATAAGCATCTAAAATTTTGTATTACTCTTTGAAAATTCTGTTCTATTCTAAGGCATACATTTTCTGAAACAATGCTATTTTTATCCCCCCATGATTACCTTTAAGAATCAAAAGAAATGAATACATGGTACAAGATAGTTCTCATATGGCCTCATATAATAGAAAAAAATAAAAGTAACAGATGGAACCTATTTCAGAACCCCTAAAAAAATCCCTTAGTACTAAAGTTCTTTTATTTTCCAAAATGATTTTTGTTTTTTCAAAACAGGATAATATTTTATATTTTGAGCACAATCAGTTAAGGAATTATTTTCAACACAGGTTTGATTTCCACTTGTCAATACCACATAACTATTTCTTTTACACCCACCAGAGGTGGCAACTTTACCCTTTTCTGAAATATAAATCGGGAGTGTTGAGAAACAGCTATAATTTTATGCTTTATTTTATCTCTAGGTATTTTATTTTTCAGGTCTAAAGAAAGAAATATGGCATAAATAACAGCCCAAAATACAAAAGTACAATTAGAATTACATACTGACTCATTCCCAAGCTCTGCTTAATCATCATCACCCTCTTCTCAGACTGACTGAGGAAATACCTGCTTTGAAATCCATTTTTTTCATACATCCTGTAGCAATGGGAATCCTTTCCTTGGCTCTCTCGGTTTGACAGTCTCAGAAGGGTAAAGGGCATATCAAAGGGCTAAAAGAGGCCAAGCTCCCTCGTGTTCACATTGTGTGCTCTGTGTTGAAACTTCCAGAGGTTTATTGATGCAGTGGGACTAGAAAAATAAGAACAGAACCAATTTTCTCCATGGCCTTCACCCTCTCTCACAGACCACAAGATAACCACTGTTATCAAAAGGAAACTAGAATTTTCCTCTTCTGTTTTTTTGCCAAGCTAAAATAATGGGATTTCTTTTTTCTTCTCGAAGATGTTTTACGAGGTTAAATATCAATCTTAGCAGGGTATTGCTTATATTCGGGACAGGTAGTGTATTTCCATTTCTTTTCCTCTATTACTGATATGTGAATAATAGGGGTACTAAAATGATCTTACATTTACATTTAAAGATTTTATGCCAACTTGACATAAGTTAGAAAATTTTATTTATGCACGAGCAAAATATAAGACAATTTTTCTATGGTTTTCAATGTATCAAAAGGTTTGTGTTGATAAAATCAATACAATGTGTAATAAATCCTAAATATAGGAATGAATTTTTCTCATGACTGTAAAATTTAAGAAAAACTATAAAGAAAGAAAATTAGGTTAAATAAGATGTATATAGTGAAATTAGTTATCTCATCACAGATTATGCTATTTTCTCTAATAAAGGAAGATCTTGCTTTAAAATTAAAGAATCATAGTGAGTTGTATTCCACTAAGACAAAGTCAGAAAAAACTGGCAGACTGAGAACTAAAGATGTATTTTGTTTGTCCATTATAGTCCCCTTCCCATGCCAGTCAAATTTCCTGAATTTCCACTATTTCCCCTTTTCTTATTCTGTGCTATTTCACATATTTTGTTATCTGTCCAGCCCAGAAGTCATCTGAATTTGTAACCTCAGCTTTAAAAAGTTATTGAGTGTTTTCCAAAACATTGAGAAGTGTGTAGAACAGATTATTTTATGTATTATTGGTAGACATGTAAATTCTTTACAACACCTTTGAGGTTATTTGGCAATATTTACCAAAACATTATATTCCTTTGACTCTTCTATCTCCCTGAAGTTATTCTACAGAAACACTCATATGTGTGCATAAAGGTTGTTCACTGGTACATTGATGAAATTAAAAATTAGAAACCTGGGGCACCTGGGTGGCTCAGCTGGTTAAGCCACTGTCTTTGGCTCGGGTCATGGTCCCAGAGTCCTGGGATCGAGTCCCACATGGGGCTTCCTCTGCTCTTCGGGGAGCCTGCTTCTCCTTCTCCCTCAGCCTTTCCCCCTCCTTGTGCTCTCTGTCAAATAAATAAAAATCTTTAAAAAAAAAAAATTAGAAACCTTCCAAGTACCTGTCAATAAGGTATTAGTTTAATAAATTTTAGTAAATCCATATAATCTAATATTACATAGCTCTTTAGTAAAAGAATGAAGTATTTCTAATATACATGGATATGAAAAGGTATTAAGTAAATATTAAGTAAAAGAAGAAAGTGGCAAAATATATTCATGTTTCTATGAAAAATTATGTCATTAAAACAGTAATACATTAGTGTATTTCCTAATATATACCAAACTGGTATACCAAACCATACAATGGGTTGAGAATATAATATACTACTATAATATTTAAAGTAGTAGAACAAGCATATATGACACATAATAAATATCTAAACTATAGAATCCAAAACACTGAAACTTTCTATAAAAAATCATTTTCTTACATTTAAACCTGTGTCAGAGCTTGGCTATTGATACAGTAAGAATAATGGCATGTAATATGGTTCAAATTGTAAACAATCCTTGGGTTATGTTTACGAAGCTTTTGCTACTTCTTATCTTCTTATTCAAATGAATAAAGTGCATTTTTAGGGGTATAAAAAATTATTAAATTTTAACTCATTCTTAGGAAGAAGAAAAACACTAAAATATTTAGGGACACATTTTTCACAGACATAAGAAGAGAAACATGTTTGGAGCTTCAAGAAAAGTGTTATGCTGGGGACCAGGTCTATACTGAATGTTTTAGATATCTCTTCTTCTGACTCACACTTTAAAATTCTGTAATAACCTGTTTTGGGAGGAAAGAAAAAGTGTAATCCTCCTACTGTTGCGAAGAAAAATTTGTCATCTCTGACTTAATCATGAACTAGGCAGTAAGTTACAAAATAAACTGGGCAAAATTTAGATGCCCTGTCCTTGTAAACCATTTGATCTACAAATGGACAGATGATATACAATATGACCTTCCTGTCATCAGGATAGGATCAAGAATGAGGCCAGCTTGCATGTAGGAGAAGGAATTTGTGTGCTAGCCTTGGACAATTTTATGTCTGACCTGATCTCAGTGACAGGTTTATTGCCATGATGAGAGAGAATTAAAACCTTGCTGGCCTAGAGAGGGACTTGAAAATAAAGAGGAGATCACAGTCTGGAAAATGAGATCATGGCTTGGACTATTGTCATCATTATCAATAGCAAACATATACCAAGAACCTGCCAGATGAAAAGTATTGAATTATGTGTGGTGAGTCTTATGTGACAAAACCCACGTGAGAAGCTGACAGAATGATCTGTACTTACACAGTTGATTTAATAGTGTATTTAGTTATTCTAGACATCATCAGAATTGGTAACATCGGAACATTTCCGTCTCCCCTAACACCACATCTCCTCTCAGAAAAATGCACACCAAAGTTTGTAGGTAAAATTGGAAGTTCATTCCTCCATAGATCCCTGGTTTTACTTGAAAATGAGATTCTTAGGTTAATACTGGAGATGGAGAAGACAATCTGGATTTGAACGCCAGGGTATATGTACATATGTGTGCCAATAATAAGCTTCCAAAATTTATTTTAATTAAACATTAACCAAATACGTCAGCACAACCTTTTGGAGCATTTGTCCGTTTAAACAGAAAATGTCTTATATTTTAGTTGCTTGTCAAATGGTAGTATTGTTTTCGTTGTTGAGTTAATGTCATTTGTTCAGGTGGCCTCAGAGTTTTAAAATGTAGATTCATTTGGCCTCAAATAACTCTAACCTATTTATCATTAATCATGCGGAAACACATTGGTTCAGAGTGCATCAGCATATGCCTTCTTCTCCTTTCTTAAGAGTCGGTGACTAAAGTTTCTACAGTGTTGCCATAAATTTGCCATAAATTAAAGCTGAATATGCTTTTCACATGATTCTACCCATCAATGAACATGGCCATAACCAACGGCCACATGAACACTATACTTTTTCATTGAAAGCATTGGTTCAGTCAGGTGGCAAGTAGAGAATAACAGTCTTCAAGACTTAGATATTTTTCTAGGTGTTTATCGACCTTACCTTTATGAAATTACTCTTAGGATTTTTGGAGTACATAATGTGAAACGTGTCAAGTCCTTCAAATCAATATCATGAACAGAAATGTGTATAAAATTGTTTGAGCTCTGACTCTGCCACAAGGATGCTGATACAAACACAGATTCCGGCAGAATCTGCTCATCTTTCCAAAAGTGATATGACCCACTATATGTAATTATTGGATGCATTCAATATTATAGCCTAGGAGAACAAGATCTTAAAGTATGTTTTCAATTAAATAGGTAAATACATAATATGCATTCATATTAATTAATATGTATTAATTAAGATGTGCTCCAAGTCTATATGTCATTGTACTGGGTACAGCTATTGTTTCCATATTGTGTCAGATGTGTGGTAAGTCCCCAAAGGGAAGTTGAAAACGGGATACATAAAGTGAACAATCAGATGGGAAACTCTGTCTTGCCTTTCCTCTCTGTCTCAGTGGACCTTCCAAAAGAAGTGTAGGACCACTGCGGGTCCTACAGCTATTTTCACACCCCTCTATGGTCTCTGCTGCTCAGGACCGAAGATAAATCCACGTCTTCAAATGTCAGGAAAGAAGAACAGTGGATAACAAACTTGACTGCTACTGACACATTCAACTCCAGGCTGCTTTTTCATATTTGTGGCAAAGGGACGAAGCAAGGGGGAAAGTAACCACTTACTGGTGGTGGTGGTTTATTAACTTGGTGAAGACTGAGCTTTAGGGATCTGTTGGCCATACAGTAAAGATATTCAGACACTGAACAACAGGGGACCCAAAGGCCCTTAATCCCAGAAACTTCACCTTGAATTTTCCAAAAGAGAATAAACCTGGATCCTAAAAAAAAGAGCAGATATTTATCTGCTCTATTACATCAATGTTTTATTATGAGTAGCTGAAAGAAGTATTTTACCATCACCAATTAATAGTTTCTGTTAGTATTATAAGTATAAATGGGGAAAAGTTATTGCTAACTTTAGACTCATTTCTTATGAATTATTAGCAATTACACAGAATGTAACACTTCCTCTTAATGAGTATATATATATATATACACACACACATATATATTTAACATACATATATACATAATTTTTACATTTCATTTATGGTACCTCAAAGGAGCATCATTAAACTCTCTTTTCTGTGCCCTCTTGGTGTTTCCTTACTTCATTCTCTTGTTTTTCCTTTTCCCCACCTTCCCCTTTCCATTTTCTTCTCTTCTTATCGATCCTTGAGTTTCCTGCCCTCTGCCTCTACCTTAATTACATGTATGACCTAGAACTGGTGCTTGCCTTCCATTTTTCTTTTTGATTTGTTCAGTTCAGAAAACATTTATTATCTACCATGTGTGTAAGCACTGAGCATTGTGAGTGAAGAAGAAATAGCCTCTGCCTTGAGGAAAACAGGGAGGTTTTTTCCCCCTTCAGCTTCTAAGGAGGGATAAGAAAAGCAAAGCGAGAAGGTTTGAGGATAAAGGAAGAGCACCGAGTCAGCCTTCATTGTTAGAACTCTTGGCAAGGACCATTACTCCAGCAGTAACCTCAGTAGTTCAGCTGTGGCCACAGTTCCTTAAAGGGGCAAAAGCTTCCATTTGATGCTTATAGCAATGTCTATAAATACAAATACCCCTGAGAGAAATCTAGTTAATTAAGCTCTCCCTATTTGGGATTCCCATGGTGCATTGTTTAATTTCTTTTATTATTATTGTCATTATACCATTTTGCCTCTAATTTTGCCATTTCCCCCAAACCAGCAGGAAAAGAGGGACAGGCCATTTTGAGACTCTGGGATTCTAATATCCAGTGATACTTTGATCCCTCTCACTAGCATTCTTGCTTCTTCAAAGATCATATTAGCTGCCTCTACATCCCCATATTCTTCATGAAGTAATTATCCTTGTGTTCTCTATGACTTACGTACCGCCCACATTTCTATTCTATCTGTTCCTCTATAACTTGTAGGAAGGAGGAGTATGTCCAGTCTTTGATTATTTCCATGTAGTTTAAGAACCATTTTCTGGAATTGCTTTTCGGAATGGATCATTGCCATTTTCAATGGCATTCCTCCTTAGTATCTTGCCTTGAAATTTCTTCCATATTTTTCACAATAGTCTCCAGGAATAGAAACAGATGCTCTATCTCTTTGCTTCAGTTGAAGTGTCCCCTTCCCCTTAATTAAAGAATAATGAAATGGCTTCCTTTTACACCGAGTCTTGACATATTTTCTGGAATGTGACAATACATTTGTGAATACTATTTTAGGGACATACTCCTCATTTATGAAGGATCTAGCATCTGTCACCATTGCCAGGTACCTGCCTTAGCAAATTCTCAAATAGCAAAAGCTGCTATGTATAACATCTCTGCCACTTCTTACTTTAAAATCACCCTAAATATATTTGGGGTTTTCCCCACATTTGTTAAAAGAACTTTTCTTAATGATGGTCTGGAGCAATCATGAACTATCAAGGATTAGAGATTGAGAAGTAAAATGTTATTTTAACAACCATGACAGGCTTAAGTTTTCCTTGAGTCTTGTCCTTTTTCTTTAGACTTCATGCAACTCTTTGCAGTCAACTCAATGACATATTTACATTGATTATAAAACAATAGGATGTTTTGATTACTTAAAGCATTTTCTCCAACGTGTTTGCAGTAAAACTATCAGATCAATATGCACTGTTTTTACTCCGTGGTTTTATGTTAAGTCCAACTTGCCTCCCCTGATGGGCAGGAAAAGACAAGAATTTGCTTTTTCTTTTACCCTGTTCAACTAGGATAGAATTTTTATAGCTAACCTACCTGATTTTCTTCCTACTCATGTATACCTCCACTTTTTCACTCACTCTTAAATAAGCTCACATTTCACCTGACATTATAAAAAAGCTTTTCCTATTTGTCCAATAGTAATTATTTTTACTGATGCTTATATATTTTAAGCATTTTTACATAAATCCTTCTAGATATCTTTGATTAAGAACTCCAAGAGGACAAATGCTTTGTTCTTTTCTATAACTTAACAGTGTGACTTGCACAGCTGATGTATAACAAGATGTTTAATAAATGCATTTGGATGATGATTTTTAAATTTATTTTCCACAGGTTCCTTTATATAACCTTGCCTGAACTAATGTGTATTTCTGTTGCACTCCAAGTGGTTCCCTGCCAGAGACATGGTTAACAATAAGAAAGAAGTAGGCATTAACAGCAGTAAATGTTGATATCAAAATGGCACAAATTTTAAAAATTAGTTTAACATGTAAGAAAATTTAATTTTTATTTGAGACTAGTTCTTAACTGAGGACGTCTGTTAGTGACTATGTTAAGACTAGTTATAAAAATCTTTCTTGACTTAAAACCAAGTGTACTAGAAATCAGAATAAATCTGCAGGTGAAGCCTAATCCTTGAACTTGAGAGATTTCCAGAGTTCCTGGTAATATGCCAATAAACCCGAAGGATGAAATGCCAGAAGTAATTGACCTGTAGCCCATCCCTAATAAAACAACATGAAATTACAATCCTCTCCAGCCCAAACCTCTTACCTATTTCTATTCCTGGAAAGAAGAGTGCATTGTTTCACTGAGGCAAGGTGTCGGCAGGCAACTAGAGCTCGCTCTCTTTTTTGTTCGAAAATGCGTTGAATAGGCTGTTGAACTTGTTTATATTATTTGCTTCAGTGGCTTGCCTTGGCAAATTACTCCCTGTCTTTATTGTTAAATTCAGTGTACTGGTAGTGTTTTAATTTTAGTTTATAGCCTAGTGTTTAACGTTTCCACCAGTGTAAACAATATTGGATAAGTTGATATTCTCTCTGAGACAGAAGCTTATGCATTTTATCTCGTCCTCTGTTTGGTCGTCTTTTACTTGATCCCTAGGAAGTCTTTATTTTTTGCATTTGAAAGTTTTTTCATTTTAAGGGAACCATAATTAATACCTATAATCTTATCCTCTGCTCTGCTGCTAGGCAAAGCATTCTCTTCCTTAGCTCCTTTGAATACTTAATGGCAAAGTCAGTTTCTCCCTGCCATTTTTTGCTCACTAAGCTCTGGAGACATACAGACTTCCCCTCTATTCCACAAGACACCTCATTGATCTTTCCAGTTTTATCACACCAGTTCTTTGTTTTTCACAGGAATCCCTGCTGGCTTGTCCCTACAGGATTCTTGCTGAATTCTGAGTTACCTAATTAGTCTAAATCTCTAAACCTGAACTCTGGATTCTGTAACTCAGAAGGAGAACTTAGCTGCTTGGTCCTGCCTAGTAGAGTCTGTCCATTTTCTACACTTGGTAGTTTGATAGTCCTTCTGTAATTATCTTTTTATAGTTTCTAGGTATTAGTGTAATTTATACATCTAGAAATAGGATCCCAGGAACATTTTGCTATATTTTAAAAAGCCAAATAATTTTATATGGCAGGGTTTTCTCTGAAAAATATACCTGTCCAAAGAAAATGTCAAATAATAATATATATATTGCCCTGACTGCTTGAATTTGGAGTTGTTCATATTTCATTGAACAATCAACCTCTTTTGCTTGAATATCCATCTGAAGAGTCAGTTGCTATTCAGAGTTCAAATTCTAGCTCAATCGGTATCTGGAATTTCTGGCCTCTCTCTCCCTCATTGCCTAGTAGGTAATCCCAGGCTTTCTACCACATGGAGTTTTTCAGACTGTAAAGAAGGAGTGTCAGGTTCTATTATTTATTATGTAACTCACATATTGGAGATTATAGTTTATAATCTTATTCTCTACCCGATGGCTTTTCCAATAGCTTCTAGATTTTGGGTTCTCAGTGACTCCATGAGCATTTTAGAGATTGTCCTAAGGCCTCTCTCCTTTGTCTTTAGCTACTTCAGGATGACCTTAAAATTGATGGTCTGCTTACCACAAAATGGGTGGAACCTCCCGCCAAAGTTTTCTTCCCATTTTATAGCACAGATCCTTCTCACACATCTGGAGCACTGCAGGGCATCCAGCCCAACTGACACACACTGTGAGATACAAAGATGAATTAGGTCATCTATGCCTACAGAAACTATGGATATTGACACAATAGCTGCTGAGCTCACATGTGGTCATGACAGATGTCACGCCCCTCAGCAGCTCTTTCTACTCTAAGTACATAACCTAAGCCATTGTTTCCATCCCTCCATTGTGCTCTCCATGAAGGCACAAGTCTCCACAAACCCCAGGTTTAGGGTACATGCTCACATTTACCAAGCTAGTGGGGCAGACAGTCAATTATTGTTTCCCCCATATTTTTTTTTTCAGGTTGTTTATATAGTATCAGAAAACCAAGGTCACGTAGATAGAAGGCAAAACTGCCTTCTTACCACTAAGGAAACGAGACTGTATGTGATCAAGTGATTTGTCCAAAGTCTTGGCCAGGTCTAGGACTTGGAAATCTGTTTACTACAGTAGTGTCCTTGCAGGCAGTTTTGAAATACAGCTATTACAGCCTTGGAACTGTGATTAAAGTTGTCAAAGACTATTTTTTTTCCAGTTACCCATTCCCTTCCAGAACTTTTGATATTTTACCCTAATGCTTCTGACACTCTACTTCCTCTTTAGGAAAAATTAGTTAGCCTATTTCAAAGTATCCCTGATGGGATTGTTCTGTGTGAGTCAATGGCATGAAAAGACTAGAAGTGTTGAAAACCACGCTTTTGAGAATAAGATGAGCTTTCTTTAAGCACATATACACACATACACACACAAACCCATACCCTCAAATTTTCGTATATAATTTCCTAAGACTCATGAATCTGTTAAAGCTCATGATTACCACTTGGTGTTGATCTTGTTAGCATTTGTGAAAAATATATATGATACATATTGTGAAATATATATACTGATACACAATAGACATATGTATATATAGAAGACATTATGCATATAGACATGTAATACTTAAACCAAAAAGACTCAGACAATTCAAAATGTAACATTAGCTGTTTTTTTTCAGTTTTCAGTATATTCTGAACTTCTTTTCATAAAAGCAAATATTCAATGACCTCATAATTTTAATGGTTGAGTAATATCACACCATATGGGTATATCGTATTATACTATCTAATACATATTGCACTGTGTTCTAAACAGCAAGGTTGTTT
This sequence comes from Mustela erminea, assembly GCF_009829155.1. NCBI lineage: Eukaryota > Metazoa > Chordata > Mammalia > Carnivora > Mustelidae > Mustela > Mustela erminea. The sequence goes on from NC_045621.1 coordinate 61,742,366, forward strand.
ATATTTCCCCACATTCACAATGATCCTTAGAGTTAAATCTTTAAATCCATATATGATTTTTCTCTGTGCATAAATCTTAGAAATGAATTTTAAGATGTTTGTACAAAACACCAAATCAACGGACATTTATCTTACATAATTCTAATTGCAAATGACTATGGTATTCTCTCTTAGTAATAGATTGTTGTGTTGGAATAGACATGAATATTTAGAATAGTTATATCTTTTAAGATCTTTGATAACAAGTTTTTATGGAGTATTCAGGATAGTTTTCTGATTTTATCAAGAATCTGTGCTTTAATATGTAGCAGTAGACTTTCAAACTCCCCTGAATCAAATGGAACAACTGGTTGGCTCTTATTGGCAGTTGAGATATGTTGTGTGGCTGTGTCCTCTCTTGAATAGGCTGAGGGTGGCAGTTACCTGGCTTCCTGGAATGCCTGAAACATTAGCTGACTCACATTTAATTTGAGGCCTTGGGATTTCCTTCTACCTGAACCAGACCGGGCTGACTCATCCATCTTCCCTGACTATATCAGACGTCTGTCTGGACAGCAGAGCTTCAGCTGCCCTTATCCCTAAGGTCTTCCTAGGTTCTTATATTTGTTATCTTTTTCATTAATGAAATTTTTGTCTAATTGGTTGGCTTTTTAAAATTAATAGAATAAAATCCTTGTTGCAAAAGACATCCTACTTAAATTATATTTAGCTAGTAAATATAGAAAAAAAATTAGTTGAAATGATTTACCCAAGATCTTGTGAACATTTATATTTTAATCAGAATTTGAAACTGGAAATGCAGGGTTTTTTGTTTGTTTGTTTGTTTGTTTGTTTGTTTGTTTTTTAAGTGAACCCCATGTCCAGTATGGGCTTTAACTCATGACCTGAGCTCAAGAGTCACATGCTCTACCAGCTGAGCCAGTCAGGTGCCCTTATATGTGCAATTATTACCACATTTTCAACATCATTTAGTTACAGCTTAAAAATGTCAAATATATAATTTTCTGTTTATATATATTTTAAAAAGCTGATTTGCCTGGAGGAGGGACAGAGACATCTCAGTCATTTAAATACAATTATTTTCTTCTATTCAGGATTGCGTTGATTCTTCTAAAGAAGGTAGAGTTGATCAGAATAGTAGGATTTAGTCTATTTTAAACTTGCAAAACATCAGTAATTTTAAACCATTCATTGAATAAATATTGATGAAGCTTCTACTTACAGTGTGCGAGTATTCTAAGGCCTTGAACACATCAATGAATAAAAAAGATCGAAATACCTGCCTTCCAGGAGCTTATTTTTTAGTGAAAGAAGACATACGATTAGGAACTAATATAATATTATGTTATGTTTCTATATTATATATACATATTGTGTGTACATATTACATAAAATATCATGTGTACATACTCTATGAAAATATATGGCATATTAGAAAGTGATATGGACAAAAGAAAAATAGACCTGGGAAAATGGGATCTGAAATACAGACTAGTAGGGAGCAGATTGTAGTATTAAATGAAGTAGATAGTTTAGGCTTTACTGAAAGGGAAAAAAATGGAAAGAAGTAGAGGAGGTAGCCCAGGTCACCTGGGATATTAATGTTCCAGGCAGAGGAGCCAGCCAGAATGGAGGCTCTCGGTGGGAGGTAGCTCCCTTAACCACAGTACAACAGGGAGGCTATGAGTGGCTGAGGTGATGAAGAATGACAAAGGGAAACGTTGTAGGCGGTGGTAGAGTCAGAGCAGTAAAGGGGTTTGTTTATTTAGGTGATTTTAGTTCATGAAAGACTTTATTACTCCGAGTAAATGGGAACCCATGAGGGTTTTGAGAAGAGGGTGGCATCATCTGACTTAGAGATTTAAAAGGATCCCCCAGGCTGCTATGTTAAAAAATTTCTTGTACAAGAGAAGGAAGGTAGAACATGGAGACCTATTAGGCAGTTTAGACTGGGTGACAGCAGTGGAGGTGAAAAAAGGGGTCTAATTTTGGATATGCTTTGAAAGCAGTTCCAATGGGATTTATTGGCAGTTTGCATGTGTTACATAAAGAGAAGAGACCAAGATAATAGAGCAACTGGGAGCAAAATACAGGTAATAAGACTGAGCGGAAAATCAGAAGTTCAGGTGAGGACATAGTAAATTTAAAATATCTGTTAGGGGTGCCTGGTTGGTTTAATCAGTTAAATGTCAGAGTCTTGATTTTGGCTTTGGGCATAATCTCAAGGTCATGAGATGGCACTTCCCTTAGGCTCTGCACTGGGTGTGGAGTCTGCCTGGGATTCTCTATCTCTCCCTCTGCCCTTTCCACTCCCTCTTTCTCTCTCTGCCTCTATAAATAAATAAATAAATAGATAGATAGATAGATAGATAGATAGATAAATAAATAAATCTGTTATACATTCAAGTGGAGATATTGAGGGGGCAGGTAAATACCAGGGCATGGAGTTCATAACCGAATACATGGGTTTGTGAATCTTTAGGCTGTAGATGATGTGTAAAACCTTGAGGAAGCATGAAATCACAAAGACAGTAAATATAAATTTAAAAAAGAGCCAAGATTTGAGATCTGACCCTCTCCAATTTAATTAAGATGTGGGAGAGAAGAGTACCAGACCAGAGGAAACGGAGAAAGACCCATCAGTGAAGTAGGATTGAAACCCGAAAGATGTGGATCCGTGAGTCACGGGTGAACAATGTGCACCAACGAGAAGGAAGTGATTGCTTTTGTTAATTGCTTCTGATGGGTCAAGTAAAAGGCAGATTAAGATTTGGCCAGTGCATTTAACATCATGGAGACTCCTGATGGCTTTGATGAGAGCAGTTTTAGTGTGCTGGTGGGATTAAAGCCCTATTTAGGAGTGTTTAAGAGAGAATGGGTAGAGAAGATTTAGTGTGTGCATAGATAATTATTTCAAGGAGTTGTGCCACAAAAGGGAGCAAAGAACGCGACAGTAACTCAAAGGGAGATGGTGTCAGGAGAAGGTTGTTATTTTTTTAATCATATCTACATGAAAGTAATCCAGTGGAAAGTGAGAAATTAATAATGTCAGAGAAGTAAAGCATTATTGCTTCAGTGTCCTTGAAGAAATAAGATAGGATCGGATCGAGTGCATAGAGAAGAGGAAGATACTGGAGAGATTTTAATATACTTGACCATGTATAATGTCAGGGGTTCATTCTAAATAGTTCAAGGAGTCCAAGATTCCGAGTGGAGGTTGGGGGCACGTGGATAGGTATCTGGGATTGTTATCACTCTTTGTCTAGGTTATTAATTTTTTTAGCTTTTAAACAGTGGCCATGAGGATACTGACCAAATCTACTTAATCTATGCTGTTGTGTCTGGGGCCTACCCTGGGTCCTGGCACATTAAATAGGTACTGAATAAACATTTTCCAGTTGATTATATGAGGTAGATATTTTCTTTTCTTCTCTTTTGCCATATTTCTTAAAATCTAGCTAAGTGTAATATTTGAAAAATAGTCTACCTTGGGTGATTTGTTAAATACGCATAATTGTGAACTGAAATTAAATAATATGCATGGATGCCAATAATGTGGTAGGGGTTTACATTTATGTTGTAAGAAATTACAATCAGCTCCGTTTTACAGATGAGGGAACAGATGTGAAGTAACTTGCCTGACATCACAATGTGCATTGAAGACCCAGACTCATTCTGGATCTGCCTGACTCCCTGCTCTTTTCACTCAATCCCCTACTTCACAAATCTGTCTGTTGCAATGCTGGTACCCTGCATAAAAATATTACCCAAATGCCTCATGCAATGTTTTCTTCGAATCAGAATCGTTCTAAGCAGTTTCTTCACCACAAAAATTCAGAACTGGCTGTTTTATCCTGGCTTATGGGATATTTTAAATTATTGGCATTTTAAGAGATGTAAATGCACATTTGAAGGAATTCAGAGCATTGTCCTCAGATAACATAATGTGTAGCCAGATTGTGTTTTATGGTAGGTACCTATCTTTATGACCCAAGGGGAGCAAGGGGAAGAGAAGCAGCTTATAGTATTGAAATCTACCCATAATTTGGGACCCTGGAAAACTATAAAGCAGAAAGTGACTTACTTGTGCTTTTTTCCAAAAGTGGAATGCCAACTGACTGAGAGAAGTACAGAACTTAAGTCAATTTTAGCTATGTTCTGATTTTTAAAAAATTTGAGGCATATTCATAAGCATTGTAAAAATCCTTTCAAATAACATTAATTATATTAAGCAAAAAGTGACAGTTTCCTCTGTATCTGCCTCTGATTTACTCCCCTTGTAATTCATAAGTCCAGTCCATGCTGACCATGCATCCTCTTAAAACTTTTTCTGTGAGGGACACCTGGGTGGCTCAGTGGGTTAAGCCACTGCCTTCAGCTCAGGTCATGATCCCAGGGTCCTGGGATTGAGTCCTGCATCGGGGCTCCCTGCTTGGCAGAAAGCCTGCTTCTCTCTCCACCTCTGCCTGCCACTCTGCCTGCTTGTGCATGCTGTCTCTCTCTCTTTCTCTCTCTGACAAATAAATAAAATAAAACAAACAAACAAAAAACACCACCTTTTTCTGTGAACAGTTAAAAAAAAAAAAAACCCACATTCTTAGTGTTCTCTTCTTTGGAATGTACCAATGAACCACATTCATGTTAACACCTGCAGAGTGTATCATATTATGAATGTGTCACTACTCACTTAACTACTTCTATATAGAAGGACATTGGAGAGTCTTTCCAAAATTTCACTATTATGAATATTGGTACAACAATTACCCATTATTTCCAAAGAATATGTTCCTAGTAAATTACTAATGGAAAGTTCTGATCATTTGAAAAATTTGACAAATAATGCCAAATTACTGAACAAAAAACTGTGTCCTCAACAATGTAAGTAGAAGCTTGCTATCATAGCCCTTTGCCAACACTGGATATTGTCAGTCTTAAAATCTGCCACTCTGGGGTGTGTGTGTGTGTGTGTGTGTGTGTGTTATTGGTGTCTGAAATTTGTTGTTGTTTTGGGTGTCTGGGTTTTAATTAGCATTTTTTTCTGATTATAGGAGAGGTGGAGCATCCTTTCATATATATATTGGCAGTTGGCTTATCTTTTCTCTATGAAGTACCTGAATAGAATTCAAAATACGTCCAGCTTCTCAATGATCTTCTTTTAATTTTTACTGAAATATTCCAGAGAGTACCTGAATTTCATCCAGAAAATAATAGTATATGTATGTCCAGGTCATTATTTTCAAAATAGAAAGTATTTCTTTTTGCGGAATCTTTTCTTGACTATAAAAGTAAATTACTTATAAGAGTAAATTATAAAAGATATAAAAGTAAATATAAAAGATACATGTGTGCAGAAAACTATTTAAAAAACTATCCATTAAGAAAAATGTTAAAAGCACTTACAATAACAACAGGAGTAGCCACTACTAACATTTAGGTTAATATCTATATATGCTTAACATGGTTTTGTAGTACACCATTTAAAGAGTGACAAAAGATTACACATATCATTTTGAAACCTGAAGGATTATTTTAAATTTTAATTTCATTGTGAAAATAATGCACACTCATTATAAAGTATGCAAATACATAGAAATGACATGGAACACGAAGGTTTCTGCTGTGCCCTGCCTTGGTAATTTTTTGGTTTGCTAAATTACTTCCTTAAAACCTGCCTTACTATAGCGGCATTGGACTCATATAGAAAGCCTACTTAAACAAGAGTGAGGTAGAAATTCCCTTAAAATAGGCACTGACAACTAATCGGTAATTTTGCTTTTCCTGAAGTTTCATGGATAAAACATAGTCCTGGAGTTTGAAGACATGACCGGAGTCCCATTTCTGCTATTTACACCATTAAAAACTGCTTCCTTCCTCCTCAGTTGTAAAATGAGATTAACAACACATACCTCTCCAAGATACTCTGAGTTAAATGACAATACTGCCTGACACATGGGGAAGTGCCCAATAAATTTGATTTGATTTTGAATTATTCAAACTATTCTATCTAACTGTATTTATCTTATAACTATATTTATACAGGAAATGGTGTTATGGTCACCTCATTTATACATACCCAAAATCTGTCTTACCACGAAGATGGCAAAGAAGATTTCTTTTTAAGTATTGTGTCATTAAACTTAAGGACTTCACCAGGTCATAATATTTATAAGTTTCAAGCAAAGGGAGTCTAAACGGTTTTGAAATCACTTATGTCCTCAAAATTAAGAGATGCACAAGTATGAACAAGCACATGAAACCTACAAGTAGCCTCTGGTTTTGTTGTTGTTCTTGTTTTTAACTGACATAAGATTGACATATTTAATCATGATATCTTAATATTTCTGTGAAGCATCTCTTGTGGATAGGATAGTCTCTAAATAAAAGGTTTAGCCAGAGTAATGTCAACAATTAATATAATCCATATTCATGACATTTTTCAGAACTACTCCTTCAGGAATTTCTGTTCCAGTCTAAATAAAAGGGGAATTAGCTTTTAAAAATATTTTCCCACTACTTACTTTCCTATCCTTTTAACTTTTCAAAAATTGTTTTACTGAGGTAACGTCTGTAATTTTTTTTTTTAAGTAAAGACTTTTATGGCTTACTTAAGGGAAAATACTTTTGCATTTTTGATTTTTTGAATCTGGCTACTTAATATACTCTTAGTTACACTGAGATTGCAGAAAAGTCCTTGAAGGAATAATTTTGAGCTAGTGTTTCCTATTGTGAAGGTGTTTCTATTAACATATGATGTATTATTTACCCCAGGGGTAGAGGTCTGTGAATTATCAGGTTTACACACTTCACAGCACTCACCATAGCACATACCCTCCCCAATGTCCATAACCCAACCACCCTCTCCCTACCCCTCTCCCCCAGCAACCCTCAGTTTGTTTTGTGAGACTAAGAGTCTCTTACAGTTTGTCTCTCTCCTAATCCCATCTTGTTTCATTTTTTCCTTCCCTACCCACCACGACCCTCCTACCCTGCTTTTCAGATCTCTCATATCAGAGAGATCATATGACAATTATCTTTCTCTGACTGACTTATTTCGCTCAGCATAATACCCTCTAGTTCTATCCACATCATAGCAAATGGCAAGATTTCATTTCTTTTGATGGCTGCATAGTATTCCATTGTATATATATACCACATCTTCTTTATCCATTCAGCTGTTGATGGACATCTAGGTTCTTTCCATAGTTTGACTGTTGTGGACATTGTTGCTATAAACATTCAGGTGCACATGCCCCTACATTTGTATCTTTAGGGCATAAACCTAGCAGTTCGATTGCTGGGTCATAGGGTAGCTCTTGTGAAGGTGTTTCTATTTATAATCTGTTCTAATAGAGACTGCATTGTTATGAAGCCTCCATCTTGGAACTCTATTAGATCTGGTAAGGACCAGAAATGATTGTCATTTTTTTCAGTGCGAAAAATATGGTAATGTTTCCAAGACTCAAAACTAAAATCTATTTATTTAATTGGGAGGATTGAAAGTGAGGGTTAAATTTAAACTAATGTGACCAATTTGAAACTTTGCATCTGTAGTGTACTGATTCAAAGTAATGGCTATGCTTTGGATGGCTAGTCTGCTTATGAAAGTAGGCTAATAAAGAATTTGGCCTCTTTAATGTAGATAGTGCTGGGGTTCAGTCAATTCTTTATTTAAGAAATATACCCTAGTTACTTACCCAACATTAATTTAAGCTTAGATGTAGTAGTTCTCAGTCACATATAGCATTATTATTAGCATTATTATTCTTAAAGAGCTCTTAGATTTTTCTTCTATGTTATTTCATTTAAATCTTTGCAAAAAATGGAAGGCCCTTTTCTTCACTAGCACTCAAATTGGGAAGAAGCGAAGGGGTGGAGAATGTGGCAATCTAGCATGACAAGGACCTAGAGACTGTATTTTTCCCTCCCCATTAAAACCCCCTACAAGGCCACACAGGCTCTAGTGTACAATGAAGATTCATTGTTATGGCCGCCTGAAGGAGCTATCAGTTTTTCTGTGGTCCATATGGTACAGATGATGTGTCTTTTCACATTTGTATTGACGTCTAGAGATAATCATCAAAATGACCTTGGAAATGTGCAGAGGAAAAAGAAAAGGAAAAAAAAAAGAACAGTCTAGCCCATGGTTTTCCTGTAGTCTGTGGCTCCTCACTGAAGTATCCTAATATTTTAGAGTGGGAAACATATCAAATCTTTAGCAATAAAATTATTATTACATGTGTACAACCATGAGTAGTCTAAGATCTGGCTAAATAATCCTGGCCTCAGCAAGGAATTCAACATGTAGTAAAGTAACAAACATTCTTCCCAGACTATGCTGATCATTGTTAGTGATTTGAAGACAAAAACAAGGACATTAATAATCATTTTTTTAAAAACACCAAATTTTCAACTATCACTGGCAATGCATGAGCAAAAACAGAAAAGAGAAAGAAAGAAATGCAAGCCAACTGAAAGAAAGCAAAACGTTACTCTGATATTGTAGAATGTTCCTGAAAATAAGACCTTCCTTTAGAGAGCAATTTCATCTATCTGCGAGCCTGATGATGAATTATGATGTGGTCCTGGGGGAGAGAGAAGATCCAGGGGAGCAGAGTGGACGATTTATTTTGAGTAGAGAGGGGATGGTATTAACAGCTCAATTAAGTGCCAACAGCTTAGAATTAGCCAAGAGTCATTGTCTTCCTGGGACAGATAAATTCTAGATGTTCTAACTTGCTTTATGTTTCACATAAATGTGGACGAAAATGTGCGTACATTGTTCCTGTTGGCAGCAGAACAAACCAAGAAAGGCTGCATTTGGTGAGAAGACATGAAGATTCATCCATCCTTGTTCTCTAGATCATTGTCAAGACACAAATTCTTTTATGTTGCTATATTTAGATTAATGTAGCTACATTTCCACTGGAGAAATCTGGCCCAATCTATTCTGAATCTTCCCCATTCCTACCTGTCCTACTTTCTCCTTCTGTCTCCAGTGCTTGTCACTGGCTGGCTGTCTTGGGAGGTCACCATCACTCTGTAAGTGAATAATGTTTTTTCATCAGTTCTGTACAGCGTTCAGGGCTTTGGCAAGAACAATTGCTTGATAAAACAGCAGAGGTCAGCTTTTTCTCAAACACAGTTTTTCTGCGTTTTTCCTTTTATCACATAATCTTGCTTTTTCCACCTCACCTTCTGAAGACTTGTTTCTCTTTACCTCTGAAGTCACTCCTTCAGGTTACCTTCTTTTACATTCTCTATCATTTGTATTCAGAGCTAGATAGCTTTTACACCTCCTTCCTGTGCTACCCCTCTCTGATTCCAGATCTGCCTGAGCTCAAAACATAATCTTAGTCATTTCCACACGGAGTGTTCAAGTTCTTGTTTCACGCTTGCTAGATCAATCTAATACCCCTCATCAGTTCATCGCCACTCAGAGCCCAAGGATAGATAGACATACTGTTATGTGTTGTCCCCACCTCATATAAACTCTGTAAAAGAATATTGAAACAGACATTTTGAAAGATCCTACCAAGAGAAAATGAAGTATCCTTCACACTTTATTTCCATAGCGCCTTATCTATTTATCCCCTAATCTTTTAGTCTCCTCCAGTACCCAAGAGAATAGTGGGAACCCCTGCTGTCTCTCTGTTTGCCCCTCATCTTTCTCTTTCTCTGTTGTTCCTAAGTGCTAAATCACAAGAGGGGATGGAGAAATTACACATTAAAAACTCTCTTCTGTACCCAGCAATGGCAGAAGTCAGTTTCAAAAGCCCCTGCAGATCTTGATAATAACTATTTCTTTCTAATTCTAGCTGTTCATTGTTCAAATAGAAAGCTGGGAGCAGAACAAAGATGTATTTCCAGAGGAATCTAACTTCCTCACTTTGTAACAAAGTACAAGTTATGCTGATTTATAAACTATGACTATATCGTAAAATACTGGGTTACCACTCTGGATCTGGTAGCAAAACATTTGGAGGGAAACAAGTCATAAGAGACTCTTAATCTCACAAAACAAACTGAGGGTTGCTGGGGGAAGGGGTAGGGATAGGGTGGCTGGGTTATGGACACTGGGAAGTTTATGTGCTATGGTGAGTGCTGTGAAATGTGTAAGTCTGATGGTTCACAGACCTTTACTCCTTGGGCAAATAATACATTATATGTTAATAATAATATAAAAAAAGAATATGTGGATAATTCCAAAAGAATAGCTCAGAACCCCCTACAAGTTTAAGCTGTAATGTCACCCTGTCTTCAAATGAGCCAGATATATAGAGGGAAATCTTGAAGAGTATTTGAACAGTCACAGAAATTCAACAAATATGAAAAATGTGAAAAAGCAATCATGTTTATTTCTAATGAAGAGTCTAGCTTATTAATTCTTATGACATGATGATAAATCAATTAGAGCCCACATCCTTGGTTTATGAAGAATTTATAAAGCAAACTGTCCTCCAAAGTATGGAAAATTCGCTTTCCTGGGAAAGCCAGAGTCCTCACATAGAATCTCTGATCACTCCCTTTGCCCCACATCTTTCATTTATAACCATGTTGGTCAGGGTCACTCAAAGAAAATTTAATTAAAAGAGGAAAAAGCCATTAGTTTGTCTGTAAATGGGTAAATCATTAATTATGTGGAATTCCTTGTTAATATAAGATTATACACTAAAATAGTCTCATCACAGGGATTCCACTTCTTGGTGCTCTTAAGCTCACTCCTACTACAAATCCCTGCAACCGTCTTGATCAGTAATCTGTAGAGAACCAAACCAAAGGTCACTTGGAACACAAAGCACATCCAGTCAGTCAGTATTAAGGTGAGTCATGCTTTGGTGTTGGCAACATAGTTGTCAGCTATAGACAGGGAAGGATGATAAAAATTGGTATTTATTGAGTTCACCATGGACTGGTTACTCTGTTAATCACTTTATGTTCATATCTCCTTTCATCTGCAGCAACCTGAAAGGTACGAACTATCTTTATCTTCCTATAGAGTTATCTACAGGCCCAGTGTCACTCCTTCCTTCCCTGAAGTTTGTAGCACTTATCTCACTGTTACTCTCCCTAATATCATGCCTTCATAATTCTTGGATTATATGAAAATCCATGTAGATGATATCCAGTAGTAACTTCACGACTACCTTCTCCAGTAGTGTTACCTTTTCCTTCCCTTCTGTGTACAAACCATACAACTTTTTATAACCAATAACTGCAATCATTCTACGATCTTGATCTCAGGGAGCCCATGCGCCAGTCACTAATTCCTATCTTTCTAGCTCCTTCCCTCTAGTAATCTGATTCTCATAATTCTTCAACTCCATTAGGACCTACTATACATTGATCTCACCAACTTTTCCATTATGCTTTCCTTTCTTCCTGAAATAAGCTAGATTCCTTGGTCCATCATTTTAATTACTTTCTTAAATTTACCCTCAGCTCCCTTTGTCTGCTTCTCTTGCTGGCATGACCCTAGCCCAGGTTCACAGTCTGCCTATTTCATACCTATTTCTAGCTGAACATGGCTAGAAAAAAAATGCAACTATTTATTAAAATATTTAAATTCGTAACTACTAATTTCAACTGAGCCTTGTTGGTAGCCACTAATCCTGTCTTAGTTTCCAAGTCCACCCAGTTCCTTCCTATCCACAACCTCCCTTCTTACAACAAAAAATTTTAACACTTTCCCCACCATCTTCAAGATCAGCTTATGAGGAGTGCCTGGGTGGCTCAGTGGGTTAAAGCCTCTGCCTTCGGCTCAGGTCATGATCCCAGCGTCCTGGGATCGAGTCCCGCATTGGGCTCCCTGCTCAGCAGGGAGCCTGCTTCCTCCTCTCTCTTTGCCTGCCTCTCTGCCTACTTGTGATCTCTGTCTGTCAAATAAATAAATAAAAATCTTAAAAAAAAAAAAAGATCAGCTTATGATCTTGTTTTCTGTTTCACTGAAAAGATAGAAGCAGAAAAGAACTTTCATAGGTTTTCTCCCTGCCTACCCATATCTCTACCTTCTATTTGTCATTAAGGATAAACTATTTATGTTTCTATTCAAGACTAGATATCAACTCGTGTACTAGCTCTCATTCTTTGTTGCTTACTCAAAGGTATTTCTCCAGTAGACACCCCTCTCTGCTGTATAATTAATATCTCCCTTTACTATGATCTCTATCATCTCTATCAGCATCTGAGTGTACTTTTTTCTTTAAAAGTGATGATATATTTTCTCCCACATTACCTTCTACCCACTGCTCATTTCTATCCACTAACTCAGCACAGCTCATTGAAGGAGCTGTTTACACTCTCTGGTCAGGCATTGCCCCTACCACTTTATCAAAACTGTTGTCAAGGTCACATGGCCCTCCATGTTCTCCATATTTCTAAAATTGCAGATCCTCAGTCTTCCACTTACTTGACCCATCAGTAGATTTTTGAGAGATGTGATCACTCCCCTTGGCACATTGCCCCCTCCCACATCTTTTTTTTTTTTTTTTTTTTTAAAGCTTCTTTACTTTGCTGGCAGGAAAACCACACTTTCCTGGTTTCCTCCTACCAGTTTTGCTGCCTCTTCTCAGTTTCCTTTACAGGTTCTTCCTCATTTCCCCAGTCACTACCCACTGGAGTACCCAGGGCTCAGTCCTCAGAATGTCTCTCTTCTCTGTTTATAGTCTAGAGGCCTTAAATTTTTGTTCAATGGAAAATTTGTATCTTTAGCTTAAAATCCTTCCACAAACTTCAGCTCATCTAGATTGATAGGCAGATAGAGCTACCTATTTGACTTCTCTACCTCAATAGATAATAGACATCTCAAAGTTAATTTGGCTGAACCTGAACTCCTGTTCTTATCCATCCTTTGGAAAACTTTTGCAGGCTTTCCCAGCACAAAGTTTTAACACCCTCCTTGAAACTGCACAAGTGAGAATCCTTAGAGTCAAGCTGTCTCTTCTCTTTTGTCTCCCTCAACATTCAGCCAATCCTTTTGACTCCACTCTAAAGTCTTTTCAGAACAAACCATGTTTGACCATCTTCACCTGATCCGAGCCACCATCCTCCTTCATCCAGATTATAGTAACAGCCCCCTAGCACGTCCTTCTTTCAACCCTTGCTCTGCTACAGTGTATTTTCAACACCACAGCCTGAATCATCTTGAACCTTAATCAGATCATTCATTCCTCTGTTCAAGACCTTCCTGTGACTATTTCCACACAGAATAAAAATCAAAGGCCTTAAGATGGGCCGGAAATGCTAGCACTGTCTCCTGCTCTTCTTACTCCCCGACCACCTTGCCAATATCTCTGGTCTTATCTCCTCTTTCTCCCTCCCTTGCTTAGTATTCTCCAACATTTTGCTCCCATGTTATTCCTGGAACATGCCAGAGACTTCACCATTACTATTTCTTTCTGGAATTTTCTTCACCCTAGCTATTCTCGTGGCCCGTTTCCTTGCTTCCTTCAGGTCTTTGTTCAAATATCACCTTTGAGTGGGGCTTTCTCTGTTCACTCTGTTTAAAATTTGCCAGCCACTTCCTATGTTTCACTTTATTCCCCATCCCTTGTGCAGTTATCTCTCTATGACATACTATGGATTTTATTTAGTTGTTTCCTTTTTACCTACTTATTTTGTCTCTTTCATCACCTACTTCCACTAGAATGAAAGTTCCTAGAAAGTGAAAATAAATTTTTGTCTAGAAGAATGCCTGGAACATAGTAGAGGTTTAATAAGTATTTCTTTCAAGAATGAATTTAGTTTCCAGTTTAAAGATGAGGCTTAGAACATCTAAGCTCAAGACCATAGAGAAAGTATGCTTGGCATTGCTAAGTTCTTCATTTCGGCTTATCAGATACTGGAGGAGGAGCTGGAGTGGCAATGACAAACAAACCCTACCTTCTTTACTCAATAATGATGAAGCCGAGACAGTTACAGAAGAAAGAAATTGTATCTTCAATACAGTTTTGTAAATCAAATGGAAACAATGAAGAAAGGCTCTTACACATTCAGAGGCTGAATCTTAATAGATGAATAGGCATTAGCTAGATGAAGAAAAGAAATAGTCTGATGATAGGAATAGCAGGTACAAAGACACGAGGTATACAGTTGTATTTTATGTTCAGTTTTCTATTCCTGGAGAATAATAATAATTAAAACACACACACACACACACACACACACACACACACACACACACACACAGGATTTGATAGAAGATAAGACTGAAGCAGGAAGCAGAGTCCAAGGGGAGAAGAGTCTGGTTGCCGTGCTAAGCATCACAACAGTGAGTCACTCAGGAGTTCATTAGGGAGTTCCTTGATTACACTTGGTGGTAGTGTGAAGTGGGGAGACCAGAAACTAGACCAGTGCAGTAGTCCAGTTCAGCAAAGAAGCTCTGGGCTAGGACAGCAGCAGTAGGGATGCTGCTGAAGAGGCAGAAGAAAGAAACATTTGGAAGGAAAGTCAGTTATTCTTAGTACCTAATTAAGAGGAACTAGGAGTGCGGGAAAGCATTGAGTATGATTCCAAGTTTCTTGACTTCAGCAGCAGGGGTGGTGTTACTGGAAGAAGACTCAGGATGTAAGAGAAAGATGTCTGGTGGTAATAGTACAGGTTCATTGTTGGACACACTGACTTTGAGATGCCTCAGGGAAATCCAAGTGGTGAAATATGAGTGACTATCTAGTGAGATGTCAAGATCGGAGACATAGACATGAAGTCACCTGCATAAAAGTTTGAAAATCACACCCTGAAAATAGATCAAGCTGGCAAGGCACGAACAGGGTATAGGAAGCAGTGGGTCGGGAACACGGGGGAATCCCGCTTGGGCAGGGTTGCAGGAAGGAGGGTTGGATGAGAAGGAGCTGCCATGGCATTCAAGAATCAAGAGAGGTGGAAAATAACTAGGGGAATTTAATGCAAGTGACAGAAGTAGAATATTTTCAAAGGGGGAAAAGATAAAGGGAAAGTGTCTTCTGGAAAGGTCGGTTCTAAAGGAATGGTGGGAGCACATACCTTACTAAAGAGCAGACTGAGAGATTTTAAATTAGAATAATTTCCAAAAATACTGGCTATAAAGAGAAGAGAAAGGGACAATATTAAGATGGAAGTGCAAGAAGAGTTTTGTTTCATTCTTTGAATGAGATAAGAAACCTATGATCTGGGCTAATACTTACACCAAGATCACCCACTAATTTTTTTTCTTAAATATTTATTTATTTATTTCAGAGACAGAGAGCATGCAGCAGTTGGGGAAAGGCAGAGGGAGAGAGAGAGAAAGAGAGGGAGAATCCAAGAAGACTCTGTGCTGAGCACAGAGCCCGATGTGGGGCTCCATCTTACGAGACTGAGATCACGACCTGAGCCAAAACTGAGAGTTGGACGCTTCACTGACCACACCACCCAGGTGCCCCAACACACTAGATTTTATGGCTGGCACCAGATCTGGTTGGCTGGTTTATCTATTCTGCATGGTCAGAACCCAGAGTCATTAGGCAATTCCCATAGTCCCTGCTAAATATTTTTAATATTCTCTTTTTAAGTATTTTTAACATTCCCTTGACTATAGGCTGAGGGGAAGAAAATAGAAAAGAGGAATGGCAGTCTTTTATAGCAGAGGTCAGCAAACTTAAGGCTAAGGGCCAAATTCGGCCCCTACCTCTTCTGATATGGCCCTCAAAGAAGGATTCTTAAGCGATTGAAAAAACAAAGGTAACAACATCTCACAGCACGTAACAATTTTATACCACTCAGATTGTGGTGTCCGTATATAAAGCTGTATTGGCACATGGACACATCCATATGTTTACATATTGTCTAGAGCTGCTTTCACATTACAGTAACAGAGCTGAGTAGTTGTGACACCCGCCATATGTCTTACAAAAGCCTAAAATATTTAGTATCCGGTGTATTACAGAGAAGACTTGTTGACTACTGAATTACAGTACAATTTCCAAAATGAGAAAGGAAGGTGGGATCGAGGCACACAGAGTGGTACTGGCCTCAAACAGGGAAAAGGATCCTTGATCCTTTGAAGTGCGGAGAGGGTGAGTGGACTGGGCGAATACAAACAAGTGTGTAGCTAGAGGAGGAAGAGGAGGGAGCCCCATACCACATCCACCTCACACTCTAAGTAAAAGACATGACATTCTGGAGGACAAAAACTGCGTCGTGTTCATCTGTCTCTTCCACAGTGTTCACTTTCAGTCGCTCTCACTAAATATTTAATTGAATCCCAGGTGAAACTCTATTATAAGTGCATTCCTAGAAACCTCTGCCCTTAGGGCCTTGCATTTAATTCTCTTACTATCTGGGCCCACATTTATTAAAGTTTGATGTTATGTTTAGAGGTGTGAAGAGCATGGAAACCGGCTTCTTATTTAGTTAATTTCCAGTTCGCTAAATGGAGGCAATATAGTCAGAGAGTTAATATTCTTATTCCAATTGGCCCGTTTTCCCCTTTTTTTCAGTCTGAATAGTTCCATATATCACTAAGGGACTTTGAGACTAAAACTAGTATTTATTAAGCTACTAACAATGAAAAAAAAAAAAAAAGGAACCGTAGGAGACTTGAAAAAGTTGGGGGGGGGGATTATTACAGAGCACAATATATGGCAACCCTTAGTTATTTTTGTTAGCCAGCAGGCTGAGTTTTAAGAGTTTGAATTTTAACACCCTTGGCTATACACTACTCATTTAGAATTCACAGTCTCACATCTGCTCATACAAATATATTGCCAGCCTGGACCTGAGAAGTACTTAAATTTGCTAATGAAGAGTTATCTGAAAACATAAAAACATTCCAGATGACCAGTTTGAGTTTAGTTTTATTATGACCTATTATGTGCACACACACATCCATATATTGTTCATAACCATATACATATATCTGCCCCAGTCACCCAAATCACCAGATCACTCCTGTTAACTTAAAAAGTAATGGCATGTCCATAGTAATCATATCGTAACAGATAAATATATCAAACCAACACTGTTGTGCACCTTAAGCTTATACAATATTATATATGTCAATTACAACTCAGTAAATTAAGAAACATCAAAATAAAAAAAACAACATATAGGTGAAATTCTCAGTGCTTTTTCCTATTCATCTATTATGAATGGAGAAGTTAATTTTTCAAGCACTCAGTTATCTAATGTTCTTTTTTTCCCTTCAATAAATCTTTGCATCTCCAAAGGGAGTTACACATGGGATGACCTATAATGCTATTCATCTTGCCATGATCTTCCTTGTCATTAATCTTCTAGTAAGGCACAGATTGCTGAAAGGAATACTCCAAAGTGACTGATGATAGCAAGAATGTATCTATGTTTGCAACCTAATAGTAACTGGGCACATTTTCATTCTCCCATACCACACAGCCTCTGATCTACAGACTAACTTATCTGTAGTATAGCACCAACTTACAGGAAAGCAATGTGTCAGAAGCTGTTAAGAGACAGAGAATGAAAAAAAGATGTGTAAAGCAAAAGAAAGCAAAATATGTTCCCTGTTAATTTATATGGGAATTGGAATATAAGGAGTGTTAGTTTTGTCTTTCCAAATGCATTATTTTCAACATATACAAAATTTTGTTTCTTTGCCACTTTCTTCAAAAAAATCAGTCTGGTACCAGAAAAAAAAAAGCAGTGTTTGGTCTGTGAAGGTGAGAGAAAACAGCAATAAAAATACAATCTGTCAACTGTTGATTTCTACTGATAGAGGTGTACCACTAAGATCACTTCTTCTAAATGGTATTAAACTCATAAATAAAGGCTAGGGAAAACAGGGTATGGTCATCTGTTGTGCATGTTTTTTTACTAAATATCTTATTTAGGCTTTCTAACTGAGCAACATTTAAATGCACTGGACCAAGATAAATGTTGGAAAGCTGACTTTTTTTTTTAAAAAATGAACTAAACATAATTTATTAGTAGACTATTCTTTGGAAGGTGTCCCAGAGTCATCCACGAGTAAAGAAAAGGGATATAAAATAGAACTAATAGTTGTACTAATGAGAAAAATCAGGTTCTATTGCTACCATTTAGCTTTGACACATTAGAATTTAAGGGAATATAACTAAATTAAGAGATCTGTAGGAACTAATAGAAAAAAATATTAAATTTGTATTTTGAAGTCATCTTTATACTGTCCTATTTGTCCTGTATTATGGAATTACTCTCTATGTCATACTTTTAAAAAACAAATGGACCATTTTTTATTAATCCTTAATCCAAGAACTAAAGATTATAGTTGAGAAGCTCACAGATCCTTTTATTATTTTACTTGGGAAATATCCCCCTTGTTAAATGATGGAGGAATGGAATTTTCTCCTGAAAATATTTTTTGAATAGGAATATCAGATTTAAATAGTTTACCTGTACACCTTCTAGAGGCAGAGGACGTTGTTCAGTGACTTCTGTAAATCCATTCTGAAAATGACCCATGGTTGTGAACTGTGTAGTACAGTGTGTGAGTACCAGATAGTTATAACCCCTTGGCAGCCCTCTCTTTGACCACACTTTTCATAATCTTCTGCGAACAATGCTTACCTACCTATCTCCTTTCCTCGGTCCGCTTCTATCATGTTACTCTAGAGTCAACCCAAGTTGTATGCTATCTTCTCCCTCGGGGTTCTTAAAGAATGATTCTGACTGCTCCACACTTTCTCATCTCCTTGAGGGGCTACCAAACCACCAGAAGCCTGACTGCCATATTGTAGCATTTGCTACCAGGCTGAGCTTGAGTTACTCAGGTCATTATGTTTTTCACAGTAGGAAAGCAATACAGTAATCAGGTGATAAAGTACCATTTAAAAGCAAAATCAAAAGATTTATGTATAATTTGGTGAACTACTCATTCAGATAAGAAATGCAGGTCCATACATGAACCAGATGTTGCCCCTTTATGGACGTGGCCTATAGAGCTAGTGTTTCAGTGATCTGTGTTTCATCTCTAAGCTATTTGCTTCCCTAGGGTTCATGATGTGGATTGGTTTCCTGAAGCTTAAACATTCAAGAGACCAAAACACGCTATTATTTTTATATTTAACTGTCCACTTTGGCACAGTGTGTTTAAGGCCAGGAAACATCCTTTTAAACACTATCCATTCATCTAACATACAAAAGGAAATACCTTAATTCCTTATATTAGTTACTAAGGACTACCACTTGTCAAATACATTCCTGCAGTTAAATAATAAAAAGGCAGAGTACTTGAATGAAAAAAGCATTTCTCTAAGCTAAGAAAATGGCCACTTGAAATATTTATGCCTTACTTTTCCTGTCGGTAAAGAAGGATAAAGTTAAAAGTGATCTTTCTACTTGCACGTGGCAGCTTAATGTTGGAAAAAACTGTTTAAAACATCTCAGGAGAAAATTCAAGTCCTTCCAAAGGTTGAACAAATTCAAGTTAGGCAGCACAAACCCCCTAAAAGGCCATATGAAATTGGACTTATAAAGAGAGAATGGTTGAGATCTTTTTTCTTCCTCTCCAAGAATAATTTCTTACTTTTCCAATTCAGTAATAATTCTTCTGTTTGTTCTGTGTTCTTGATATGCTACAAAAAGTCATTTCAATTTTGGCAATATAGTCACTGAATCCAAAAATGGACTGTTCATTTGGATTTTATTTTCTCTGCAAATATTTTAAAATTACATTTACTCTCTCTTCTATGAATTTAATGCCAATGTTTATGAAATTGGTACAATATAGGGCACATTAAAATCTCTTTTGTCCTGTGAAATTCTCTGTAACTAAATTGAAATCTGACTATTTTCCATAGCACAGGATGTCCCTTGCCTGAAGAGGAAAGAATAGACAGTTGTGATAGAAACTTAGGAAGGAATTTCTACTTTGTAAACCTTTTTCTTTCTGGTCCATCTGTTGTAGGTTTGAGGGCAGAGAGGGACAGCTCATTATCAATCAATGTCAGAACAGATATTTCTTATGTTAATGACTATTGAGGTCCAGTGAAATTAATGCTGAGTGAATACAAATGAAAAGTTCTTCTATATGTAATATTAACACATGGACATTTTAATTTAGCTTACATAGTTTTATTTAACACATGTCATGAATTGACAAAACCCTCTGTGGACAGAAATAGTATTCTTAAAATGTCTTACATATTGGCAGATGTGTTGATCCAAAATATGAAAATGTTTGCAAGGCTCATTAGCAAAGCCTTAATCCCTCTTGCTGTTCACGTGTCAGTAGTCTAAAAGAAATCTACCTAGGACTTCAAAGAGACTGTGTTAGGTAAGTAAGTGTATGCAAAACTGAAGGGCAAAAGCATATTTTTTCTGCATTTGAAGGTAAAGAAGGGAAGGGAAAAAAATTATTGGCAAAAGGAATAGTAATGTTGGTTGATATTCGAGAAAAAGGCTCAAGAAGTTTTATCAATAGGAGGAATTTTTAACAAAGCTGAAAATGTGTTACCACCGATGGAATGGCTATAAGAAGAGACAAATTGCAAGTTATCCTGTCTGATCTAATTTTCCTAACTGTTGTGGGGGAAGGAGAGGAAGGTTGTGCAAGATCTCCAGCTTTTCATCATTTTTTTTTTTTTTTAATTTAGGCAACTCCAAAAACATACACTGGAAATGAGTGTTAAACAATAATCCTGTCCTCCGTATAACATGCATGCTATCAGCATTATCAGACATTCTAAAGACAGCTTTCTAAAGGGCTGTGTACACTTTATATTCTAAAAACACATTCACCAGAACTTGTTCGACAGCACTGAACATCTCTAATGTGAAAGGCTTGCGGCAAGCTCTAAGGGTATAAATATGAATATGACAGAGCCTTTGTCTTGAGAGCCCAGTTTATTGGTATCTTTCTAGAACGCAAACACATTAATACAGTATGATGTTATAGAACATATAGTAGACTAATAAACATGGAAGAGAAAGAAAGGAATGGCCTCTTTCTCCGCCATGGGCAAAAGATCTGGAGATAGGCTTTAGGACAGCACTTTTGAACTGAGACTTGAGAGAGACTCAGAGTTCACCTGATGAAGGGAGGAAGAGAGTATAAGAAATCAGGATCCATCTCACAATTAATCCTGTACCGTGGACTATAAATGGGCTTCTATTCCAAACTCTGCCATTTATAGCCAAACATTCATTGGTCCATGCAGATTAAAAGTTGCCCCTCATGTTGGTTCCTAGTACACATTCTCAGACTCTATTATGGTTGGTTCTTGCCAATATACAATTAATAACTGTACCCAGATTCACTGACAATGTGCCTAGGTTCAGATGTCTCAGCATCACTGAGCATCTCTCTGGGAGAGCAAGAAAGCAAGAGTTCAGTTGCTGGACTTTCGCCTCGCAAGCACTCTCCAAGTTTAAGGAAGACTCAGTATGAAGACACTCATATTTTCCCTATTCAGCATTTCACTCCCGGCCTTCTACTTCTTCTGTTGTTAAACTTCTACTGGAGCTACATAAAGTCCTGCTACAGATTTTTTTTTTTAATTCTCAAGCTCTTTCTCCATTTTAAACATGTATCAGGTTCCTCTAGTGCCCTTACTCTTTTTGTTATAATATAATCTCTTTCCTCCAAGCAAGTGAAGTAACTCACCCCAATGTAGGGCTCCGCAGCTGGGTCAGAAGTAAGATTACTCACTGACACTCACTGACACCTGTAGTCACCCCCTTGGGTACCTTGCCACTTAGAGGGTGGGAGTAGGTATGTGAACCTCCTCGTAATGCCTCCACAGTGAACTGAGAAAAAAACAATACAGTGTGTGGTTGCTCGAAGAAAGTGCTGGAAAGCAATCTGTTCATCAATCAAAAGTAATCATGTCTTAAGGGAGCCTCATAGACAGGATAGCAACAAGCGCCAAATCCAGCCTGAGGGTAAAATATGGAGACAGAGTTCAATTTCCCCACTATCTAAAAGCTTAAACATACAGCAGTTGAAATCATTTGAACAATATTCTTATTTTGAAATGCTTTTCTTATTATTGAGCTAATTCTAGCATAATTAAATTCAGTACAACAATTCTAATATTATTACATTTTACATTGTATTACTAGTAACAGAAAAAAAAGAACACTCGTGAAATGTTCAAACAGCCAAAATAAAAAATCAAAATCACCTATTACCTAACGTCCAAGAGATAACTATTTTTATGATTTTGATTCTATTTTTCCAATTATTTTATACTTATATAATATTTAAAATATTGAGCTTAAAGTGTGTATTGCTTTGTAGTCACACATACTCCCTTAAGACCTTTAGTTCCCCTCTAGTCTTTTTCCATACATCTTAGTCATAATAGTATTTGGTAGTATTTTTGATAAAAATTTTCACTAATTTTGTACACATTTTTATTGTTTTTCTATAGTCATAATGATACTAATTTTAGGAGCTGTCTCAAATTCCACCACATTAATCTATATTTAGTACATATAGATGATCTCAAGTTTTAATTATTCTAAGTATGCTATCCTGAAATATCTTTGTCTTTAAAAGCCTTATTCTTTCTGTAGTCCATGAACCCATAAATTTATTGCTGCCACCTGGCTCTGTAGTGGCCGCAGAACACAGTAAATTAGACTAAGTTGCTAGTGGAGTAATGTCCCCATCAGCTTTCTAGGTCAGAGACACACTATATAAATACAATGTAACAAACATACACAGACAAGGTTAGAGTCACCTCCCTGTGACTGGCTGGAAAACAGTAGCAATAGGACGCTCCATTCTTTTTCTCAGCCATCATAATTGCGTGTTCCATAGATAACTATCAGGAATTAAAGAGGCAAAGATCCCAGGCAGGCTATGGCCTCTGAAGAGTAGCAATTGCTACAGTATCCATGGTTGTCAACTAAAGTTATCACGGATCGTAATATTCAAATAAAATGTGTCTATACCACTTTTTATTCTTAATCCAACATGGTTTGCTAGTGACATAAGAAATTCTTAGAATATCTAGATAGAGTTTTTTTTTTTTTTAAAGATTTTATTTATTTATTTGACAGAAATCACAAGTAGGCAGAGAGGCAGGCAGAGAGAGAGAGGATAAAGCAGGCTCCCCACTGAGCAAAGAGCCCGATGCGGGGCTGGATCCCAGGACCCTGGGATCATGACCTGAGCCGAAGGCAGAGGGCTTTAACCCACTGAGCCACCCAGGCGCCCCCTAGATAGAGTTTCTTAAGACTATGACCAAAACTTGTTTTTCCCAGGTTATATACCAGACTGATGGGCTCCCCACCCCCACTGGCATGTTGCTTTTCTAAACTAAAACAGGTGTGAAAAGAATGTCTGTCCTTTAGCTTGACCACCCAAATTAAGTGGCACCACCTTCAAATACAATGGGACATGTATATACTATGAACACATATGTCCATAACAATCATATTCCAGTATAGTAAGGGTGTTTAATTTTCTTCCCTCCACAGATAAAAATTAGAGCCAAACATGCTTGGATCATGGTTTCATGTAATCGTGCTCTTTGATAAAAATAGACATGAATAATGAATACTAAATAGGAAGCTGACTATATGAACAAGAAAGAGAACGCATGCCTCATTTCAAAGAAGCCAGTCACTAGCATTAATAGCAAGCCATGGGATTAAGCTCGTTAAAACATTTGCCTAAAGGAGAAATCTAATTTATTTCTTGTTTTTCTTCATGTTGTATGATTACTAGAAAGCATGGAAGTGGATTTTGTGATCTGGATTGTGATTTTCGTCTGCACTAAACACTTTTATATAGTTTTGGGGTTTTTTTGTTTTTTATTTTTTAATGTATGACCACCACAATTAAGTTCAATTGATGGTATTCCAGAGTTAAAGTTTTATTGTGGAAAAGTCAGTCTTTGTTCTTTTTTAACCTTTAATCAGTTCACAGAAAGAAATGCTACACCTTCACAAGTTATCTGTGATAGAGAGAGTTGTGTATTTAGGTAACAGGTTTGGTCTGTGAGCTCCTCTGACAGGCATTGAGCACTCAGGGGCCAAAATGGCATCTTTATATCCTTAAAACTTCATACTCTTGGCTGGTGCATGGTAGGCTTTCCGTGTTTACTGCAGAATGGCTTCACATCTGAACTTTTTTCGCTGTTTCAAACCATGGCTAGTGGTGTCTTCATCTGTGCTGTCTCCCATATTGAAATTCCTGGATTCAGGGTTCTTCCTCACTTCCAGCTTAAATATCTGTTGATTTACTTTCTCAATATGTTTCTCTCAGTTCCCAGGGGTGCCACTGTCTTCATTTAGAGCTTTGTAACTATTTTCTGGGATATTACAGCAGTCTCATTTCGTCTCCCTTCTTCTAGCCCCTCTCGCCAATTCATTCTCCAGAGTTACCTAATAAATCACAAGCAAGACATTTAAACATCCCTGTGAGTACAAACTGACACCAAGGTGAGTTCCAAACATTCCAGCATCCCAAATACATAATCCCATGAAGATCAAATAACCTTATCATTCTCATGGTGAAATTTTTAGTTTCCTTCATATGTATATTAGTCATGCCTCAGAATCTATATACTCCAACCCTGCTGCCTAGAATACACTTCTCCTTTTCCACAAAAGAACTTCTGCACATCTTTTAAGATTTATTTCCCATGTCACCCCTTCTGTGAAGACCACCCTGATTGCCTTAGGAAACATGCTCCCAGAAGAGCTGCACTGCATTAGCCATACTCCTGAGTTTGGATACTGATTGTCACATTGGAAAGTCATTTAACCAGTCTGGGTCTCAATGGTCATCCATGAAGTAGAGATGGTGAAAGTAGCTATTTCATAGGTTTTTGCAGTGGTCCT
Source organism: Mustela erminea (assembly GCF_009829155.1). NCBI lineage: Eukaryota > Metazoa > Chordata > Mammalia > Carnivora > Mustelidae > Mustela > Mustela erminea. Next base: position 61,767,128 of record NC_045621.1, read on the forward strand.
GAGTTCATTAATACATACACAGTAAAGCACTTAGGTCTTAGTAAGTGCTTAATAACTTTTAGCTATTTTTATATAGTATTAATCACTCCTGCCTTGATGTTCTTACTATTCAATTACAGAACTTACCCCATTAGACAATAACTTTTTATGTCTCTAGATGGAGAGCCACTTAGTTTGTAGACTGTGACTCATTCATCTCTTTCAACTATCAGAGTCCTGAACCAGGTTCTGAGCATAGAGTACTCAGTGAGTGTGCAATGAAAAACTGTATGAAAGAATGAATGAGTGAACGAATGGACAAACTCACGTAAATAATATGCCAAAGCTGTCTCTGTATGACTCTGTTATACAAGCTGTAGTAGATTCCATCCATCAGCTGATTCTTTGGATGAAATAAAATATAGAAAATCATTTTGTGTACCTTACCCCAAATGCAGCCCTTTCAATTACGGTGCGAGCTTCCCATTGAAAAGGAAAAGCTGCCGGTCCTATTAAATTATTCTTTTTTCTTTTTTTACCTGCTCAGTTCATGTTTGGTTTTTGTGTATGCTGTTTGATTCCGTATTTTTTGTCCCAGGTTAGACATCAAATTCAGCATAAGAAGAAATCATTGTAATTAACTTTGATGGTTACTAAGAAATAAATGTATTCTTTGTGTTCTCAGGGAGGAGGTTTGCTTCATTTACTCTTTTCTCTTGATAAATGCTGTTTTTAAATGCCTTTGTGGTGATAAAGAGATTGAAGGGCAGGGAGGAAATCTGGATACTTTTTTCTCTGGGTCCCTTTGCATAAAGACTTCTTTCCAGCCATGTTCCCATGATTTATGTACATATTGTATGTGCAGCAGCAGCAATTACAGAGCTATTCCTGCCATTTTACCTGCCTCATTCTGAGTGGCCATTCACTGGCCACTTAACTTCCCCTTTGGTATCCTGATATCCAGATAGAATGATGATTCAAAAGGTTAAAACTCCCCACAGGCTTGTTTACTTTGGTAGGTAATGGTGTGTGTGTGTGTGTGTGTGTGTGTGTGTGTGTGTTGTTTTAGTTCCCATTCTCCAAAATATTTTTTTTTATAATCTTTGCAGAACTGGGGTGTATTTGTCTTTTCCCTACAGTATTTTCCTGTCTTAGGAATCAGACAACAGGAAGAAACCTAAGTGCTGTCCTCTACATAGTTTATTTAGGGAAAGTCCTGCTGCTTCAGTCTTTTGCAGCCTCCCAAACAGAACATTAACAATGTTTGATAGGAACAAATTTTCACAATATCTGAAGGTTGACAAACTGAGCCCAATACAAGTGAAAATACCTGTGAAATTAGTAAATGTGTCTAACAAACGTAAACCGGTTTAATGTTCTCCAGTTGTCATAGGTCACTGGTAACTGATTGGTTGAACTGTTGACTTTCGCACTGTAAGAAGATCAGAGACTGGTTCACCCAACCTATTTGAAATTCTGTCTTTCTTCATGATGAATCCCTTTCTTCTCATTCCTCACTCAGTACCTTTAGTTCAGATGCTCATCATTTCTTCCCATCTCCTCTTCATCCTCAGAGCCCCATGGTCTAGCGATTTCCCAATTGTTAGAGTTGCCTTCTTAGCCACGTTGACCACACCTCTTTTCTTATGTCTTGGAGACTTCTAAGCAGCCATGTTGCAAAATCTCATCTCAAGCTTCAGAGCCCTCCCAGAAGGATCATTAGACTTCTTGTTTCCCTTTCAACCTCCCATCACTTGTCTGTCATCCAAATTTCCTCAAAATTCCTCTCACAGTTAAGCTCTTCCTCTTGTTTCTGGGCTTTTTCCCAAGTACCATCTTGCAAATGGGAATTCCTCTTCTCTGGGCTAGTTAAGCAGTTGATCTCCTATTCGTTCAGAAATCCCTTTCCTTCAGCACAGTCTTCTCAGATAACTGAGTCCTTCTTTGCTTTGAATACTCCTTGAATGTTTTTACCTCTCTTTTTTCACTCTCCCAAGTTGTATTTCCTTTAATAAACCCATTCAATGCATTCATTTTATTGAATGAAATTCCTTGCTTTCATTGAATATGTGTATCAGCTTGCAGTTTCATGTACTTTAGGTTATTGTATTGTCTCTGCCATACATGTCAATATGTTCTAGTTAGTAATTGCCAAGTAACTACCACAACACTTAGTGACTTAAAATAGCAACCATTTTATTATATCTTACGAATTTGGGAGGACAAAAATTTGAGAAAAGCTCAGCTAAGTGATTCTCTTCCACATAGTGACAACTAGGATCTTTCTTTCTTTTTTTTTTTTTTTTTTTTTTTTTGGTGTCCATTTGGTGGATGGATAGGTTCCAAGGGTCCAAGATAGCACTTTATACATGTGTCAGGCATCAGAATGGCTAAAATGTTGGGCTCAGTTGGGGCTATGACCCGAGAACCTATAGGCGGCTTCACCCTGGCTGTCTTGTGGTAGTTGGTCATTTTATGTGGCAGTCAAGGCTCCTGGAGTGAGCGTTCCAAGAGGTTCAGGTGGAAATGGCAACATTTTTTAGCACCTAGCCTCAGAATCTCCAAAACATCGATTTTGCAGTCTCTCTTGTTTAAGCAAATCATTAATACTAGCTTACAATAAAGGTGAGTGAAATAAGATCCAATCTCCTGATGACAAGTATAGCATAGAATTTGCAGCCATCAGGTATGTGTGTGTGTATTTGATAGATGATTTTTAATTACAATAATGATTTTCTGATTTTAGGAAACAATACTGAAAATGTGGAAATTGTATTGATTATACATAAAATGCATGTTAAGTCAATAAAATATTCAAACTTTTAAAAACATGTCTATACTTTACTACCCGTCCATAACATGCTCAGCAATTTATTTCTACTTATTTATTTATTTATTAGCTAGAAAGGATATAATCTTCTTAGGAACAGTGTATATTTCATTTTTTATATCCCTAGCAACTGTTTCAAAGCTTCATTCATAGTAATCTCTCGATAAAGTTTTGTTGAATTGAATTGAATTAGTCTTGGATTTTGAGGCTGACATGGGCAACTTATTGACTTCTTTGAATGTGTTATAAGGGAGGTGAAATGTAGCAAGAAAATCCCTCCTGATCAAGGGTAAATCCAACAGGAAGTGCTGGTATATATATGCCACTTAATACAGTTACAGGAAACACAGGTGATAGTGTAAGTAATTTTCCTCTGTCTTCCTTTATGTAGTAGAATGTTCAAAGGATCATCCAATTAGTATGTTTCTGCCCCAGTTACTGCATGAGCTGGATAGCACCCATTTTGGGTTACTTCTGATAAGCTTTGCTTATTTTGTAGAAAAGGGCAGGGAGGCAGAAGAAATGATTCTAGGATGTGTCTTTCCCATTAGAGAAAAACCAACTAATAAGAGTCAATAGTAAGATACATGTATTTTTTCAATTCACAGTCTTTAGTGTAACAAAGTAAATTAAAACATCTTTTTAATCTTGGATGGGATTTGCTCCTTTAAATTCTGATCTTGTGTTTCTCTGTTAATTTCAAATTTTAAGAATTCTTGGCTGATGAGACTGTTACATAAGCAGAGACACCATTGTTCATTGTGTAATGCGAGAATCAGATGCTCTGCTGTAATTCCCTTGTCATGTCACTGACAGAGAGTTCCAGAATTTTGATTGGAAAGTTGGGTATATTTTGTAATTTGTTTTAATCCTGAGACAATTTTATGAGTGTTGTCTTAAATTAGTTACTAAATTTATTTCTATTTTTCTCTGCATTTATTAGGAAAAAAAATCACTTCCTGCTTCCAAAAGTCCTGTTTGTCTCTGTTATTAGGATAATGTGTTTAAAAATTCTTTTAAACAATCATTAGGATTTTACCTCATCTTCTTATTTTATTAATGTTAGTTGACAATTCTTGGTCAAAGCCAATTTAGAGAACTAAACTATAAAAATATTGCTATGTATTTCCATGACATGCTGTTCCTGTTTTGCAGACTTAAAAACTAAAGCAGGAGATGCTAGAGTAATTCACCAAATGACCAAGGTCATTTAAGACAATAGCAGACCTGGAAAGGTTATTACTATTTCATGATCATTCTGTCCTTTTCTAGATCTTTCTAGCTCTGTCATCCACCTTTAAATAGCTTTATAAAAAAAAAAAAACTAATGGACTTAATGGGCCTTTACATTTAATATATACTAAGTTTATAGACTATAGTCTTTTTATGGGACACTCCTTATTTTACTGGTATTTGTTTTAATTGCTAGCTATTTCTATATTCCTTATGTTTATCTATTTATTTTCCTTACTGTAAATTATTTCATTACATCCATTCATTCAAACTTTACATACATGTAGTTTTTATTTCCAATTTCACACCCCTTGCCCTCCCTCTTTCAAGAATTTGGAAGTAATTTGGTTTTCTGCTGATTCTTTCCTTCCATTTGGCAACCATTTTATTTCACTGTTTTTGAAGTGATGCAGTAAAAGAAAAATGGCTGCCTTTTGTTTATTTCCTTGTACATTAACATGATGACATCATCAAGGATATTAACTAGGATGTACATATCTTTAAAAACCTAGAGGCATGCTATAATACATGAGCACTCTGTTTCCCTTTTTCCTTTAATGCCCCAAGGTTTTGAAGCTTTAGCGTAGCTCTTGTGTGCAGAGGAAAAAAATGAACATGAGCATTTTTGAACAAATGCATTAAAATGGTGGCATTTAAAACATATCTGAATAGTTTTCAACGTTAGGAAAAGTCCACCAAAAGGCATTTATTTAAGTCATAAGACATTCTAAATCAATGTTAGCCCAACAAAAATATATTGTAAAGAACCATGTTAGGTCATTGTATTTAGGGACTGGGCTATTTAGCTACAGTTACTTAGTCTGGCTTAAAATTATTTTTAAAAAATTTCAATTGACACTAAAAATTTTAAGTTGTAATTGTTTCCAGAAAATAATTTCTTATTAATGGAAGGCTTAAACAGGTATATATGTTTACTATTTTTAAGATTACTGAATTATTTACAAACACTATTAAAATGTACTGTATGACTATACAGAAAATTTATTTTCTGGTCTTCATTTATGGTGCTTCTGCCTTTTCTGTCTGTGCTCTTTGTTGCACTTTGCATGTATTTGTCATAAAATTTCAACTGAGATTAACAAGCAACAAGCTTTTAATTACCAATTCAATGTAGACAGATTATTAAAGAGATAAGAAATCAATTTTTTTCATCAAGTTCCAGTAAGTAAGTAGCTTTTTCATTTGGAGATCCACAATCCATTTTTGAATGTGAAGAAATGATTTGGGGCAATTATTTAATTATTGAAACATTTAAAAAATGCTAATCTGATGATATATGTATGTACATGTGGAGACATGTATGTACATACACACATGTGGGTATACAGCAGAAAATTCCTGTAAATGTTAAAGAGCTCTGAAACTACTTGTTAACACTGAAATCAGATAAGGTAAACCATATGCTTTATTGAGGTAAGCTGTCTAGAATAAGTTACTGCATTTTAAGAATTAATATGAAACACATGTCCTTTAGATCTTTAAATTGAAATCTTCATTGTTCTTTTAAGTCAGCTGTTCTAGGAATGTGTCATCTTTTGAGAAGATAAATTAATCACCTCACCTTCCTCATTTATATACATCAATAAGAGACTCACCCTCTTATCTACTTTATCAAAAGTAATTAGAATAACTCTATTTTTATTCACATATAGTATCTATCAGGGATTGAGATTTTCTACTGAGGAGATTTTGAGGGAAACAGCCACTTATCCTTTTAGAAAATAACCTCCTCCAAGAAAAAGAAACCCCAGCAATCTAAAGGTTAAAACACACTGTCACATCATTCAGTTGAGCAAGGCTCTTTACTAACATTTATACAAAAGTACTTTCAGAAAGCAGAAGGTAGAAAACCGCTTTTTGCTAGTTCCCTTTCCTTAAATTATTATTCAGCCTCTTATTCAAATAAAATCTAGTTAACTTCTTTTGAATGCCTGCTCAAACATTTTCCATAATAATAATAATAAAAAAAATCTTGTGAAAGGATTTCCATAAGTCGGGCTGCATTAATGACTTAGAGCAGCTTCATAATCTGTTATTCCTTCCTCCTAGCAGACCTCAGCTGATAAAAATATCCATAGACACAGTGAAGTCAGTGGCATGCCTGGCTTTCTCAGACAAAACTCCCATGTGATCACATATAGGCAGCCTCAGTGAGGCTGATGCCGTGCAGCGAGCAGTAGGTAATGAGTCTTTGTGCAGAGTGAGGCTCTTGTCGCTGAACAATAAAGCATACGGTACCAGCAATAAAACACAGGGCTGGCAAATTTAAGAAGATTCCGCTGAACCAGGAAGAATAGTGCCTTCGGTGATGCTGACACATATTATAAAATGATAATCAATTTATTTTGGATTCTAATGAATAAAGAGTGCAAGGACTAAGACTACAGCTATTTGAACAGGTCAGTGATTTTATAAATGACTCCAACACTTCCTTGTGTTGGATTGGATTTAAATTAGGATGGGCTAGTGTGTGTTTTCCCTTAAACAAAAACTTTGCAAGGTATTTGCAGTGTGTAATATGAAGGATACACATGAATTGACCCAATGTGATTAAATTGTTGCTGTAGTCAGATGTGTTAGAGAAATGTTTATATGATTGTAGTAAACCGAAAAGTTATTTATCCTATTTAAAAATTGATGGGTAAGAAAAAAATGCATCTGATGATTTCTAATCTTCTATATATGCAGAAATAATATAAATCAGAATGCTACTAATAAATTGCTCAAATAAAAAGCTTCACATTTATTTTTCCAGTGTTAAAAAATCCTGTATTATAATAGTTCACATGTCTTCTAAATTGATGATGTATCATTCGGATTTTTATTGATGCCTTTCTGTACACTGCAAGAGGAAGGTTTGGCATGTTTAGTTATTTAAATGAAAAATTTTTAAATAAGAGAATTTTAAAACGTTAATAATGCTACTGTTAGAACAATGCATTTTATATTTAACTACAGTAATATATATCTATGTTGGTTGTGTGCCTGTTATTTTTCATTTTATGTATCTTTGGATAAGTGGAAAATACTTCATAAAACCTTTTATTTTATACATATCACTCACTAATGGAGAAAAACAAATTAGCTTAATTTTCAAAAAAAGAAGGGGTTAATTTTGTGATGATGCATATTTCCATTGACTCACCATTTAGAAAAGAATCTGTGCCTTCATGTATATTTATAAAAAATATGCACACACATGACCTTCTGTATCTAGAAAATAACCACTTCTTGGGTTTATGAGCAGTAGAGAAGTTTATGTTTGAAATAGCGAGATTGCTGTGTGTAGGAAGACAAGGGAAGAAATAACTCTAGCAAATAATAGCACAACACTGAACATCCTTGCCAAAGACAGACAAGCATTACTGCTACATGAATCTTTAAATTTCAATACCTAGTTTAACTTTGCTCTACATTTTTACTGCTGTATTGTTTGAAAGGCATCTTGGGAGCTTAATTCTTAACAATTAATTTCTCGGACACCATTTAGGATGATCGCCTTTAAGACACTAGGGCACATTTAACATTTTATAGATTTACTATAGTGACTTCGTGTATGTGTACAGTAACTAAAAGATATTTATTCTTGTAAAATGCTGTTTAAACCACCACCACCTCCACAAGACAAAATACCCCATATCCCTAATTATGCCGGCAATATGTATGCCAATGGGAAAGAAAATAGCTATGTTTCAAAAACAAGAGAAGTTAATGAAATTTTTAAATTGGTTTTCCACATGTATTTAAATGAAGTATTTGACTATTTGGGTTTCCTTGGTTACCATAGTTGCTGCTGACAGCTTCTTTTGGTGGGGAGGGGGGAAAAGCAGGACTCTAAAACAAAGAGTTAAAAACACTTATCCATTAATAGATCTGGGGTCTGTGATGCTGGCAGCCCAGGAAGTCCGTGCCCACTCCCCATCGCCTGTTCCATCCCTCTGGTGATTCAGGTATTAGGCACAACTGCGGTTCCACACTTCCTTACCCAGCATTCCGTTTCAGCTGCTGGAGGGCTGCCTGAGCCTTATGCAAATGAGACCAGCTCTGAGGCTTTGACTGCAGAAGCGAGGGTGGGGGAGTGGGGGGGGGTGCAGAAGGGAGTTCAAAGGTCACAGGGCTGGTGGAAGGCTGGATCAGTTGGCCGAAAAAAATGCACGGGGCTTCTCTGCAGCAGTGTTTTGCAGCAGTTAAATGAAGTGTGCTTTATTTCTCAGAGGGAAGATTTTACAGCGTGTGCCGTAGTCGTTTAAAGTGCACGCAGGTACGGTGACAGATTTCATGATGCGCCTAATTTTATTTCTATAAAAGACACTGATGAGGACTGGCTATTTTAATTCATTGCGGAAATTGGCAAGGCGTTCTCGGTATTCAGCTTCCCTTAAGTAGTTTATTAAATCGTCTTAATGTTGTGTGTGGTTTTTTTTTTTTTCAATTGGAAACATGGGTGTTTTGTTCCAATGGGATAATTTCATGTGAGGAAAACATTGAATTGGGGCTTCTAAATAATTTTATTTTTTGGAAAGTTTTTGATGGCAGAGAGATGTCTGGGTTGAGACATCTAGATAAATAAATATGAAGACTTACAACTTTGACGGAATTTTCCCATTTTTAAAAAATGTATTTTAAATTAGACCTGGGTTCGTAGCCTAAGATTCTTGTGAGGTATCTTCAATTAAATAATGTAATTCTTTTGTTCCATCCCACAAGACATCATAAGGACAGTTTTAATAAGTTGTATTTTCATTTCATTTTAAGAGAGAGTTTCGGTTTTGATGGTGTTCATTCTACATTTATTGCTTATTTAGGGGTTATATTTTTTAAATGCTTCTGTAATTTTTCTAGTTGTAACTAATTTTCTTTGGGACTTTTTAGACAATGCTATTTTGAACTCAACATGTTCAACTTTCTATGACTTTTCCTTTCAGTTAAGTCTGGATTGTAAAGTGATTCTCAAATGTCACAGGCAGGACAAAAGTCCTCTTTTTCCATGCACTAAATATCACACTTTGGTAAAATGTGTGATTACATCATAGTAAAGTCTGACCTGTACCAAACAAATGTGTACTCACTTTATTGTTCATAATGTTTTTTTATTTCCAAAACATATTTTTAAATAAACTTAATTAAAGCAGCATGATCAGACGTTTATCCATGTCATTAAAAATTTTAAATGTATCAACTCAGCAGTTAAAATGTTGATGGGGGAAAAAAATGTTACCTAATTTGCATCAAGCGTGCATCTGTCTATATTACAGGTTGTATGTGTATGAAAATTTATGTTGGAAAGATGAAGAGACAAAATAATGTTTAGTCATGAAATTACTGCTTTATGCTTTTTTATTTGCATAAGATTTTAAAATGAATTCTATGAAGCTTACATACAAAGAGCTAATACATATTTAGATAAACTTAATTACTTTCTTTGCACTGAAAAGAGGGCGTTAATTTTATTATAATGATTAAGGCTTAGTAGTTTGGCAACAATATCTTTTATTTAAAAATGGGGGGTGGGGTGGGTAGAGGGTAGACCAAAACAGGAGGATAGCTGTTTTAAACAGTGAAGGACAATTATTTCAAATATCTGTGAAATGCCTTTGTGGTAGTCACTTAGGGCCTGATTCTTAGCCTTTATCACTTTGTGGGGACATTATGACATTTATCCTGAATTCTGAGGTTAATTTGGGAAAAGGAATTCATATTTTGTGTGAGTTTTTTATAAATGCAAAAACTGCTATTTTTTTCTAAACTCTTTCTCTTTTGAAACTTTCAGTAATGACTGCAACTAAAAGGGTAGATTTTAAAGAATTTCCTTCTTATGTTGAATGGAATATGCTGTCCTCTGGCCCAAACAACATATTTGTAGACCTTTGTTTTACATATATATAAATATGTGTGTGTGTGTATATATATATATATAAAGTTATATATTCTGAAATAAATATGTGTAGATGCATTTTGTATATGTTATCTATTATATATTATATCTATAGTGTATGTTATAATACATATATGTTATATACATACATAGCCAAATAAAATCTTTCTTATGGTTAACCATATTTAATCAAACAATTCTGAAACACAAAAATTTTTATTTTACTTTTACCTCAGGTCATGCCCACAGTTTGTCTACTAACCTCTGTGTGTGTTCTAGGCAGAGCACAGTGAGAAGGGAAGGGCCCAGCATAAATTCATTGAGGCAGTCCAATACTGTTAACTTTTAAGTGCAACCAGTATCAGGTAGCACATTCTGAATATAGAAATAAAAACAGTATGGGCCAAAGAAGAAACCCTGTAAAGGTTCTTGGAGAAAACCTGGTAACAGACAAGTGTGAAATAAAGAGAATTGTGCTTCCGTAAGCCACGAGAGAGCTATGTATGTCCTGCAGCAAATTTATGGCTTTGAATATCCTGGATAATTTATGTCTCTATGCAAATTCAGTCAAAACTTTGAAGTCTTTTTTGCATTAGCTTGAGCGTACTACTTCCATACAAATCTCAGCAGCACGGACATAGTAGGTTCATGGACTGGATATTTAAACATATGTAGGAAAATGTGCTTTGTGTCAATGCAGTTCAAATCAAAATTGTAAAGTAGAAGAGTAAATAGAGTAAAATAGAACAAATCATTGAAGGATACGCAGTTAGTGGACTTGAAGAAATGGTGTTATATCAGATTCCAAAGAAATCTTTAATGATTTTTCAAAAATTAATTTCCTGCTTTCTGATTACCAGTCTGTCTTTGTCATCACTCAAAACTAGAGACCATATTGTGAGCTTGGAAAAGATTTTAGGGCAAATATGTTTTACTCAGTCTAGCAGTATGGAACGTAGTCTAAAATCCACAAATAACTGTTGTCATCTTAAAATCACATGTGTAAGTTTTAGGTTGTATTATCACTGTATATGTCCCTTTCCTGAAATTCTGGTTTCTATAAAATAGAAATAAGAGCAAAATGACTTATAATATATAAAAGGAAAATGTCCAAAATAATTGAGTATTCAAAACAACCACATTTATTTCTTTTAACCTGACATTTCTTAGGAAACAAGCAAAATAAATGATTGCATTTTTTAGTTACCTATTCTGGAATTGAAATAGAATTATATTCATTTTATAGAAAAGTATAATAAGATTATAAAGTGATCTTAAAGACTTACTTTTATTCCATATTATTAAACACATGACAATGCTATAGTAATACTTTGTCTAGAACAGTTGGGAAATAATCTGCACTAAATAAACCAATTTTCCAAATAGGTGAAGTTTATAGCCTTAATGGCCAGTTTTTAAAAATATTACTTGCTTTCAGGGACACAAAGTATAGAACGTATCATTCTGCTTTGTTGAGCAAGTAGAAATCAGTTTAGGCTTTTCTTCACAGTGTAAGGATCATTATTTCCACCATTACATTGGACTTACTGGAAAAGATAAAACTGCTTCCCAACTGTTCCCTAACACCAAATGGTGTTGCTATTATATGTTTTTGGTATACAATTGTATATGCTTTTTATATATTTTATATGCTTTTTATAATTTTACTCTTTTCTCATGTTACTACTTTTTATTTTTTAATACAGTTAATCATTGCTCTTTATCTGAGAACAATTTAAAAATCAAGTTTATACACTCTGTCTTACATCTTTTAGGCTTTGGAGGGCAAAGGGAAGGAGATAAACATTTCTCCTTACTTTTCCTTTGTACCGAACTTCTGGTCTGTGTGTATACACAGTATTATAAGCACAGGGACATAAAAAATAAAATTTATCTTAGTTTTTCTTATGTTCAGGATATTGAAAACCATGTTTGAACTGCAGTTCTTATTACTGCAGTGAGAATCTGGCGTATTTTATCATCCACAGGAACTTGAGGAATCTCTAACAGGTATACCTAAGAAAACACACGGACCAATTTTTTTTCTGGCATTTGACAAAACATTGGTGCCACATATCTATTCTTACCAACTTTAGAGGCTGTGGTCTATTTCATTCTCAAATCCTGGGGCTCTGAAATTTACTACCTCCTACCACCATGCTAGTTAGGAAGAGTTATTGCTTGAACAATCTTTTATCTCCATGCAAGTTTATGAACCCACATATTGATGCAGAACTGTATGTCGTGTGTGTGAACGTGCATTTTCTCTAATCACATACAGAAAAAGTAAGACAGCTGAGCCATCAATCTTCATTTCTTTGAATATTCACTAATACAATGTATGTGTTAAGATATACAAAGTAGCTAATGCCAGGCTAGCAGGCCAGGGTTCTTAGTTCTCAAGTTTTCTATAAAAACCACTGCAGCGTTCTTATGCAGTAACATCATCCTACGGGGTGGGGGGGGGGGGGACGACACTGTTCTATTCAAAACAACTCACCAGGTTCTGACAAATAACAAAGAACAACATGAGGCTGCGATTTGAGAAGGGAAATAAACTGAGTGCAGAAGAATCATACAATTAAATTAAATGATATCCCTGAAAATAAGCAATGATTTCAAAACCCACAAGTAGAGGGGGGGCCTCGGGACTTATTTTTTTTTAATGTTCATTAAGCTCCAATAATTGTTTACTGCCATCTTTATCTGTAGTCATGCTGAGTAAAGCTATAGCTAAATGGAAGTTAAAGTGTATTCACGAGGTGTTAGTGTTTACATATCCTCTTCAGTCTCCCAGAGAAAGCAAAGGTAACTACAAATAGCGCTCTGCCAGAAACTGGCTTCTTGATTGATGGTGTCGCTTTAGCACACAATGTATTGGATCATTCTAAAGCAATCACAGCTGTTGATGACAAGAAGCTTTGTATTTTTATATGGTACATCTTTTGGTATATGTGAGGCAAGTTGTTTTTGTTTTGTTTTGTTTTGTTTAATGTTAACTGTTCTCAGACGCTTTGGAGTTCCTGTCATCCTTCCCATTTCCATTAGGTCCATAGGTGGTCTCATACACTCTGAAGTGCTTTGAAGATGTGAAGGAATGTTGGTTGCATGAACTTAGTGTCAAAAGATACTCTGTAAGAATGAAAGCGAGTCCAAAGTACTAGGGGAAAAATGCTTCCTATTCTGGTCTTCTTTTGCCCATTAGCATTTTAAACAAACCTCAACAAATCTGGGTAATTTTGTTTAATACAGAAGTGCCTTATAAATTTAGGGCAATTCATGAACAACCAAACAACCAGGAAAAATATCATATTGTTTTCTTGATAGGTAAATGCCTTTACTATGTAGTTTCTTGGGTATGTGAGTTCAAACTATGATGAAGAGTGTGAAGAAGCTGAGTAGGAGAGTGGTTAAGGGCTAAGGCTTAAATTCCAACCCTGTGTCACTTCTAAGACATGGTCTGCCACTCAGAATCCATGTGGCCGTGGGCATGATATTGAAATCTGTAAGCCTTGTCTTCATCTGCACAGTGGAGTACATTATCTCGATGGTTTTTATGAAAATGAAATGGCATGATGCATGCCTGGCACATAATAAGAACCTTGTAAATGATAGCTAATACTATCATTTTTCAACCCAAAGGAGTTGATTCCCTGATGCTGATAAGTCAAGTTCTGCTTAAGCCTATAGTTACAGAGACTCTTAATGAAACATCATAGATTTCAACAGATGAGGAAGAGACCTGTTTTCCAAAAATAGGAACTCATGAGCAATTTATTGGCGGCCATACCTCCCTGGTACCATCTTGTATTCGGATGCAGCAAGTAGAGAAGACAGTACCACAGTGATCAAAGTTCAAACTATACGTGGCTTCGTAGATACCTTGAATCTTGCCAACTGGAAGCATAGTCTCCACAAAAATCCTCACATATGTTATGGCAATATGTACTTCCATAAGCTCTCGTTTTATATCCTTTATTGCTTTAAAAATCTTCATCTACGTGTCTTTGCTCTACTTTTTTTCTCCATTTCCATGTTGACTATAACTAAGGTGTTAGTCATTCATCTGTCTGCTCCATCCAGATTTCCTGTCTCATCCCTAGACTATGAACTTCTCAATTATAGAGAGCTCCTGGCACATAGTAGATGCCCAAGAAAGGTTTGCTGATCCTAGCTAATGAGTTAAACGGGCTAATTTCTCTGAATTATGAAACAGTCACAGGTTTGCTGTTTTAAAGTTCCTCAAGACCAGAAGGATGTTTAGAAATATTCTATCAATTGATGTAGTCATAAGGTTTTTCAGAAGAAATTTAGTAATGTCCTTAGAGGGGTTTTTTGATAAACATACATGGGTAACAAATGTTGGATGAATTGATGGGGAGGAGGATCATGGGTCTTGCTTTTGTAAACTTGTTTGAATGGTAGAACTTCTTTAAATAATGAGTTTCCAGGAGATTGTATGAGTTTGATGTGACTTCTATTCTGAACCAATTTTAATCTGTGCCAGTCGAACCTTCCATTGAGACCTGAAAACCCAGGTATTTAATCTTACACTCTATATTATTTTTACTAACTGCTCCACAATGTAATGTTAGCTAAAAGTTAAATAACTTGTTCTGTGCCTTAGGTAGTAAAAATCTAGATCTTGTCTAAGGTGGTGATTCATTTTTAAAGAATGTCCAAAGTACTTTTTCCTACTTATTCCAGTTTTTGAAATCTCCTTTGTTTTTTACACATTAACCTTGGCAGGATCACAGTGTTTGGATGGGTATGGTCTTAAAGTGCGGCCATATATTACCCTGATGTCCACTTCAGAGTACTTTATGAGGAAAATGTTTTCAAGGTTCCTTTCCCTTTGGACTATTCTGATGCTTGTTGTGAAGGAAAAGGATATCATATCCCTTAAATACCCTTTGATCTACACTGGCTAGTCTACTTTATTATTTAATCAGAAGCTTTCTAAAAGCCTGACAAGAAACTTCTTAAGTGCTAAGGAGGAAAAAAAAAATGTTGTCTTTCAGTGTCGCCATTATAATTCTAAATTCTTCTACTCTGTGAAATCTTTTTTCCCCCCTTAATGCAGTAAGTCTTGCTATTCGCCCAAGGAATTAGGCTAAGTACTGTTCTGTAGTCTTAATAGCAAGAACATAAAATAAATTTTTCATTGACACTTTTCTTAGAGTAGGAAAAATAGGCTTACAATGGACACTTGATCAATTCTCAACAGTTTTAAAAGCCTTATCATGTTCTTGGTTAGTTTTTTCTGCTCTTGCTAAGTAAAAGAGTTAACCTGGAAATTGACTTTAGGGACGGACATGGACTTCTAATTCACCTGTATTCTAGTATGCCATCTTGCCAAATACCAACTAGTGATCAATGTTTAGGGTTAAGAGGCATAAAAACCAATTTCCATCTTTCTTATACTGGTACTAATCTTAATGGCAGGTAAAGTGGAAAACTTCTTGGGCTCCCTCCCCGCCAGCCAAATAGAGTCATAAAGAACACTCTTACCCTTAGTAATGGTGGAGGACCATTCATCAGCAAGGCCTTTATCAGCAAAGCCTAAGTCAATTTAGCCTTTGGCTTTTGCATACAGTGAGGGAAGAGGGTATGGACAATTAAGAGGCACCCATCTTTGATGGAGGCCATGGTTCTTATCATTTAACTGCCAGGTAGTGGGTAATGCATCAGAGCCTGTTCTTACCAGTTATGTCTGCCCCCTTATTTTGACCGAAGTGGAAATTGAGACCCAAGGAGATAATCCTCTTACTTAAAATTAGGCCACTTGTTAGTAGCTGATCCAGGATTAGACTCCAATTTGATGACCATTCATTTACCGAGCAAGCACTAGAGTACATATTCAGTCCAGGAGGAACCTTACAGTGAAGTGTTAGAATATGGCAAGTCAACCAGCAATTATGATACAGTTTGAAATGTACCACATGCTGTGAATGCAGAGAGGTCACTTAACCTACAATGCGATGCTGGCCATGAAATACTTTTCAGAGAAGTTTGGATCAGACCTCTTGGGAAAATGATCTAGATTTCTGAAATCTCAGTTTCCTTTTTTTCAAATTACCTTGCAGAATTGGGAAAACAATTGCATAGAGAGAATTGGTGCAAAGGGTCTAGCCCATAGTAGGTGTTCACTAAAAGCTCTGACTGGTATTATAAATGGAACCAGGCAATCTAGTTACCTTTTAGGAAAGACAGACACTGTTTGGGGGATGTCGTCCTGCAACCCAGAACCATTCACCAAGCTGCAAATTTCCAGAGGAGGTCAGTTTGGTTTCAGGTAGTTGTTTTAGAGTAGTAGGTAGCAACCAAGAGAACAGTGAAGAAAGGAGCCCCTAAAAGTGATATGGAATGTCCCCTTGAGATTCAGTGGGCCCCCCCAGTACAGATGGCAGAAGGACCTGCTGGAAGGACCCCTGCCCTTGGCAGTGGATGACCCTCGTGGTAAAAGGAACAGGAGGCAACAGATTCTCAAACTTTTTTGATGCTTTGAACTAATGTGTTCACAATGAATCATTTCTCCGAGTTCTGGATATCCACCAAAGCTGGAGAAATGGTATAAATCACCAGAGTTGGGGTCCTTAACCAGAGTCCATGGATAGATGGCATACATTTGTGGCTTATGTGCACTTTTTTCCTGGGGAAAGCTTTCATTTCTTTCATCAAATTCTCAAGCTGCAAATCAGCAAGCTGCAAACATTTGGAGATCCAAAGCACATAAAATAACTCAGACCTTTAACTCAAGGTCACAGGCAACTCTGGCACAAGGAATTCATACATAATTGGGGAACCCTGCAATCATTTCTCCAACAAAAATATTCATTAGACAGGAGTGACCCCAGGGTTCTTGGCTTAAGCAGGCACCTGGGCAAGAGAGGTGTATTCGGCCAACTTGAGCTTCCCACATTGGCAAACCACCAGCAGCATTTTTCACATTGGTGGTGCCCCATGGAAACACCTTGCAGGATTTTACCTTGTGAAATCATTGCCAAATCCCTATCTTCTTGGCCGCAGATATGTTCGTTTCTTGCCAAATGGGTTAAAGCAAAAATGGTCCTAGTTTGTGGAAGAAGATAGCCTCTCTCTCTCTCTTTCTTTTTAAATAAGAGAAATGCAGGCACAACATCTGATGCCAGCTTTTTAAAATGATGATTTTCTTATTCAGCAGGGACTTAAGTCCACAATCAGTATTCGATTAACACAACAGTGTCAGGGCTGTAGTGTGAAACATCACAGATTACAGAGTACTCAAAGTCATGGTTTTTTGTTTTTTTTTTTAAAGGGCGGGGGGGATGAAAAGGATTTGATGCAAACTAACTTGATTAAAACTGTGTCCCAATAGTTAGGGACACATCTAGATAACTAAAGATATCCCACCGGAGAATTCAAAATAACACAATATGATTTTTCTTAGCTAAGCTCTGCTTTCTTAAATATTGGAATAAAACCTATTCACCATTAATTGAGCAACTGTCCTCTTCATCTTCTAACTGGCCCAGTAACAATCTGGCTGATGAAGTGTGACATTGTGAATAATCTTGCTTTTGCCAGCTAGGTTTTTCCCACCTGCTATCACAGATGAGCCACACACCAGTATTTTTGTCAACCTGTTTGCAGTGCTGCTCAGCTCATCATTAATTTGGTGAAGCAACCAGAAGAAACATCAAAACTGCTTTCTATTCTCAGAGAAAGTAAAGGAAGCTTCTTTTTCAATGCAACTTCATCCTCACCCTGGTGTTTCCTGGGCCCCAGGCCTATCGCTGATTGAAGCCAACAACCTCCCCCTATCGAAGTCATTGGAGTAGAATTTTGTCGTAGTTTCATAGCTTCTTAAGCTTGTTGGAAGAATTCGATGAGATCATAAAGTAAATGATTTTGTTCTTTGATAAATCACGAAGAGATGTCCTTCCTGTCGTGTTGTAATGCAAGGTAACATGCCCCTTGATGTATGCCAAAACACCAAGTGTCCTTGTGAATGACACTCGCAGTTAAAAAAGAGCCACACTTGGGCTAACTACAAAATTAGCAAGGAAGCAATGTGAAGGATAAGCCCAGACCCCCAAGAAGAAGTGAACAGAGGGGTTCCATGTGTATCCCTTTTCTCCCAAGAGTGCCATGTGAGGCTTCTGGTTTCAGCAGCCTCCACAAAATAAGGACCTATTGGGTCGGATGAACTGGGAGCTCACAGCTTAGCACTCTTATTTTTTTTTTTCCTTCCCGCCAGGCGAGAGAAGAGACAGCATCTCACTAAAATAAACCTCCTCATTCTCGTAGAAGGAAATTCTTGTCTTGCCAGAATTACTTCCTTTTAAATTCATTTCTTCCTGCGCCAGTGATAGGCCAGGTCTGCCCTTAACCTGCTCACCACTACCAACCTCCTCTCCTTTTTTTAGTTGTTTGATAAACTCATGATTCACCGTAATGACCTCTCAAGTCTTACTGAGTTTCCTCTGATGGGTAAAAGGCAGAAATACTTATGTATGACCACTCCAGGTGGTGGTGGTGAGGGGAGCATTTATTTAGATGTTTTTTTGTTCATTTTATCGTCATTCATCTTTCTCCTCAAGAGCTAAGAGTAAAAATAAACACAGATAAACAACATAATTAGTATAAATAGATCTTGAAGGTGATTTATTTATTTTTTTAATCTAAAAGTCAAATGTAACTGGGTGTCCTATATTTTTTATTTGCTAACCTTGGCAAGCCTGAAGTGGTTCTGCAAATCAGATCACCCACTCCTCGGAATTTGGGGACCAGTGATATTCTTAAGGCATATTGTCTGTGGTCATTTCCTTACGATACATAGCAAAGTATTATGAAATCAGGACAGAATGAAAGGAGAAAACAGGATTAAACATTAGATGAATATAAGTGGGATAGTAAGAACTCAATGAGCCACCTATGAAAGCTATGAAATTTTTACGCTGTCAGAAGAGAGTGATATGAACCAGATTCCAACAAATACTCAAAGTTAGCTTCAGTCATTTTTCCAAATGCATTAAAATGTACATTTCTATCCAGCTTCTTGATTTGGCATTCTTAACGAAGCTCTCCCACTTACTTCAGTCTATATCCTTCTGGCTTCTGATATTTTTTCCAGAAATACATTAAACAAAAGAATTGCACTTATAACCATAGAACATCTAAGTGTAGCTCCTTGGCATTCTTTTTTTTTTTTTTTGTGGAGAAGTTTGGAAACATTTATATTTCTTTACTACTTTTTCATTAAATGTGCTCAGAGGCTTCTGAGCAATGGTTACATCTAATAAAAATTTGAGAGCAGTAGTATATGTTAGTCAAGAATAGTGGATATCCCAAGACCACAGGATGCTTATTAGAGTTTTATAACAAAGTGGTTATTAATTAAACTTGGCAATAGAAAGGACATGAGGGGACAGGGAGAGGGGAAGCTGTCCAAGTGGTGAATTCACAGACTATATTAATAAATGAAAAAAAATAAGATAAATCAGAGTTAGACAAGGAGGAAACATTGGCTTTGAAATGAAGTTTAACTTATTGAGGTCTCTGAGTGAGATTCTCGGGAGTAGTACCTATTTGAGTGGCTGTTTGTTTTCTGGCTGTGCAGTTGAGTGATCAAAGGGCTGACTTCTGACCCAAGATGGGCTAACAATGGGCTAACATGTTACTTACTCCTTAGAACGTTAAACTTGAACTTCAAGACAGAGAGAAGTTGCTGGGCTTAAACCTGGTAACTGTGGTGTTCTAGAGGGAAGATCAAGGAATTTCTACAGTCATAATCCTGGAAGATGTCCTTATTCCTGCCTTCCTTTGATTTTGGATTTCAGCTCGATCTTAGATTGCATGAACTAGTTCAGTATTTTTCCAACAGATGTCTATGTGCTTAAGTTAGCTAGAATTTGCTTTTGGGTTGCTTGCAAGCAAAAAAGAAAAAAAAATTGTGTGACGTTTTGAGGTCAATTTCATCTTCATTTTGATTCTCATTCAATCAAAAATGCCAGGTATTTTGTTAGTAAGAGGCATAGAGTGGTGAATAAGATGAACTTGAGTTTTATTTCATGAAGCTTTCAGTCTAGCAGAGAAAACAGACACTGATAAAGTAATTAAAGTATAAAAATGGAAGGGTTTTATTTATCCATCAACAGACGTTTGTTAAGCACCTATTTACTAAGCACCTATAATATTTAAGGCACTGTTCTAGACTGTTGGTACATTGGTAAAGAAGACAAAGACCCTTCCCTTGCATCTCTTAGCAGGGGATGAACACGATAAGCAGTAAACATTGAAATATATAAACAACATGGATTTCGAAGATGGTAAGTGCTATGGGAAAAGACATTAGAAAGGAAATTGGGAGGAATGGTGTATCAGAAGGCCGGGAGGCCAGAGACAAATGGCAGGTTGGAGAAACAGAGATTATTAGAGCTAAAATAGTGACAACAAGGCAGTGGCTAAAATGATGATGAAGAGTTAGCCAAAGTCAGTTGTTAAGGATGTTATAAGCCATTTTGAGGATTTTGGATTCATCCTAAGACAATCCAAAGCCACTTAAGAGTTTTAAGCTATAGACTGACATGATCAGATTTGCATTTTAGATTTATCGTTCTGCCTGCAACCTGGAAAAACACATCGAAAGCAAACAGTAGTGGATGGGAGAGAATATTTAGGAAGCTCTTGTCCTAGTCCAAATGAGAAATGGTGATGCTTTTGACTAGCATATGTTTCATGAATTGGAAAACAGTAGCTGTGTTAAAATGGCTGTTATGGAGGCTTAGACTTTCTCCTTCTCATATTTAGAACAAATTAATGCCTGTCCAGATTTATCTTCTGTTTGCTGGGCTTTGATGCTATATAAAGCCAATCTGAAATGTTGACCACTTTTTCATTGGCTTCATATCCATGAAGTTTAATTATGCCTCATCTTTAGGAACAAAAATATGATAAGTGGATATTTAAGGAGCCGTGGCAGCCATAAGACAGGCATTCATTCTACTCCCTTGCATCTGTACCTAACTAGCCACGTATCATCATTCTCGAATTCTGAGAGAACCAGTACAGGATAGAAGCAAACCAGGTTTATGCATCTCCTTTATTAAAAGGGCCTTCCCCCTAAATTCTCGTATTCTTTTCCACCCCACTGAGATAGTGTAGATGCTGTAGGAGAAAACCACTTGTTCTATTTACCACCCCACCACTGGGTTTAGATGGGGGTTACCTTCCTATGAACAATGGGTCATTTGACCCTCATAATTTGTTGTAACATCTTGTTACACTCACACAGCATTTTTTAAAGACAATGAAAGTAAGTAACCACTATGCTTGCTTGCTGCACTTAACAAGACTGGTTCAACACTGAACCAGCATCATGGGTGTATGTGAAAGTTATGCCCCTTTGTAATTATTTCAGTTTTTAATTTCCAGCTCATATACTAATCCCAGACTAAATGGTCAGACATTTCTTCGTTCCTTTGCGCTGTGTCTAGCTCAGGCTCTTTCAGTCTCAAATATGTAGACAGAAATTGTATCCAGCCTTCAACTCCCTTGCTTACCAGTCCCAAATATAAGAGCAAAAAAAAAAAGAAAGAAAGAAAGACTTCTCAATTTCCTTATCATCCCTCCAAAAATTTCCCCTCTCATTCCCAAGAAGAGTACCAAGTCCCACTTTTTACCATACTGGAACATGGTTCCCTGTGGTCCAATTGAATGACCTTGGTTCTTGAGAAATCTGCCTTTCCTAAGGAAGCTGGGAGAAATGGGCTGGAGAAATGCAGCTAAAGGATATTGTTTTTAACTGTTCCCACTGCAGTACCTTATTATAAAAATGTACTTTTTAAACATGGGTTTCCATCTTGTATTACTTTGTGTCTTGGAGTCTCTCCCTCATGAATTACTTTGCATCTTGTTTGAAGTGAACCATTTTAAAATTTATATCCTGTCCTACTTTTATTTCAAGAACTTTACTTAAAATATCTTTTTTTCTCTTGCCCTGCTCAGATATGCATGAACATTTTATGCATTTCACACTCTTTAAGATAGAGAAAATAATATGCAAATTTGAATAGTGGTAAACTCAGAGTCAGAATAGAGATTTTTTTCTCAGGGAGTGGACAGTACAATATCTTCTTATGACTATCAGTTATCTCCGTCGTTAATATAAGTCATGTAGAAGACATGGATTAGTAAAACAAGACCGTAGGAGATGAATGTGGGAGTCCTCTCAGTTGGGTGGAGGCAGCATGGTGAATGTTTGCTCCTCGAGGGCAAACATTCTATCACCTCCCTTTCTATCACCTATTCCACCGAAGCAGTCAAGCATATACATACCAGTTACTCAACATGAAGTTAGATGTGCAAATGGAAATAAATGATAAATACTTATGAGACATCTAGTACTCTACTGAATTGTACTAGAAATCACACAAGGGATGGTGAAAGAAGACGTTTTGACTAGGTTTTGAGTACTGGGTTATGTCCCTCTAGGGCAGGTATGCAGACACCCCCAATGAAGGAAAAACCCAGGAAGGGAGCTGCTGGAGTGGACTAGAAATCAGACAAATGGTCCTCCGATTTGAGTGCATAGAGACCGAGGCATGGCCTCCTGGGAGTTTCTGATCCAACAGATCTGAAGTGCGGCCCAAGAATTTGCGTTTCTCCCAATTTCCCTCCCAGGTAATGCTGATGCTGCTAATCCAAGTAGCCCACTTAAGAAACTACAGAACTAGATCTTGGAGAGCTGGCTCAGCTGAAGGGACCTGGACAGGCTGCTTGCTGTATGATCTGCACGGGGCGGGGGGGGGGGGGGGTGATTTCAGACGTGTCTCAGGGCAGTATCTAGAATCGTTTTAAGTCTTGCTTCCTCTCAGTCACTAGGACTGGTGGCTACACTCTGGCAGGAAAAGGAGAGGTTTCACGAGCTCAAATGACAGTTAAAATCAGCAAACGTAAATAAGATGGAAGAAGGGATATGTGGAATCAACTTAGTAATACTTTCAGGGAAGTTAACCTAATTTGGCAATGTAAGACCAGGTACATGTATATCTAAGCTAATTTTTATATAGGTTTTTCCCTGAAACATCCTTACACTGCAAGGAAAATTTATGCTCTTTAGCTGACTGTGCATACATCAAGGTAAATGGGGAAGGTGGAAAAAGGGCAGCCCAAGGAGAGAGGAAAGCCCATTCATCCTAGAGAAAGCATTTAGGAGAAACCACTCCCACCCTCCCCCATTCCCACTCAGCAGGGTCTCTCAGGTAGTTGCTGCCACAGCGGCAAGGGCTTCAGTAACCGTGGTGTCGTCCTGGGAACACATCTCATCTCATTGCAGTATTGAAATGGAAACTACCTAAAATTTAGAACCGGTTTCATAGGCTTTGTTGTTTTCAGCTAATTAGGTTCTTGCATTTTAAAACTCGACTCTGAAGTTTTTGCCTACTTATCTGTGTTTCTTCCAGATGAATTTTGTATAAGGCAGGAATCATTTAGGACTCTGGGGGACGTTGGCATTCTTTTCATTACACAACTTCATGGACTCAGGTGGATTTTCTCAATTTGCCAACAAAAAGAATAGAGATAGTGCATTAAAATGAACTGTGTGTTTAACAAAATGATAGAATTTGGTAACCAAATGGGCAGTTGCTCATATTTAATTTAATTTTTGTTAATTTGAAAATATTAAAAAAAAATAAAACTGCTTAGTGATCCTTTCAAGGAAAGGCTCAGCTCATGTTTTTAAAAAAACCACAGAAAAATGACTCTGGAGACCTTGGCTACACATCTTGCGGTCAAATATTTCAATGCTTCGTTGCTCTCATTCCTGTTACAGGTACATGTGACAGTGTTGCAGCTATGAGTGGAATTTTAAAGAGGAAGTTTGAAGAAGTTGACGGCTCCTCACCCTGCTCCTCTGTGCGGGAATCAGACGATGACGTTTCCAGCAGTGAAAGTGCTGACAGTGGGGACAGTGTCAATCCGTCCACTTCTAATCATTTTCCCCGTGAGTACAGAAACCATACCTGAAGCCGCTTGTCTGATTCTGCAGTGAAAATAATTGTATCATCTTGGGCCCTTTTTTAAAACCCTTATTATTAGTTTAGTTTTGTTTTTGTAATTGATCTGAAAACAAAGCATGATTAATTAAAATTAAGTCTCTTTGAGGTAGCGGTAGATTCTTGTATTTGGATTGCTTTTGGCAGTGGATTATTTGGTAGTGTTAATCAACCGACTCAGTGAAAACAAGCGTATTTTATTGTTATTAATTTTAAGGAAGCACCCTACTGAGAGTAGATGGGGAAAGACAAGTCTAGGCACAAAAATGCATCCTCCCATAGCTGAAATGGTATTCTGGGTTGGTAGGGGAGAAAATGGATGTATTTGGGAGTGGAAGGTCTAGGATATGATGAGAAAGAGCTCACCAGCCATGCGTGAAGAGATGAGAAACCTGCAAAACTCTCCCAGATGTGCAAGTGCATTGCAGTTTATACTTCTTTTCACTCATTCTTTTATCCCATTCCTAAGGAGAATATGTAAAGCCCACAAGGAAAAAATAAAGAGATGTATGTCTCTAGATTCCTTTTTCTGCCACACTGTAGCATTAGTGCTCGCTGTCATGAAAGGTATTGTGAAGATTGCAGGACTGATGAGAAAGAATTCTTAAAGTGATACAATCTATAAGCTAAAAGAAACTGACTAGTAATAGCTAAAAAATCTTCTTAAATTTATGTTTCCAACAGGAAGATTTTACTATATCATGATACCACGGTAGATAACTAGTCTTAGTTTTTCCATTTTTCAATTCAGTGGCTGATTTTATTAATATATGATTCTAGAACATAGAATTTATTTCGGAAATGTGACAAACTCGGAAAACCGAAAGAATTTGTAATAGTTTTAAGAGGGTATTAAGGAGCTCAATAAAACTGTTGAGTATGAACCAAACACTAAAATCAAAAGCATTGCTTTAAACAGGCAAAACTAGGGGCACCTGGGTGCCTCAGTTGTTAAGCATCTGCTTTCTGCTCAGGTCATGATCCCAGGGTTCTGGGATTTAGCCCCACATAGGGCTCCCTATTCAGCGGGAAGCCTGCTTCTCCCTCTCCCACTCTCCTTACTTGTATTCCCTCTCTTGCTGTCTCTCTCTCTCTCTGTCAAATAAATAAATAAAATATTTTAAAAAATAAACAAGCAAAACTAATATAAAATGTAATGAAAGGGCAATTAAATGATCATAGCAGATTAAAAAACCATAAAATATTAAGGGACAAGGTTATTGTGTAATGTTGGAGATCTACAAATACATTTACCTATGTCATGATGATATGAGATGAGCTTGTGTTTTTTATTTAAAAGGAGATACATGTATACCTATTTGGTCTTAGTATTAATAGTGATAATAGCAACAACATGATCATCTGGTGGAGTTTTGTGAAGATCAACAGCACAAGTGAGATAATATACATGAAAGAACTTGGTAAAATATTAAGTACTAAGCACATGTTATATTGGAAATTATGATCATAGCTAACATTTCTTGGATACATAAATGCTCCAATAGCTTTATATACATTATCCCTACTCTGTGTCAATTCTGAAAATACCACTACCTTCAGTTTAAGAGGAAATATCTGAGGCTCAGAGACCAAGCATCTTGCCCAAGATCACACATGATTGGAGGCTGGTACATATGTGTATGTGTGTACCTCACCCCATAGTCTTTGTTTTTTCCATTACCTCATGCTGCCTCTTAATTGTATAATATTGGACATATCTTTAAAATGTTGTTCATTGAGAATTATAAAAGAATTAGGTGAATTAGTAAAGAGATAAGTTATGTTTCTGGATTTAAAGATAAATAAAGTTCTCAAAGCCTTCCACATTAATTTACACATATGAGTATAATGTTAATAAAATCCTCAAGTGCATTTTCTTAAAAGGCGATTGAATGATAAAAATCTATTTGGGAAAATAATGAGAATAAAGGTATATTTTTAAAAAGAAATTCTAAATGTTGAAAAGCCATTACAGATCCCAAGTCATAATATAAAATTATATAATTTCTTTTTTGATACTCTGCTAGATCTAGGAAAGTATAGAAAAATCTCAACATGTTATATATAAGGTTTAATGTATAAGAATAGAGCATTATGGAGCAATGGTAAAGGGAAGAAGTATTTAATAAATTGTTGGGGTGTTAGAGTTTGAAAAAAAAGTAATTTAGATATTCATCCACAACATATGCCAAAATACATTCCAGATGGATTAAATAGATAATTTTTTAAAAATCCAATTATGAGGATATTGCTTATTTATCAGACATTGGTAGGATCATTACCTGAGCTTTGCAGTAAAAAAAAAAAAAAGTCACATTGCAAAATACTTACAATAAATATATTATTTATTATATTTAATTTAATAAAAATAACATGTAAATTTTTTTGAAACCCCCAAAGGCAATCAACTCTATAGGAAACATGATTAGCAAGCATTGGAAAGCATTTAACAATAGTAATAACAATGCAGATTCAAATAATACTAACGAGATTCCATTAATATGAAATTACGGAAATTTCATCTCTGTGAAATTAGTACCCCTCTCTCCAGTAGAAACTACTGATACCTAGGGGCTGGTGAAAGTCACAGTATAAATTGTAGGTACACACATTTTGACTGATGGCAGTAAAATTTAGAAAGCCCTGAGTTAATATAAGAGCCATAGTAATATTCATATCTATTTGTCTGTACTTCAGATAATTTACCTGAAGGAGGAAACATCAAAAACAAGGGGAAAACTGCATAAGTGAAAATGTTGGTGGTTAACGGTAGTACCAAAGAATGGGGGTTTAAAAAAAATGGGGGTTAGAGGTAGAGAAGAGAAAGATAACATGGACTCAGAGCAGGAAAATGCTCCATTAAGTTATGGTGACTTGTACAATTTATTTTAATGATAGTTATGAGGATCTTATGACAATTATGTAAAATGCTCATGAGATAATGTTAAGAAAAATCAAACACCAAATCTTACTTACATTGTCAGGGAAAATCTAGTATTCATAAAGGCAGGGAATGGTATGGCGCCCTGAACACTGAAAATGATTTGATTGTTTGAGGTTTTAAAAAGATGGATGAATTTTCATATTTATTAATTTAAAACAACTAAGTTTTAAATTTAAACTAAAATGATGACTGTAGTTCAAATTGTGTTTATGTATGTGGACAGCAGATTGAGATGGCGTGATCAGCAAAATCATGCAATACTGGAGCGAACTAGGAAAAGCTTTTATAAATTAGAGAAATGATTTTTCCCATTAAAGAAAATAGACCTATTTTATAATGTCCGACAAGTCATCAAAATGGGAGTGCCTGGCTGGCTCACTCAGTAGAGCACGCAATGCTTGATCTCGGGGTTGTGAGTTTGAACTCCACATTGGGTGTAGAAATTACTTAAAAGTAAAATCTTAAAAAAATTAAAATGCATAATATAAAAAAGAAGTTATCAGAATGTTTCAACTCATTGTTTATTATCTGTGGTAGTTGGCAATATGTTAATTTACTAAATTGCTGATTTAACTATATGAAGTGAAATCTGACAGATTTTTCATAATTTTTAAAGGTGGTTAGATTATTAATTTAAAAAATACCCTTTACATTGAATAATAGTCTGCATAGTTCACCATATTTATATTATGGAGAAGAGAGAAAAAGTGGGAGGAAATAGCACAGAATCAAGAGATAAAAATTCTACCTAGAATATTTATTCTATGAAAGGCCTGAGCATGTTAATTAATGTGAGAGGGGTAGTTGAAAGGCTTTCTTGTTTCTAGAAATATATTTCAGATTTTTCACCTATCCAAAAATTTACTATGTGCATGTTTTTAGAAAATGTTTTTTTAAATTTTTAATTTTTTTATAAACCTATAATGTATTTTTATCCCCAGGGGTACAGGTCTGTGAATCGCCAGGTTTACGCTCTTCACAGCACTCACCGTAGCACATACCCTCCCCAATGTCCATGACCCAACCACCCTCTCCCTACCCCCCTCCCCCCGGACCCCCTCAGTTTGTTTTGTGACATTAAGAATCTCTTATGGTTTGTTTCCCTCCCGATCCCACCTTGTTTCAAGAAAACGTTTTTTTTTTTTTAAAAAAATACCCATTAAAGTATGTACTTAGCGGCAGTGATCTTATCTGCATGTGAATCTACCGATATAAACTTTTAGGAATGTTATCATTGATGAATCCTGTTTCTTTAATATGTATCTTTCCTTTCCAAAAAAAAACCTGTCTTAGAGTAAAAGAGGACTTTTGATGACTATCAAATTTGTGTAGCATTAGGAAACCAAATTTAGTTTCACATTGAGAGTTTTTAAGATGCGGTTATTTAAATCTCACCCATCATGATCTCATCTTCCAAATTAAAAATATCCCATGTACTCAGTGCTTTATAGGCATTACCATATTGTGTAACATAACATTTTGTTGTCATTACAGATAGAGGCATTGATAGGATTGTTTGGTACTTGTCAGCAGCTATGGTAGTAAAAAATTCCATGCTATTCTAAGCTTTCTCTAAAGATATTCAATTTGCCGCACATCACATTATGATAACAAAAGCTTCAAAATATAAATCAATAAGAGAATTATGCCTTTTTCATGGACTTCTGAGCTTCGCTAGGCAATTCGCATGCTTACCAGTGATCAGCCAAGGTCATGTCTTGTACTTCCCTTGAGAGAGAAGCATCTGGATTCTGTATTGCTGTGGAACTCTGTTTCATCACATCCCTGTGGTTCCACAGCCAATCAGCCGGTCCTGGAGCGCTGTTGAAAGGAAAGCTTCAAGAAGCTAGAGAGGAAGGATTTTTTTCCTGCCCTCTCCAAGGTTCTTGGCACTTCACACCGGTAATGAGAAGCTATGTGATGAAACATCCTCCCCAAAGGAACACATTATTTTTCCTGAAACAGAGCATTTCTACAAATAAATGTACAGTATTTAGGAAGTGAAAATATCAAGAGGTAGGATGATAGATCTAAACTGTGCGTGAAAGCAGGTAGTCAATGTCTCACATAGAGATACTATTTTCTAATTGATAAAACACTTCTACATTCTTGAGTTCATTTGATATCCCAGAATTGTTGTGTGATTAGAAGCTATTATTTTAACCATTATATAAAAGAAATTACCATTCATTATATAAAAGAAATTACCATTCAGAGATGTATTCCTAATTTACCCGAGGACTAAGATTATAGTGTTTCCCTCTCTCCCTCTTTCTTTTCTTTCTCATGTCCCTCCCTTTTCTCTCTGACCCCACACAGGGCATACCATACACACCCAAACAGACTGTTTCTCCAATGTCATTTCCCTCCCACGGACTGCACATTTCTTAATGGGATTAGAGATAAAGAATACACAGAAAACAGATTTTGCCATGAAACTTTGTACTGGAAGTCCAAAACATACCTATTTTCTTACCCAAGCAGTTAAAATGCACTGAAGATTTAGATTCAGTTCCAACAAATAGAGTGTATCTTATGTTCCAGGCTCTGGGTAGGTGCTTTCAGACATGACAAAATGATAGATTACAAGTAGTGAATACCACTTAAAAATACGGAGGCAGATCATGTCTACCCAGCACTGTGGTTTACTTTGAGAATTTACTATGCCAAAGATAAATGTAGCAAGCTACCTCTGAGTCTTTGATGTTTCAAACAATGGAGGAGTGTTTGGGCAGAAACCTAACACAAGAGTGTTTTGTTTTGTTTTGTTTTTAAATTTTTTATTTTTTATAAACATATATTTTTATCCCCCAGGGTAGAGGTATGTGAATTGCCAGGTTTACATACTTCACAGCACTCACCATAGCACATACCCTCCCCAATGTCCATAACCCCACCCCCCTTCTCCCAACCCTCCTCCCCCCAGCAACCCTCAGTTTGTTTTGTGAGATTAAGAGTCACTTATGGTTTGTCTCCCTCCCAATCCCATCTTGTTTCATTTATTCTTCTCCTACCCCCTTAACCCCCCATGTTGCATCTCCACTTCCTCATATCAGGGAGATCATATGATAGTTGTCTTTCTCTGCTTCACTCAATTCGCTAAGCATGATACACCTAACACAAGAGTTTTAAAGGAAGTCTTTGATTAAGCAGAAGGTGGGATCACATGACCCTCAAAATCTCCTTTCTTTGTGATAATATGATTCTAAGAACAGGAATCAAAATAACATCTTAGGTTAGAACTGAGACCAAGTAAGAAAACGTAAGCAGCGTAAGTCAAGAAAAGTTACTATTAAAATTAAAAGATCTCCAGACCTTCTGCATTCCCTTATGTTGAAGAAGGACAGTTAGCATGCCCCTTGTCAGGTCAGGCCCAGAACCAGTTGCGGATGTACTCACACTAGACCAGTGTCCCTATCTGAACACCAGACAAGGACCAGGTGAATCATCAGGTATTGAGTTGGTTGAGGATAGGGGATATAATTTAGAGTGGAGGAAGATATGAGTCAGTGGTCCATTTAGAAAATACTCATTTGAACCCACTGTAAAGTCCAATTCCAATGCAATGGACTTGTTTTGAGATCACCTCCTCTGAGAGAGATCTAGTATGATGAGTCGGAAGTGATTCCTCTATTACTGCCTCTTCTGGCCTTACTCAGACCATCCTTAAGGCTGAAATGTCTTCTCTGCCCCCTGGTCTCTAGGAAGTTCATTACCTGCTTTAAGGTTCACATCAAATATTTCTTTCTCCATGAAAACTTTACTAAATCTCTCATTTTTACTCTTCTCTTTACCTGAATCTTTTGGTATTTTGCCAACATTCAAACACTTTGACAGTGGTTTTGTGTCTTCTTTCTATCCCAGTATGTCCCCGCCAAACCATGATGTCCATAGCCATGTGAGGGCTCATTGAACACTTGGCCTTCTATTTCCTTGACCACCTGTATTCTGAAGTCTTTATTTCTATCCCATTTCTGTCCTTTACCTCCAATCCATTCATCTACTTATGTCCACAGCCTCACCTAGAATATTGTTACAAACTAGAACAGCCCTGTGCCCCCAAAATCAAATTTCAGTGTTCCAAACTCAGACCACAACCACTTATCTTTCCACGGCCCTCCTCCCCAACCACTTTTTTTTTTTTTTTTTTACCTCATCCTCTTATTTTCCCCAATATAGCACCCATCTCTTGTTTTTACATATCTTTCTACCCGTTACCATTTGCCCCATTATTTCTGTGATTTTTTTTTTTTTTTTGGAAGCCAGGACTCTGTTCACTGTTTTCCTCTTGTATTCTTCACTCCAAATTCCCCTTTTACTCAAATATCTGAAAACTTGAAAGAAGATGAAAGAAAACAGCAAAAACTGTGTTTTAAGACTCAGCGCTCATGGCTGCCATGCTGCCATCCTGCTAGGTGCCCAGGGCCAGCTTCGTCTCCCATCTCACAGCACAGAGCATGTCAGACTCCTGTCACCCCACCTCCTACTGTCACTCCACCTCCTACCTCGTACACAGCAGACCTGTCCTTCTCAGGTGGACATTGCCTTCAATATTTGTCCTTCTCCCTTTCGGTAGGTCACTCAAAATGAGTTTTGAAGGAATGAGTGTAAGCTGATCAAAGGCAGGAACTAGGTCTTTGTATTCCCAGCTTCTAGATAGCCCTTAAAGAATATTTGCATAAATGGATGAAGGAATGGATGCTTATTAAGCACATGCTGTTTGCCGTTCACTGCACAAGTAGGAGGAGCTAGAACTATAAAAGTACCTGAGACATGATTCAGCTTCTGTACAACCTCACAGTCTAAAAGCACTGAAGCCCGTCTCCAGCACTGCCAAATTCTGTTTTCCATTATGGTTACTGGTGCACCCACTTTATCTTTTCTGGAGATTTACAGAGCTCAGACTTGTGTTCTTCTCAGTACTTAGACTGGTGCAAGTTCAATTACTGTTAAGTACTTGATAAATAACGGTTAGCTTTGTAAAGAGTGGTCTTTTTTTAGTACAACTAAACCATACAAAGAAAAAAAAAGAATGCTTTTATTGTAGGACTTTATAAGGGCATGGACATCAGTGGGAATAAATACCAATTTACAAGCTAACT
Source organism: Mustela erminea (assembly GCF_009829155.1). Taxonomy (NCBI): domain Eukaryota; kingdom Metazoa; phylum Chordata; class Mammalia; order Carnivora; family Mustelidae; genus Mustela; species Mustela erminea. The sequence continues at coordinate 61,799,151 of NC_045621.1, forward strand.
CTGTAATTTATGATTTTGATGGGTGTCATTGTGATAGACCAGGATCCTGATTTAACAGTTATTATATCCAAATGCAAGTAACGGTGAACCATGTTTTAAATAGGGCCCTGCTGTAATTACGTATTCCTAACATGTACCTTGCTGGCTCCATTTGCTTATATATAGATTTTCCAGGCAGAAACATCACTGTTTAATTGGATGCTGTGCAGCTCTTTATGCAGTCGCTGTATAACACACTTGAGGGAATCCAAGTTGCTTTCCCCTTCACCATGCTTTGAATCAGCTCAGGGGAAAAAAAAAAAAAAGGCATTACCAAGTCAGATCACTAACATTATATAAATACAGTTCATTTAGTTGTTGTTTGATTTGGTTTAAATTCGTAGGCAGGACCTCAGATCTAGCCTTAATAAATGGTAACATTAGATTTACCTCTTTATTCTAGTTGACCAGAAACTCTGTTATTGTTTCCTTAGTTGCTCTTCCTCCCCCAGTCGTATGTGATATAAATATGTCTCAAATCTGTCCACGTCCCTCCGTTCGCATTGCCACCGCAGAGCACGTCTGACTTTCCTCTCTCCCGGACTCCTGCAGGAGCCCTCCAGCTGTTTTCTGCTTCCTCTCCTGCCCAGCCTCGGTCTTATCTCTATATGGGAGTCTGGTGGCTGTCACCACTTTCCTACTTAAATCCTGGGAGTTCTTCATTACTGTGGCCCCCGAAACGCTGTGCAGCCCCATGACTGAGCCTTTGCTGTCCTCTCCAGCCTCCCACCTCCCTCCGTATCCAAAATATGGTCACACTGATCTTACAGGGTTTTTTTTTTAATTTTTATGTTTTTATTTAAATTCCAGTTAGCAAACATACAGTGTAATATTCATCTCAGGTATAACATAACAGATCTTTCTTGCTCTAAGATCCTGCCTAGAACCTTCTTTGCATGACTGAGATCCTTTATATTTTAGGTTCAGCTTAAATATCAGTTCTTTCCTGGAGCTGTCCCTGATCACCCATCCAAAGTAGGCAGGTTCCCAAGTCCTCCTCTCTTAGAGATATATGTGGAAGTTTTACAGGAAACATGACAGATATCTTGGAGTTACTTTCAAATAACCTGTGGGAAAAAAGAGAGAGAGAGAGAGAGAGAATATGAGATTTAAAAATACCTATATTACTCTATATTTTTATATAATTAACACTTTACATAATATATTTTTAAAATATGTAGATCTAACTTACCTTAAAATTACTGTGAAAGGGCCAATGGCTAAAAAATGACGAAGTAAAATTTTGAAAAAGAATAAGGAAAAGGGAAAGCATACTGACCCTTACAGATTTTAATTCTTCAAATGCTAAAATAGTTAAAACACATAAAATTAGCTCAGACAGACTGCACATGGAGGAAATAGCTTAGAAACAGACCCACATTTAAATGGCATCTTGGTATGTGACAGAGGATACTGCAGATGAGTTGGGAAAGGAGAGACTGCTCTAATAAATGGCCTTTTAACAACTGGTCAGTCACATTATAAAAGATAAAATTAGTGGGGTGCCTGGGTGGCTCAGTGGGTTGAGCATTGACTCTTGATTTTGACCTAGGTCATGATCTCAGAAGCCTCTTCAGGCTCCATGCTCAGTTTGTTTAAAGATTTTCTCTCTGCCTCTCCCTCTGTCCCTTCCCCCAGCTCATGTGCACATGCATTCTCTCTCTGTAAAACAAAAACAAAAACAAAAAAAAAACAAAATAAAATTAGATCCCTACCTCATACCATACATGAAAATTAATTCCCGGTGGACTAAATGCCTCAATGTAAAAAAGCAAATGAAAACTATAAAACTTGTAGAAAAAAATAGGAAAATATCTTTATGTTGGATATGAGGCAAAGAAGACAAAGTGTAAGAAAACATACTTGAATATATTAAACTTGTTTATATCATCAGTTATGCCATCAAGAAAGTGAAAAAGTGAGCTACAGACCGGAAAAAAAAATACTTGCAATTCATTAACTGACAAGGAATTAGTATTTGACTCCAAGAGGAACTCCTACAAAAACAAAGAAGAGCCAATGCAATAAAAAATAGTTATAGAATATGAACAGATAATACACAGAAGAAAAGGTTAATACAATCATGAACTGAAGTTCAATTCTATTAGTAATTAGGGAAATTAAAATTGAAAGAAGATACCATATCACATGTATTATATCTCAGATGGGCAAAATTTTAAAATTTGACAATATCATGTATTGACAAGTGTGTGCTGAAGGAGGAACTCTCATAAATACCAGTGTGAGCATCAGATGGTTCAATCGCCTGGAAAATCCCGTAGTGAAAGGTAAAAGAAGAAACATTAACTGTGCATCAGCATCGGATTGGACAATTGTAGTTTGCTCATATAATGATAAATTGGATAACTCTGAACCAGATAGTCAAGTTTACACGTATGTATTTTTGAGTGACAAAGGCAAACCGCAAAACTCTGTATGATACACTTACATAACGAAAATGAGAAGAGCAACACCATATTTTATTTTATTTATTTATTTTTTAAGTTTATTTATTTGACAGACAAAGATCACAAGCAGGCAGACAGGCAGGCAGAGAGAGAGGAGGAAGCAGGCTTCCCACTGAGCAGAGAGTCCAATGCGTGGCTCAATCCCAGGACCCTGGGATCAAGACCTGAGCCAAAAACAGAGGCCTTAACCCACTGAGCCACCCAGGTGCCCCAACACTATATTTTATAGAAGTAAAGATATGCATAGGAAGGAACAATCATCAGCAACGTGGAGATTGGTACTCATAGAGATGAAGAGTGTAAAAATAGGGGGTAGGTGCTTCCCTGTACTTTCACACTTTTGTTTATATTTTAAAAGTAGTAATCTTAAGTAAAAATAGTAAAATATTAACATCCATTAAATATGGATAGTAAGTACCTATTATTTCTGAAAGTTTGGAATATTTTATAATTTTTGATAAGTTCTATATACCTTTCACTAGAGATTAAAGTCTGTGGATTATCCCACCATTTTCTTTCCCATCATTTTCTTTCTCAGCACCCTTTTTTTCCCCTTCACAGACAATTTGCAACTATTTCGTAGTATATTTGTTTTGGTTTGGTTTTTTGAGGGGGGTGTGGAGAGAGAGAGGGAGAGAGAGAGAGAGCATGTGCACACAAGCCTGAGTGGGGGGAAGGGCAGAGGAAGAGAAAGAATCCCAAGCAGCTCCGTGCCCAGCATGAACCTCAGTCTTGCCACCCTGAGATCATGACCTGAGCCAAAATCAAGGGTCAGATGCTTAACCAACTTAAGCATCCAGGTGTCCCATCATATTTGTTTATACTTGTGTAATTTTATATTTGTTTATATTTGCGCAGCTGTTTTGTTTAGCATTGTATTCCTATTAGGAAAAGGCAGAAGAGCCCTGCAGCACATTAGAAACTTCCAGGCCAAATTAGGTCATTAAGTAGAACCAAATTTAATATATTCATTGAGAGTCTTCATCTTGTCCACAGTGATAGCCAAGTGATATTGCCAAATGTTGCCCTGAAATCCCTTCATACAATTCATTGCCTAAGTCCTAAAATGTAGGGAGCCATATCTTCCCCAGGTGTTCGGCTCTAGGATGCACAGTGACATTTAGAAAAATTTCCATTGGAAATTGCTTCTTGTGCTTATAAAATACACTATCCACGGTTGCACTATTTATACAGTAAGTCCCACATGACATTTCTCCCCCCGTGGTGTTAAGGTAGAATATTGTTTCTTTAGTTGATCATCAGTGAAGTATTTGCTGTGTTTGGGAGCCATTGAGAGAGAAAAATATTTAGGTTTGCTGTGATTTTTCTTCCCCTAGTGCATCAGTTAAATTTGTGAAAATGGGACTCTTAGAAATTTCTTCAGTTTGTTATAATTGGAAAATCCACAATCAAGGAGCCATGAGATCCTCAATCTAGTTTCAGTTCTGTTACAAGTAGCTCTGACTGTAGTTAAATCATTTAACCTGTTAATTCATTTGGAAAATGTGAGAATAGATTGATTTCCAAAGTATGGAAATTTGCATAAGTTTCAGGTAATCCTCCTTCCCTCTGAATATAATATGCTGCCGATAATCCTTTACGCTTGGGTTAGTTATATCGTATTTGAGGGTATCTTTGTGTTTTCAAAGTTTATGCTGTGTACCTTTGCGATACTTAAATACAAGTCCAATAGAATATTCCAGTTGGTTATTTTAGCTTGTAATTTCCATATAAAGAAGTGAAAATCATATGAATTATTTTAATTGATTTGTTTTGGGATGTCTTGATTAGTAGATAATGTACTCAAAGCAGAGTGTATTAGCACCATAAAAAAAAAGAACAGTTTAGTAATATAGGATTGAGTAAAAATAAATGATGATGTTTAGAGTAAGGGGTTTTACATGTTGGTCTGTTGGCAGAGAGATATTGGAGAAAAAAATAGAATATTCATGTGGCTAATGATTTTTAAAAATTATTTTCAAAGCTGTCCTTAGCTGAAATGTATAAATGAACACTCTGCACTATCTCATTACCACAAAGGAATATTCTAACTGAAAATTTCTAAAGAAAGTCACAAAAGGATGAAGGATTAGCAGAAATGATTTATCTGGAATATTTTTAAAATGCGTAGTCATTTGATGTCATGAAACAGTATTTATAACTGCATATACACATTTGTCTCATTTATGTGCTAATTGTGTTTTAATATTGGGGGGTCAACCCTGCTTGTGAACAGACTGCGTGGGCATTTAGGCAATATATTTTAAGAGGCATTTCTGTCCTAAAATATCTTCTACCATGTGACTGAAAATTTCATCATGAATGTAATCTCTTTGGGATGACTGTATTAAAATCTACATATATGCGGCCTGTCTAGTAGTTTAAAATGTGGTGTCTGGACTGAAATTTCCTAGATTCTCATTCAAGATTCTCTACTCAGAGGCAGATAATGTAATATCTCTGATATTTAGCTCCTTCATCTATAATACCAAGAGAAAACAATACTAGTTACATTGTAAGTTTGATGGTAGCTTAAATGAGTGAGGAGGGAGCCTGCTTCCCTTCCTGTCTCTCTGCCTGCCTACTTGTGATCTCTGTCTGTCAAATAAATAATAAAAACCTTTAAAAAAAAGGCGGGGGGAAGGCCAAAGTTATAATTGGGCCAGAAGACAATATCATACCAATTCTGATTTTGTTGTTGTATTATTTTTCAAACTTTTCAGGGAAAAGAGGAAATTCCAACTGTTTACCTCTCAGATGCTCAGATGTAGTATTTTGTTGCCTTTAGCATAGCTACATATTCTGCTTATGCTGCTGAGATGCCTGGTTGTAAAAGAAGTCATAAATATTTCAACTTTTCTGCCAATTTTTCCCTGATGGGGGACTGATTTCATTCCTTAAGCATTATTCAGTTTGCAATATAGTTTGCTTTATACTACATCTTGATATTTCGTGAATGCCCAAATGGTATTAGCTATGCTCATGATGATTCCAATGATGGACAACACAAATTTATTTTTTTTAATTTTTAAATATTTTATTTACTTATTTGAGAGAGAGCACAAGCAGGCAGAGCAGCAGGCAGAGGGAGAGGGAGAAGCAGACTCCCCACAGAGCAGAGAGCCAGGTGTAGGACTCAATCCCAGGACCCTGGGATCTTGACCTCTGAACCAAGGCAGATGCTTAACCAACTGAGCCACCCACGTGCCACAACACAAATTTTATTAATAGTTATTCGGGAACACTACCTATATAGACATTAGGTTTCCAGAGGTAAGAGAAATTCTTTGGTTATGTTTTTGGTACAGTGGGAGAAATGCCTGGAAGTCTCTAGATTACAGATGTAAATCCTGGATCTTCAGATCTAGGCAAGTCATGTAACTGTGAGAAAGAAGCCAGGTGTATGACAAGAGGGAATGGTGGACCTAGAATGTAGCTTCCTTAAAGGCTTTATATTTAATAATAATAATAAGAAGAATAAACCTATCTAATCCAGTGAAATTCTTGTTCAAGCTAGTATCAGTTTACCATCTACCTGTTTGCTAATCCTGGTTTAGGCAGTGGAACATTATTCAGAGGACGTCATGAGATTCAATCACTAGCTGCTGCAGAAGGAATAATTTCCAGTGTACTCTCACCATTCTTGCCTGCATAGTCCTAAAAAATTGTTAGGATTCAGAATAATAATCCTAGCAATAATAACTGGCATTTATTAAACTTTCATTAAACGTTTGACGCTAAAAACTGCACTCACATTTTATGTGCGTTCTCTTACTTAATTAGCACAACCTATGAAGCGTCTGATGCTGATTTTTCATAGGGGCCTAGAATTACAAAGCTAATAAGCTTGTGATCTTTGCATCATTCCGACTCTCAATCCCATGCTTTATACACTGTTTCCTGTAATTAATGTTGAAGCCAGCATCACCAATCTTTCTCCTGCTAGCATCACTTTTCAGACTTCTGAAAACATCTCCTGACAGTTGGCATCCATTTCTGAAAATATAGTAAAGTCTGCTGATTACTCGAGTAGCCCGTAGATTCCATTTTAAATGAGAGAAGCTCAATATAGTGCATGGGTTGAGTTTAAGGAAGATAAAGTCGATTTGCTTCCTAAGTCTTGCATGCATAGAGCTTTTTGCGCTGTGTCATAAACCTTTGTATTCAAATGCCGTGATCCATAGGACTTCACCCACTTAGATTCTTCTGAAGCTGAATCACTTAGTCTCTTGCGAGTGGTGTTTTCTTTTCCAAGTAAAAGGAGTGGGGAAGGAGAGGTGCTGACATTGTTAGGACTGAGTGGGTAAGACTGGGCATTGGGGCATCTCCCAGCCAGGCCCACTTCCCTGCAGGGAGTGCTTCAGAGCTGCAGGGAAAGGGGTGGGGGGCATCCTGGCAGCTGTCTCCCCTTTGATTGACCACATCAGGCTTTAAAAACATCTATGGGTTCATTAGCATCAGCCATTTGCGGAGCTCTTCTCTTGACCATCTTAATGGAAACATGTGAGAGCTTTTATGAGTGTACTCCAAGATAGGATTTATGGGAAATAGTCACAGCAATGTTCGATGTCTTTTGGATTTAATCTCCTAAACTCTAGGCACCATCAGTACATCAATAAAGCATGACTTTTGTGTAAATATCAGGACAGAGAAATAAGTGTTGGCACAAGTATTTCTGGAAATTTTTCTCTAACAGTTATCAAGGACAATTTACTAGAAGAAATGGATAGTAACTTGAGACTCTAAAGTCAAGCAGAGGGAAGAAAGGAGGTGGGGAGGAGGGAGAGAAGATAATGCAGTGGGTTAGACTGAAGACTTATACGTATATGCTCAGAATATGGAAATAGGGAAGGCAAGGGATAGTGAGCAGGAAAACCATTGCAGGACAGAGGGCTGTGTGCTTGCTCAAGCACGCAGCACAGATAGCAAGCTCATTGGTGGTAAATAAACACACGCGTTATAAGCCTCGTCATTACTCTTCCAGTTAGCATCTCTCCACGTTTTCAGGAAAGAGACATAAATCTGCTGCTGCCTCCTAAAAAGGGTGGGCTTCTTCTGAAATGGTAAAAGAAATGTGAGGTTTTAATAAAATATTTACTACTACACTTTACATGCATTAATGCATGTAAGTGTTACAGCAATCCTAGGCAATGCGTATTACTTTTAATCCTAGTTATACAAATAATGAAATGGGAGTCCAGAGGTTAGTGACTTTTCCAGAGTCCTCCTGTTCATAAGGGGTAGAACAAGATTCCAACTTCGGCCAGCCTCACTCCGGTGTTTGACCCTTTAAACATGCAGCTTCTTACGGAAACCTCAAAGGACTTGCTCAGTGAAAACTTCAGTTCTAATCCAGGCTTAATCTAGGCTTTGTAGAAATCTATGGGGGTGTGATTTAATTTTCTAAGCAGAAAATAAAATCATTGTCAAATGATCTCATTTTAAAAGTCCTCATTGTACAGCTTTGATTTGTATTGCCTACAAAGTAAAAACATCTATAATTTAACGTATTTGCTCTTGCCATTAACTCTTTTTTTTTTCCCATTAACTCTTTTTTATAACAATCATGCTCATACTGTCTAGGAAATATTTATAAAACCACAAGATGCTTACCAAAGTGTTAAATGCTATTTGCATTCCTTAAAAACATTGTTTTTATTGTTTTTCTTGGTAATCAATTTGTTCTCCAATCTTTAAAGTTGTATTTTGTATAGAGTAGCAAAATTAATTACTTTAGAATTGCTGAACAATAAAACTATGCGTATATGAAAGAGTGAGAGTACTATATGACTTCCATTTATTTTTTCACAGTACTATTAAGAATATATGGGTGGAAGTATTAGTTGTAACCATCAAAACAGTGAAATTCCAAAAAGGTTGTTTTACATTTATCAAACAGCTTTGTTTTGTTTTGTTTTCATGCTTATTTTGTACTTTGAATCACTCCCATAAAATTATGTAATATAAAATTATATTAACTTAATTTTCCAGCCATGGTGTGGGTATTTGCACCAGGGAAATTGGCAAACTACACATCAGAATGATCGATTTATTGTTTTGTAGATTGTGTAGACTTAAGAAAGCGATGAGATACAATGTGAACACATATGCATGGTACATAGCATAAAAAGAAGAAAAAAAAAATACTCTTCTAAGAGTCAAAAGTTATCCTACCTACCAAAGAAGTCATTATGTCATGGGTGAACGAGCTGTCTCAATATGCCTTCAATGCTTCATTTTTCTTTTACTCACTTACTTAAATGAAAATGTCAACCAATATTATATCTAAACCACACTTTTCTGCCAATTGCAACCCGAGTTTTGTGATAGATACATAATTTAAGAAAAATCAATTGACAGTTGATTCTGTGAGAACCAGTTGACTAAATGGAATTACAATAGAGTATTTATATTTTATTATTATTTGTAAATCTCAGGCTATGCATTTTTTATATAAGTAAAATTTATAATAAATGTATGTATTTTTGTGGGGAGTCGATTGTTAATCATATTCCAGAGCACCACTGGGTTCACTCTATGATTATATTTAAACTCACTAGTTTTTTGTGTTTTTAAAATTTTCTGTATTTTGTTCCTTTGAATGCTCTGGGTATAAAATTTTAGTGTTTTTTAACCAACAAAGTATTTTATCAACTCTCATAAATATTAACTCATTACAAATTCTTTTTTTTTTTAAGATTTTATTTTTTACTTATTTGACAGAGATCACAAGTAGGCAGAGAGGTAAGCAGAGAGAGAGGAAGGGAAGCAGGCTCCCCACTGAGCAGAGAGCCCGATGCGGGGCTCCATCCCAGGACCCTGGTACCACGACCCGAGCCGAAGGCAGAGGCTTAACCCACTGAGCCACCCAGGTGCCCCTCATTACAGATTTTTAAAACTATAAAAATTTGGGGGGGGGGGAGAATTACATGCCATTCATTACAATGAAATGAAAAAAATTATTTGGATGATAATTTGTAGATATTTTTCATTTTAGTATTTAAAAAACCCTAGCTTTCCTTTTCTGTTTCTCAACTGTTTCTAGTCCTCTTTTGTAACAAGGTTTCATCTGATTTGTGGTCACTCAGTTAGAATTTGAATGTTAATATCAAGCTCAGTCCCAGACTGACTGCTGGGTCAGCTTCATTCTCCTCCACTGACACAGGTTAACCTTAATTCTGATCAGATAGCTACAATGTCTATTTTTCAGTACTGAAGAAACTAGCTAGAAGATAAGTAAATGAAAACCTATCACAGTAACAGAAAAACACATTCCCAAAATGTGTGTGCTAGAAGATTTTGTATACAGACCATAGTCCTAAAGGTCAAGAAAAATATCCATCTCTGACTTTTCAACACAGTTGTGGCAGGTCCTTTTACTGTGCTGTCTTTAAGCAGTTGCTTGAAAAGCCATGAGTCTTTTTCCTCCCTCTTGGAAATTGAAGTGTATCATCTTATTAACATAACTGTCATTGCCATCAACATTAGTTAACATTAACACCCAAATGGTACTGTCATTTAATTGGACTCTATGAAATTCACAAAGTTAGACACCCTTGCTATTTAAGAGCAATTGTAGCAAGAGACGGTATGAACCAAGAGCTAAACAAATTGCCATTTACACAAATTATACCATTTATATAATTGTGTACCCAGGATTAGGAAATCTTCGCTATGCGTTTACCCCTTCCCCCTGTCCACAGCCCATACAGAGCAAATTATATATGCGGAAGGATTATAAAGTGCTAGAATAACAGCTGTCACAGGGCTGGGAAATCCTCTGAGGCTTTTTGTTTTGTTTTGTTTTCGTTTTTGTTTTAATACAGGGTTTATTAGAAGAACCAAATTTTGAGTTGGATTTAAAGAATGATGTGGTAATGTATTAGAAGTTAGAAAAAAGAAGTATATAGCAAAATTGAGCGATCCTTATGAATGCTGTTATTATTTATATGGTGTGAGTTTGGGAGGCTATTAAAAAATCTGTGTAACATGTTAGGAACACATTCCTTTTTATTTAGATCTACTTTTTTCATTCTCTTTGGGGGGTAGTTAATATTAGTGCTTAATGTTACAAACCGTTCAGGCACACCCAAGGTAGTGTGAGTGACTTTGTTTCTAATAGAAGGTATATGGGGTCCCAGCAGTGTTCTGTGTATCTGAATAACAGGAGAACTACAGTAAAATCAAGAAAAAGAACAAGAAAAGAGAACTAAAGCCAAATCTCTTCTACTTTATAATTTTACTTAAAATTGTTCCTAATAGAATACAGAGTAGATGAGAGATTTATTATAGGAAAATCTCCTATTTTATATCTTAATTTTCTGTTTGTTGGATTGTGAAATTAAAAATCACATGGTACGGGGCGCCTGGGTGGCTCAGTGGATTAAAGCCTCTGCCTTTGGGTCAGGTCATGATCTCAGGGTCCTGGGATTGAGCCCCGCATCTAGCTCTCTGCTCAGCAGGGAGCCTTCTTTTTCCTCTTTCTCTCTCTGCCTACTTGTGATCTCTGTCTGTCAAATAAATAAATAAAATATTTTTAAAAAATCACATGGTATTTTTTTCTTCCTATCTAAGGGTTTTTTTTTTTTTTTTTTGAGTCAAATTGTAATCTGCAGATCTCATTGACTCTTGGCTACCCCAATAATTTCATTACATTAGTAGTGAGCCTAGGGAGCAAACAGTGCTTTGTGGTGAGTTGAATTGTTGATAGCCACATGGGATCTCCCCCACCCACACACCCATATTGTATATCATAGCTGCTGGCAAAATCAAGAAAGTGACAGAAATATCAAGAGAGAACATGTCAGAGAGAGAGAATATGTCTTTTTAAATGAAGTATAAAGTTCTGCACATACAATGTGTAGAGCATTATCAAAAAGAAGAGTTGGAAGCCCAGAAATTCTTGCCTTGTATCCTAGAATTTATTTGCTTACAGATCCTACTCTAGGTCATGTTTGTTTGTTTGTTTTGTTTTGTTTTTAAAGATTTCATTTATTTATTTGAGAGAGAGAGAGAGAGAAGGCAGAGCAGCAGGCAGAGGGAGAATGAGAAGCAGGTTCTCCACTGATCAGGGAGCCTAATGCTGGCTCCATTCTAGGACCCTGGGATCATGACCTGAGCCAAAGGCAGCCTCTTAACTGACTGAGCCACCCAGCGCCCCTCTAGGTCATTTTGATCTAGGGTATTTCCCTACTAGATCAATCTGAGAAAGTTTTCTTTAAAACTTAATACTGAAGTCATTCATTTAATTACCAATTAAGCTAAGCTTTTTACTTCGGTTAGAAGAATAGCCTCTTCATAAGGGTAAGGACTGGAAATCAAAGAAAAATTCTCAAATGAAGGACATATATCTGAAGTGGGCACCCAAATGAAATGCACCTTTTTTCTTCTCTTATTTCTTGGGATTTTATACAGTGGACCTTGAACAATGTGAAGGTTAAGGGTGCTAACCCTCTGTCAGTAGAAACTCCACATATGACTATTGACTCCCCCAAAACTTAATTACTAATAGCCTACCACTGACCAGAAGCTTTATTGATAACATTCAGTAGATTAGCACATATTTTGTATGTCATATGTATTACATACTATATTGTTACAATAAAATAAACTAGAGAAAAGAAGGAAGAGGAAGTACATTTGCAGAACTGTACTCTATTTATAAGAAAAACCCATGATGTGTGCAGTTCAAAACTGTGTTGTTTAAAGGTCAACTATAAATCACATGAGCAAAAATATTTTATTACAAAATATTTATAAAAATTGAATTATAGGCAACTTTGAAGTTAATAATTACTGGTAATATGGTTTTCTATTAATGTTACAGGATAAACCATATAAGCAATTTAAAGTTTTACAGTTTTTCCTTTTGATCAATTTGATCCACCCAGAGTTTATGCCTGTATAAACCTTCCAAAAATTATATAAGGTATCGGACCATCTACTGTTCAAAAAAAGAAAAAGAAAAAAAGGAACAGAATCTGCAAAGTGAATAAATATTTATAATTTTCTAATTTGGGGGAAAATCTATGCAAATGCTATTATGTATGGTTAAATGAAACATATTCAGTTAAACTAATTACAAGTCCAAAGTAGCTTTTCTTTTCATATATTTTTCAGTTAAAAGGTAATGTGGGGTGGGTGCCTGGGTGTTTCAGTTGGTTAAGCGACTGCCTTTGGCTCTGGTTATGATCCCAGAGTTCTGGGGTCGAGTCTCATATCAGGTTCCCAGCTCAATGGAGAATCTGCTTCTCCCGTTGACCTTCTCCCCTCTCATGCTCTCACTCACTCTCTTTCTCTCTCTCAAATAAATAAATAAAATATTGGTTTTTTTTGTAAAGTAATGTGGGGGATGCCTGGGTGGCTTAGTGGGTTAAACCTCTGCCTTCAGCTCAGGTCATGATCCCAGGGTCCTGAGATCACGTCCTGCATCAGTTTCTCTGCTTACTAGGAAGCCTGCTTCTCCATCTACCTGCCACTCCCCCTGCTTGTGTTTTCTCATATTCTCTCTCTCTCTCTCTCTGATAAATAAATAAATAAATAAATAGGATTTATTATTTAATAATAAATGATAATAATAAATATATAAATATTAATATAGTAATGTATAATAATATACAATATGATTATATAAATGTATAAATATATACATAAATAAAATAATAAATGATCAATGAATAATAGAATCTTTAAAAATAAAAAATAAAAATAAAAGATAATATGGGGAAATGGTAATTGTGATAGTAAAAGGGAGCCTCAGTCTTGAAAACATTGAAAAAACCATTTCTGTTATATATTAAAATAGGATTTAATCAGAAATAAGGATATGTCCAAGGAGGGTTCATAAGGTAGACCATTCAACACTTACTAGTTTCTCATAGATATCTCTATTACTTCCTGAAGATTACTTTGTCTAAATTAACACTACATAAATATTTAAGAATTGTGTACGTTAATAAAGCAGAAAAGTTTTTAAATTTTACCATAGAATTTGTGAAATATTATAAACATGCCCTTCATAACTTGTGACTCCCTTCCTATTATATTCTGTAATATTAGCCCACAGTGGGTACTGTTAGTATTGGTATCCCATAATTGCAGTGGCTGAAATCTTGGTTTTTATAAGGTGCCTCCTCATTCAGTGGCTGCTCACATAGACTCATCATAGAAGGAGCTTATCTGAAGGATATTACACTATAATTCTTTTCTACAACCAAAATGTCAATGTTGCCTATGGATTAAATGGCCTCAAATTTTGTTTACTATCCCCTAATTTCATCCTTTCATGTGTGTGTATGTGAGATTGGATTACAGATAATATTAAATGCATATAATCTATTGTGATAAATATGCATAATGTAATAAACATTTGTAATAAACATAATGATCAGTTCTTTAACTGACCTCTTTCTACTCTGCTTTTCTTCATATTTACACTTTTTAAGAGAAGTGACCACCACATAGTAACCTCACTTTCTTACCATTATTTTAATTTCTGTCCTCACTGTAAAAGAACATAAAGGTACAGTCACAGTATGATACCCTTTAAGCTGGAAACCAGAAGGCAAACTAAAGAAATAGCAGTTCTTGGTAAGCAGTCTTGGACCATTGTAGTCCTGGGTGTTATGCTGAGTCTTGTCTGACCACAGCTGTTCTTGGCAGCTTTCACTGCCGGCATCCTACCAAAATATTATTATTTGTGTTCTGCTTGCCTCCTTCGGTCCTTTTTTTGAAATACCATTGACGCCAACTCCGGCTCTCTTTTCTGGCTTTTCATCTCACTTTCCTTCCAGCAGGCACAATTTTCCTCAAGTATTCTTCCATTTGATATGCTAAGAATGGAAGACACAAAGAAATAAAATGTGGCCAGGCCCTTGCAGAACTCCCAGTTCCACGGATGGAAAAAGAAGATGCAAGCAGTTTCCAGCAGAGCAGAAAATGAGTCGGTAAAAACAAGGGAAAATCTGTGAAACAGCGCGGAAACAGAGTGTGTTACTGTTTAAGAGGGCTGGGGACAGAGGAAGTCTTACAGATGAGGGGATACTTGAACCTTTTTATGTTCTTTAATGGCAAATCATATCATTTCTGTGTTAAAGTGAATTTAGAGTGAAGGTCTCGCCATTGCTCCTCTCTATCTTTTCTTGGTCCTAATACAGTTTGTATCATTGAAAAAAAAAATCAACCTATTTTAAAAAGTCTCTCCACATTTTGTCTTCTTACCTGTGCGTGTGCATCTCACAGACACCTCACACACACTTGGTCTTGCATCGCCTATTTTGGCCTCATTTTTCCCTTGCTTCCTACTTTACATTTTGCCTTCCCACTTGATATTTCCACCTATGTGTGATATTGAATGTTTCTACAGATGAGAATGCTTAGTTTGTCCTTCAGAGCCTTCAGTTTTACTACTTAGAGGATTTTCTTCGGCTCATTTAACATGTCTCCCTATGCTTACAACTCTCAAAACCAGGCAGAACTTTCCCCCTTGGTGCTGGTCTTCCAATTCTACTTTGAAACATCTCTTTTCTATTCAACTCTTGCTCTATTTCTGCTATATTTTCCACATGAAAAAAAAAATGATTTCTGAGTTATGGTAGCAGTCAGAAATTCAGAAATTCTCGAACTAAATTAAAAAAAAATTCTCGAACTGAATTTGAAAAATTCTTCTTCCTTGCAAATAAATATTTTAAAGTCTAGCAGCCCATTTTCTTTCTTTCATATGTGTATTTTCCCACCGTATTACTATCCAGCAAAGCCTCCCTAATTCTCATTTGGATTTATAGATCTCTTGACAGATTAGGTCAGGATCTGTACTTTTTTGTAAGAGTAAAAATAAGTACTTTAAAGAAAGAATGTAGTAAAAAGAGGTGTGTATTTAAATCACTTTTTCTTTGGTATCTGTGTATTAGTTTGGCTGCTGTACCAAAATAATAGTAGTTTTAGCTACATTGTAGGATATAGCTTATACTCATGTGTATTATGTAGTTTAACAAAATGGAGGCTTTACTTCTCTCTAAGCATAAGGGTCTACTCATAAATAGCCCACTGCCATATGGCAGCCCCCTGGTTTTAGGAACTCAGGTTTCTTCTATCTTCTTGATCTACCATGCTTAATGCAGTTCCCTTGTTATATTTAAGATTGCTGTTTGGTCCCCCACCATCATCGTTCACATTCCGGCCAGTGAGGAGAGAGTAAGAAAAAAGGCGGGGGGGAGATACTTCCTTTAAAAATAAGATCCAGAAGTTGCACACACTGTTTTTTACTCATACCTATTAGTCAGAATCTAGTCACTTCATGACTCCACTTAAGGGCCAGTTAAGTGAAATGGGTAACCAGCTTAAAATGGTATGACTAGAGAAGAAGTCAAGATGGTGGGGAAAAGAACTACCAGTCTCTATGACAATGTACACTCGTACAGTCTACTTTCCTTTCCAACTCAAACCGCAGGTCTTTAAATCCATTGGTACTCCGCCTTTCTGAAGAGTCTTTGTGCCTTTTTGATACAATAGGCTCTTGTGCTACATTTACATTTATTGGTTCTTGGATATCCCTATGAAGCAACGTCTTCAGGCCTCCAATATTTTCTGGGTGTGCAGTCACAAATGGGCGCTTACCCTTCCTCCTGAATTCCCCCTTCTGAGACTCGGATCCTACTCCTTTCTGGCTGTTGTCTAAGCTTATTGTCCCCCGCCACTAATTTTTCTTTTCTTTTCTTTATTTAATTTTATTTTTTCAGTGTTCTAAGATTCATTGTTTATGCACCACACCCAGTGCTCCATGCAATATGTGCCCTCCATAATACCCACCACCAGGCTCACCCATCCTCCTACCCCTCCAAAACCTTCTGTTTCTCAGAGTCCACAGTCTCTGATGGTTTATCTCCCCTTCCAATTTCCTCTAACTCTCTTCTCCGCTCCATCTCCCAATGTCTTCTCTGTTATTCCTTATGCTCCACAAGAAAGTGAAACCATATGATACTTGACTCTCTCTGCTTGACTTATTTCACTCAGCATAATCTCCTGCAGTCCTGTCCATTTTGATACGAAAGTGGTATACATCCTTTCTGATGGAGGCATAATATTCCATTGTATATGTGGAACATATCTTCTTTATCCATTCATCTGTCTAAGGACATCTCAGCTCTTTCCAGTTTGGCGACTGTGGCCATTGCTGCTATGAACACTGGGGTACATATGGCCCTTTTTTTACACTATATTTGTATCTTTGGGGTAAATACCCAGTAATACAATTGCAGGGTCATAGAGTAGCTTTATTTTAAATTTCTTAAGGAATCTCCACACTGTTCTCCAAAGTGGCTGCACCAACTTGCATTCCCACCAACAGTGTAATAAGAGGGTTCCCTTTTATCCACATCCTCTCCAACACTTGTTTACTGTCTTGTTAATTTTGGCCATTGTAACTGGTGTAAGGTGGTATCTCAATGTGGTTATGATTTGAATCTCCCTGATTGCTAATGATGATGAACCTTTTTCATGTGTCAGCCATTTGGATGTCTTCTCTGGAGAAGTGTCTGTTAATGTCTTCTGCACATTTTTTGACGTGATTATCTCTTTTGTGTGTGTTGAGTTTGAGGAGTTCTTTATAGATCTTGGATATCAGCCCTTTGTCTGTAGTGTCATTTGCGAATATCTTCTCCCATTCTGTGGGTTACCTCTTTGTTTTGTTGACTGTTTCCTTTGTTGTGCAGAAGCTTTTGATTTTGATGAAGTCCCAAAAATTCATTTTTGCTTTTGTTTCCTTTGTCTTTAAAGACATGTCTTAAAAGAAGTTGGCTGTGGCCAATGTCAAAGAGGTTTCTGCCTATGTTCTCCTCTAGGATTCTGATGGATTCCTGCCTCATGTTGAGGTCTTTTATTCATTTCGAGTTTATCTTTTTGCCACTACTTTTTTTTTCTTTTTTAAGATTTTATTTATTTATTTGACAGACAGAGATAACAAGTAGGCAGAGAGGCATTTTTGCCACTATTTTTTCTAATGCTCTTCTCTTCCCTTTTCTAGGACCCTCAAGCTGGGTGACTCTTGCATGTCTCCTTCTCTCCACAAAGACAGCTGTCTCCTTGTCTGGCTTCCTCTGGCTCCTCTTCTCCTAGCAGCATGGGAGGTCTGTCACCTTCATTTTTCCATTCATCTCTGGATTTTCCTCTTGCCACCCCAATCCCTACATACACTAACAAGAGTCCCAGCTACCCTGTGCACTCAGTCCTGCTCAGTTACCTTGTTGTTTTCTTTCATTCTGGATGATAAACAAAATTCAGGAAAACTATCCTGGAATGTTGAGGGGGAAAGAAGGAAATTAGCCCTTAATTTACATGACTTTGATATTTTAATAAAGGAATTTTATTATTTTTATTTTTTAAGCTTTTCCATATATATTTGGAAGCTAAAGGGTAAAATAATCCTTATCAAAACACGAGTCCAGGTTTGGATTCTGAATATGTACGCCCTACCCTGGTTCCGTGGGGCCTCCTGGGGGAAGGAACAAAAGCTCCAGGACCTGCTCTATAGAATCACCACAGAGAGCTTCCATCAGGCTGGTCCTTTTTTCTTCCTAAAACCTCCTCCAAAGTCAGTCTTTTTTTTCTTCCCTTTGATGTAAGCTTACAATTTCCTCACTTTCAGGGATTTAAATTACTACAAATGTTCTGTAGTTCCAACCATTTTTTTCTCCTTGAATTTTTTTCTTTGAGGTGAAATTCACATAAAATTAACATATTGAAAATGTGTAATTATATATATATATATTTCAAAGAATATATTTTTAAATTAACCTTGATTTTCTTCATTTATCATGAAAGATCAAGACACATGTTTCATTATTATTTTTTAACAAAAAATGTACACATTTAAGGCATATAATGATTACTACAGTAAAGCCAAACACCCATCTCCACATCATTACCATTTCTGTGTGCATGTTGTGTATGTGTGTTCAGGGGTGGTGGTGAGAGCACCTGAAATCTAGTCTTCTTAGTAAATTTCCAGTTTATGGTACAGTATTATTAGTAGTATTACAGTATTACGAGAGTCGTCATGTGCACATTATCTCCCTAGACTTTTTCATCCTATATAACAACATTTAAGGGTTCATTCATTTTGAGGTACCATGGTCCCTGCAGAGTCCCTTGCTGGCCAGTTGCTCTCGTCCATTGTTAAACTGGTGCCTCATAAATTTCCCCTTCAAGCTCCTTTCTCTTCACAAAAGCTGCCTGGGTTTTGTTCTCTTAACTAAGAAGCCTTCTGTTCGTCCCACTGCCCTCGAGGAAAGCCAAATACATTTTGGAAAGCCAAAGTTCTCACCTTTCCTTCCCCTGCCTCTCCATATTTCCTCCTTTTTCCTAACACCTTATTCCTTTATTTATTCTGTCTACTCTAGTGGTGTCACTTAACATTCACTAGGATTCGCTTAGGTGCCAGATGTTATACTTGTTAATCTCCACAACCCCATGGGGGAGATCTTCTCATGTTACAAAGACGAAACAGGCATAGAGAGGTTACAAAGTGTCAAGAAGGTGGGAAACTAAATAGTGGCTGAGCCAGGATGGAAATCCCACTGTGACCCTGGAGCCAACACGATGTCACCCTGCCCTTTGGACATATTTGTCACATCATGTTTTCAGAGAGGTCATGCAGAATAATTGAAACAATGCGACCATCCAAAAGACCCAATTTCAAATCCTGATTGCATCATTTGGTTGTATCCTAGGCAAATCACTACACATCTGAGTTAATTTCCTCACCTGCAAAATGGGACTAGTAATCCATTCTTTTGTCCAGTAAATATTTACTGAGCACGTCTTTTGTGCCAGCCACTGTTCTGGGCATTTAGAAGATGGTAGTGACTAAGACCAATGCTTCTGTTCTCAAAAAACCAAGGTGTTAGTGAGGAGACATAGAGTAAGTACACATATCATATACTGTAAGGGCTATAAAGAAAAATAAGACAAGGAAAGAAAGGGTAAGGAAAGCCTTTTCCATGAAGGGGAAACTTAGGCAAGGATGTGAAGTAAATAAACTTGTTGGGGGAGGGGGTGGCACATGGAATAGGGGTAAGAATATTCTAGGCAATAGGAATAGTGCAAAAACGTCAGGGCCGAATTTAATAGTAACTAACTCAAAAACTTGTTGACAAGTACATCTTTACAGTATCTATAAATTGGTATATTTCAGGTGCATTAATGTCTTCTTTCTCCCTTCAAAGTTTCCACGTATTGCTAACGCTTCGTATTTCCTTACCCAAAGCTTATTTGAGCGCTAAATACATCTAAAAACCAACTGTTTTGCCTCATTGCTCTGACATGCAGGAACAGTCACCCGCCCCCAAACAGGTCAGCCCAGAGGGGCTGCTGCTGCCGCTTGTGTCCTGCCGCCTTCCATCCTGCTGGGCTCTCCTCTTTGTACCCAGTGAGCAAGTGGCTTCACCGCAGTGTGGACCAATCTCTCCCGCAGGTGAAAGTGTTTGCTGCTTCCAGGCTTTTTAACATAGAGTTACTTATATTAGTCTCACACCAGAGGAAATGCCTACTCCACGGCCTCAATTACATCCCATTTCCCCCACGAACACAATGAACAGATGCTTTTTCCCTTTTCTAGCTGCACTTCCTTCACAATGTGCAGGCCTGTCACCTGCCTCCTTCTTCCCCAGGTGATACAGGGGTGTTTTGTGCCCCGGCTCTTCCCTTTTTTTTTTTTTTTTTTTTTTTAAGATTTATTTATTTATTTATTTGACACACACACAGAGAGAGAGAGAGAGAGAGAGATCACAAGCAGGCAGAGAGGGGGAAGCAGACTCCCTGCTGAGCCCAATGCGGGGCTCTATCCCAGGACCCCAGGACCATGACCTGAGCCAAAGGCAGAGGCTTAACCCACTGAGCCACCCAGGCGACCCCACCCCCCTTCTCCTAATGAATCTTCTTCCTGCGCAGTATTTGACCACCAGAGATATTGTGGGAACCACTGAACCGGGCATGATGCTCCCCCTCCGCATTCTCCTTCCACTCCAAGGCTGAGAAGACCTTTACCTGTGACGCAGGTCCACCAATTGCCTGTCTTCAGCAGGTGTAATAATTGTCCTTTCATTGTCTTGATTTCCCCATTGTGTCTACTGAGCTAGTCTGTTTGGATTTCCACTACGTGAATGCCTTTGCCATTTTCCCTGCAAGCGCTTTTGCACTAGCTGCCTTTTCCCTTATGGCCACAAGCAGCTCTTCTGAGCTCTGTCCTTTTTCACTCTGGACCCTTGAAGTAGGCATAGCCTAGATTTACTGAGAAGTGATTTGTGCCGGTCTGTTTGAAATAGCTCTCTCTCTTTTAAAAAAGAATGCACTGATAGTCTCTCTCCTGTGAAACCCCACTTTTCCCTTCACATCGCAATGTTTACTTGAACCACACCAAATGATATTTTTGGTGCCCTCCTTTATTAGTTACAAGCACTTTCTACCCAAAAGAAAAAGTTCCAGTAAGTAACACTTTTTTTGCTCTTGGTCATACAACCTGACTTAATTTGCATACATGTTGCCCCACCCATGAGTAAATACAATTGAATAAATACCTTTATTTTATCCTTATCACCCAGGGACATGGTCAGGGTATGACGCTTGTTCTTCCATGGATGAAAAACTATGATCTGAGGGCGCCTGGGTGGCTCAGTGGGTTAAGCTGCTGCCTTTGGCTCAGGTCATGATCTCAGGGTCCTGGGATCGAGTCCCGCATCGGGCTCTCTGCTCGGCAGTGAGCCTGCTTCCTCCTCTCTCTCTCTCAATCTGCCTGCCTCTCTGCCTACTTGTGATCTCTCTGTGTCAAATAAATAAATAAAATCTTTTAAAAAAATAAATAAATAAATTTTAAAAATTTAAAAAAAAAGAAAAACTATGATCTGAGTGGTTGTACAATTCCACAGCATCCCCCAAGTACACAGCCAATAAATAGCTGCCACTCGGACCTTGCCTTCCGTAGACCCTCCCTCTCCAGCAGCCCATGACACATGCCCCAGCAAATTGCACTGGAGCTGTCGACGCCTTACAATCCTAGCTGAAACCAACTAGCGAACTAACAGGTTCTCTTGGGGCGGTTGTTGAATACCTAAAGAGCTTGGTAGTTCTTAGCCTCAACCTATTTCATGCAATCACTTCAAATGTTTCCTGCTGCTCTACTCTGGTATCATTTTATTTGTAAGCCTTACCCTTCAATTTCCAGAGGGGCGGGGGTTTACCCCTCTAATTGTTTAGCTGGCTTCCATTACCATTCAGCCTGGGGGATGTGCTCCAGATATGTCCCTACCCCTAACCACAAACATAGTCTTCTCTCTGGTCTACTTTATTCTTGAGACACCATGTTCGGCCCTTTACCCCTATTCTACTTCTCTCGCCCTCTTGGCTTATCAATGTGCCACCACTTTTCAACTACCTTCTATCAACTACAGAAAACGAAAGCTCCTAGGATTTTCAAAACGCTATGAATTCTGGAGGGCACGTATGCTCTCCCTATCTCCATGAAGCTGCTGAAACCCCACAGATAGGTGACTAGTCCAAGGTCTTTCGGTGACTCGTCAAGTCCGGTGAGAAGGCGGAATCTGAGGCAGAGGGTCAGCTTCTCCCTTCAGCATCGCTTCTGAAATAACCAACCAAGTGACAAATGAAGATATCTCTAGATGTGTTCGTTTCTGATTAGTAAATAATCAGATGGTATTTGATGGTACCAAATTTGATGGTACCAAATGATTATTTGGTACCATCAAATTACTGTTTGTGAAAACCCGAAGCAGTGGCCCAGCATTAATCGTATTCGATCACCCTCTTTTCTCCCCTTTAAATGTTCTTGTTTTTATTTATCTTCATTTTGCATTCTACCTTTCATTGATTTCCTCTTTTATCCCTGGATGCCCTGCCTGCAGCATTCGGTAAACCATTCCTTCTCTCAGATCTAGAGGACCCCACGCTGATTTCCTGCGGTTCAGTTCTCAACCACTTAAAAGAAAGGTTGCAGCTTTTCCTTTTGTAGTCAGGTGAATTTGATTGTTTAAAACAAGCTTGCTTTCAAAGAATCTCAAAAGACTCTACAAAAGCTTAATCATCATTTCTGTACATAGACTAAAATAAGACCTAGGGCACACCACCCAAGGGTGCCTGTTCTTTGATTTTTTGAAGAAATAAAAAAAGCTCCTTTTTGTCTCCTCCTTTGCCTGAAAAATTAAATTCTAGTATTCTTAGTGAACAATGTATTAATCCTAAAAGCATGCATATGCATTTTGAATTGGTCTTTTCATTTTTCTAAGACAGCATTTATAATTGTGATTCTTATTTCTTCTACACATAATCTGACTGCCTTCCTCCAACGGTTTATTCATCCTGCCTTCTCCTTAATGACGTCCACCATATTTCCTGCTCTCTGTTCCCCCACCCCGTTGGCGCCTGAAGGGCGTTAACTCCAGCGAGCCGTGGGTATCTTTTGGGTACCCATGGGAGCCTGTCCCGGAGCTCTGCCCCTTCAGGCGGATGCCAACAGCTCTCCGGCCTGGGGCTCCAGGGTCTCTCATTGCATCTCCTTCTCTCCCAGACATAAAATAGACACTTTATGTTTACTCTGTACACGAATGTATCTCTCACCGTAGTAAACTTTAACATCACCTGAGGAAATACTGACCTTGTTTAGCTCTCCTCGTGGGAATTTTATCAGACATTGTTTCATTTCTCATATCATAAAATTGCTTATATTACACATGTTCCAAGTCAGCCCTCCCATTCTTCAGAGCTGATGGAGCCAAGGCCCACTGCCCTCATTCACTCAACACACATTTATTAAAAGCCTACCCAGGACATGTGAATGCCCCAGGGAGGCTAATTATTTGTTCAACGTTTTCTTATTAGGGCCAGGGTTTTCAATTATTTGTGTAGCTTTTTCATTATGTTCAAAATGAGAGATTTATCACCTACACTAAACATTATGTAACGTTATGACTTAATTGTAATTGCCTCGCTATTGCAATTTTCTGAACCAGATAACTTCTGAGGAGGCATAGAAGAGGGTTTTAAATTGAAATGATAAAATAAATCACACGTTCCCCGTAAGCAGCAGTTACGCCATGCGTCTTGCCCTGTGAGAATTTCAGCTGCCAGGGACAGCAAACCTGAGGCGACGGACTGAGGCCAGGGACAGCCTGCATGTGGGAACTCGGTGGTCCCTCCTGTCGCTGCAGGGAGGGGCGAGCTATGCCCGCCATGTGCATCCGCAACAGAGATGAGTGATGCCAGTGAAGGCTTTTTATATTCTCACTCCTGGGAGCTGTTAACTTTGGTGGGAACAAGACCAATTTATACGTTGCCAGTTTTCTGGGGAAATCCAGGTTTACTGGCACATCTCTTTTATTTATTCCAGTGATATTTCCGTAACCCATGACGGATGCCCGGTATAGAAGCCCTTTACCACTGCCCAGTGAGCCTGCACCTAATGGATTAGAGAGATAAAAGAAAAGCAAGATGCACTCCCTGCCGCAAAAGACCTCAGGCGAGCAGACAAGGAAAGGGATAAATTACGCAAATCAGTAATTAGACAACCAGAATATGTCCCGGTGTTTGGATTCTATTTTTATAGCAACAGTCTGTTTTAGAGCTTTCAGCAAAACTCCAGCCTTCGCAGGCCAAACCCATCCTGACATCCTGTTTTGTAAGTAAAGTTTTATTAGAATGCAACTAGTCTCATTCGTTTGCATATCGCACATATGGACCGTGACTGCCCTTATACTATAATGGCAGGGCCGCAGCGCTGCGAGAGACCGAATGGTCCACAAAACCAAAATGCTTACCATCTGGCCCTTTAGAGACAAAGCGGGTTGACCCCTGCAATCAAATATGTATGAACCTGTTTCAAAGGGCTGGGTTCAAATACTGCTGGCATTTAAAACTTCGCCTCAGGACTTGCTTGTAGTGCTTCCACAGTTTCTGTGCTGCGAGGCCAGGCCTAGAAACAAAATGAAGTATGACCCCCATACAATAATGATCATAGGAAACCATTAAACAGCTCATGAGTTCTTAGAATACAACCTGGGTATTGATTCTGAATTTAGTAAGGTAATACTCTTTCTTTTCTTATCAGTGTCGCAAAGCTGTCATCTTTTTAAGAAAAAAAAGTGAGATAAATCAAATGTTGTTGCCTCTCTCTTCATTAGTAGTCTATCCCTGCATTGGGATCTTAGTGCCTACTCTAAGATCTACACTTCTTAAATCTATATCTAGAAATCAATAAACATACATCTTTTATATTTTAGTCGGTTTTTCACCGGATTTTCTCATTTTGATACATAAAGAAAAATCTTGGATTAAATGAATATTCTTCCATGGGATACTTCCAACAAGTATACTTATGGTCTACCCCATGGTTCACCCACATCTTTATTTTGCTCCTGTTTTTATCAGAACTTTGCACTCTCAAGATTGGTTGAACAACAGCTAAACTAAGCGGCTTACCAGCTGTCAATTTCCATTTTGCATCTGCAAAAGAGAAATCCTTGATCTTATTTGTAGGGTTGTGCCAAGAATTAATGAAACAAACTTGAAAAATGCTTTGCACTCTGGTAGACGTGTGAAAATGTTAGCTCCCTTCCCTTTTCTGATGTATTCTGTAATAGTTGAACAACTTTATGTCATATTTAACACAAATGTTCTTGTCACCTTAAACTTAGGAGAAGGACCACCTGAGTAAACCAGACATTGATTACAGGGTTAAGCTTATTTAATGTCTCTTAAAGCATTCATCCTAGTCATTACCAGGTAATACCACCAAGTGATTTAAACTTAGGGATGGCCTCCTCCAGAGGACTGATAATGCAAGAATATTGTGCAAAGGAAGGCAGTCAGGACTGTCCTTCACTGCTTCTTTCTATCATTTAAATCACCCACACTGTTGGACTAGGAGCATTAACCTCCCGCCAGCCAGCAGGTTTTGAGTCTCTGTCTTCAAGAAAGAATGTACCGGCTTATCACGAAGCCTCAAACTCTGCCATTAATAATATTTTGATCTTGTTATTTTTTTCCAGGATTTCCTATGAACCTGCTTGGGAAATGTTCAGATACTTTTTTAATTAAAAAAAGAAAGCAATCCCTTCAGAGATTTGCAGCTTCCTGGGTCTTGCTTTATTCAACATTCTAATGCCTTTCTTTGTTTTCCATGTAATAACTCCAATCCCCCAGCTCGCTAGCTTCCCCAGACTCCCCACAGAGCACAGAATAAAATCCAGCCTCCCGACTGCAAGATTTAAACTTGGATCCGAACTAGCCTGTTTACGCATTTCCTCTTGAATACCAGGTCTTGTGTCTTATGCCTTTGTTCATTTCCTCAGTGCTGAGAATAGTGCCTGACACCAAGTAGGTGCTCTGTAAATATCTGTTAATTGAACTAGTAAGTGAAGTCTAAGCAGACTGTCCTTGGCAAGCACCCACCAATGGTACAGTAGTGAGTTAGATTGAGAAAGACCCCGTTCTCACAAAGCTTCTATACTGACAGTCAAGGTGGATAATAGACTGATACATAATGTCAGGCAGGGACAGGGACTCTGACAAAAAATGGAAGAGGGAAAGGATGGGCAGGTGGCTTTCCCCCACAGGGAAGTTGGCGATGGCCTCTGTGAGTAAAAACATTGATTGTGTGAGGAAATAGCTAGGTCTTGTGCTAGGGGCCAAGGATATAGTGACCAGTGAAGCCTTTTCCTTGCTCACAATGTCATGAAGAGACCTGCTTGTTAGGTAACAATGATTGCATTCTAGGATGTGGAAAGAACACTAACCAGCCTGGGAAGGAAAGCTATTCTAACACTGTTATGATGGCCTTGCTATTTTATGTGCTTCTGTGTGCTTTAGTGTAATCTCGTCCAAAGCCTTGGGCTGCTCATGGTGCTATGTCCCAGGATGCTTATAGTCCCCCTGTGTGCTAGGCCCAGCAGGCTGTTGGATTCAGCCCCCGCATCCTGAGGAGAGCTGTCCCAGCACTTAAGCTGGCCCTGGGGGAGGGGCGGCCTGGCCCTCCTGTCTTGGTGTTCTCAACAGAGGGAGCTGAATGGTCCCTCGCTGTGAATCACTGTACACACTGAGAAGCCCTGTGGCAGCACAGCTAATCAGTGGGAGAGTTGCCAAAGCAGTGCTGCTGGCCGGGGCCCCTGGGGTGCCCGTGAGGTCATCCTCTTCTGCTTGAAAAGCTTGCTGTGATCATAGTGGAGATGAGTGGGCAGAACCTGCGGAAACTCTTTCTCTTTTCGCCGTGTATGTCAAAAATGGACCCCAGTGCCACCCAGGACATTTTAATTCATCTTGGTTGACAAAAGCCTGCCTCTATTTTCCTCCCAGGGAAAGAGGGAATTTTAAGTGACAATTTTAAATTCCAAAGTCTTCAGAAACTCATTCTCAGAGACACATTTTGAGACTTGACTCTCGGGGATAATCAGCTGCTTTAATAAGGGGCTGGTATTGGGTGAAGCAGAAAAGAAGGGGGCAAGTGAGGCAGGGCAATGAGTGATTTGTGCTCAGGTAAGAGCATGGCGTCATAGAATAGTCATACTCACAGGACAAAGGCCTATTTTACATCCCTAATCTTATTCATATATGATCGACATAGGAGACAATACTGTCTTGTTTACACACAGTCTCTTACCTAATGGTATGACTGAATTGGGCTGGTCTAAATTTTGTGTTAGATGATAGTAGTCATCTAAATGTTGTGGCCAGGGCCCAGTGCAGCTCACCAGGATTGCAAACCAGAATTACAGGATTCTGTAGAATTGAAGATTGATTTCAGGGTCATGGGTAATCATTCCGTAATAAAACATGCAACCTTCTTCCGGCTCCGTCCGTGACTCTACTTTTCCTCACTTACAGCCGTTCTCTTCACTCCGGAACTGGCTGCCCTGAGAGTGCAAGTCACTTCCTTCCATTACGCGGAGCCCTTTTGCTCCCTCTAGCTTCTGCTCCCAGACTCACCTACCTAAACACAACATGGGGAGTAGCAGACTCGGGGTAAAACAAACAAACAAACAAACAGACAAACAAAACCCTGATTTTTCATTGTAACTCTGTTCCCTGAATCTATGTAAACACATGACATTGCTTTAATAGTATTCCTATTGACATTAAGAACAACAGTGTCTTCTTTTTTTTTTTTTTATTTTTTTAAAATTTTTTTTTTTTAAGATTTTATTTATTTATTTGACAGAGAGAAATTACAAGTACACTGAGAGGCAGGCAGAGAGAGAGAGAAGGAAGCAGGCTCCCCGCTGAGCAGAGAGCCCGATGCAGGACTCGATCCCAGGACCCTGAGATCATGACCCGAGCCGAAGGCAGAGGCTTAACCCACTGAGCCACCCAGGCGCCCCAAGAACAACAGTGTCTTCTGTTGGGCCAAATGAACTTACTTGTTCTTACCAGCTGTGGCCAGTGACAAAGTCATACGTAAGCAGATTAACAATTTAGGCAGAAGCCACCTAGAAATTGCTGGGTTATAGATGCTTAATAGATATTTACTCCATGAGTGAATAAATATGAATCATACATTCATAATCAGAGGCATAAATTAGGAGTGTGTAGGTGAAGAGCTCTTTGAAAGAATGAATAGCATAAGAAGATAATCTTTGTGTTTTTAGAGATCTGTGTATGAGGACAATTTTTCTAATTCCCTCGATAAGATGTGTCTTGTGATGTTTTCCCAGGAACATTGATGTTTTTAATGTTATTCAAATACCTCTCTCCCATCAAGTTCCCATAACTAATAGCATTGATGTGCAAAACAGGCAGGTGACTGCTATCACTATGTATAACCTTGGCTTCAAGAGAACCAAATTAGAAAATCAACCAGTTATACTTATTATAAATGGGCATATGACTGTATAATATAAATAAGTGATATCTCTATATGTAAGTCACATGCATATTTAAATTTTAGAAAACTTAGATTTTATGGATACTCTGCCACCCCTTCCAAAATCCTGTCATTCTAATACTGCTACATTTTTTTCCCTAGTTTTTTAAAGATTAGGGTATTAAGCATTAGCTACTCATTAGCCTAAAATGCTTCGGGGGGCTTTTATCCATGCTGGAACAGAGCACACAGATATTTGGGTGAATTGGGACTGAGGGCAATTACTGGGCCATAGGATTTACCCCCATGAAAGACAACGAGCAGTCCTATTCACAATGCTACAGGAGATATGGCATACTGGGTTCTGATCTAAGACAATTTTCTAGGGTTTGTTTGTTTTTTGGGGTGTTTTTTGGAGGTTCTTTTTGCTGTTGTTTTGTTTTTGTGGGTCTTTTTTAGGTAAAATGTCTTATGTGATGGAGAGAAGTATGGCAGAAAGTATGGCTTGGTGAAGGAAATAGGCAGTCCACAAAGCTGTGATTTTAGGATGATTTGACAAAGCAATAGCAGGAACTCATATATTAGCTTGGAATTAGAGGAACAAGACCAAGTCCTAAGTAGGATGAAAGGGGTGAAAGAGACTAGCACACTTACCTTCTTCAAACTATCTGGGTTTTTATATACGGATTTAGCAGAAATACTACTATCCAGTGGATGTGAGTATGCCCCGAGAAAAAGAACGGGCTAACTGTGTACCTGGCATAGTAATGGAGATGGAGTATTAATGTATTTCCAGGCTCGTTCTCATTGGCTCACATTAGTACTTACAGTTGGTAATGATAGGACAGGCAAGGAATGACACATTCATAGCCATTACGGACTGGTTTAGGCTCTTGAACATACTTTGTAGAATTCTATATATCAGTGCTTGTTGTACCAATGTTTAATGGAATTTTGAAAATGGGAAACATACAGTTATAAGTGCCAGGGCATAAGATGACCCATTTATAGTAATGCCACTTCAAGAATGTATTAAAAATTTTATTGTCTTATGTTCAGAAGGCTATAGAAGTGTTTCTTTAAATATAAAATGGAGAGCTTAAAGTCTGAGAACTTTCAACTCTTCGTGATGATAATTATATAGAAGTTGGAAAATTCAAAACAGTGTAAAGAAGCAGATTTAAAAATACATATATATCGGGATGCCTGGGTGGCTCAGTGGGTTAAAGCCTCTGCCTTCGGCTCAGGTCATGATCCCAGGCTCCTGGGATCAAGCCCCGCATCGGGCTTTCTGCTCGGCAAGGAGCCTGCTTCCCCTTCTCTCTCTGTCTGCCTCTCTGCCTACTTGTGATCTCTGTCTGTGAAATAAATAAATAAAATCTTAAAAAAAAATACACATATAATCCTATCCCTCTGAAACAATCAATATTAGCATTTTAGTGTACTGTCCTAATATTTCCTTTGTGTTTTAGATAGTTGCTACATGTTGTTCAGCAATTTTTTTCTAATCTGCTAATTTTTTCCACTGGATGCTATAGCAGGCAATATCTAGTATTTTGTTAAAAATCTGCAAAACCTTCTTAATTTTATGGGCTACAATAATATCTCTTCATATAGCTAGAACCTCATCTTAACCATTTCTACAGTCTCAAGCATTTAGGTGGTTTTCGATTTGTAAGTATTATGTATAAGTTAACAATGGACATGCTTGGAGATAAATAATTTTCTAAAGCTCTGATTATATCCATAAGGCTTATCCCTAGATTCAAAATTGTTTTTATTCAAAAAAGGTGAAGATTTTCTAAGGTTCTTGGCAAAATTGAGAAATTACTTTTGGAAAATGTTGTATGGTGGTATAGAAAAGTACTTGTCTCTTTGTACTATTGCCACAATTTAAGATTGTTCTAATTCCTTATTATTTACTAAGTAGATGGGAGAATCTTGAACTTTATTATTATCTTGATTTTTATTTATTTATTAGTGAGGTTGAATACTAATAAATAAACATTTATTTATTAGTGAGGTGGTTATGTTCTACAAGGTTACAGTGAACACTAAATTAGCAAATACTGAACCACTGCTATCCTAGGGGAAATACAGGTTTAGGTTTTTGGGAGCTTCTGGTCATAATGTTTTTATCCACTGATCAATACATACCTTGTTGAGTGTATTTCTGTCTTGAAGACACCTTATTTAATACATATTGTTGATTGATTAATGTTGTACTCGTGGCCAACCGCATTGTGACTCACGCTTGAACAAAGCTTATCTAACACATCTATTTTTTCAAGAAGACACATCACAGTCTTCTCACACTTGGGAACACAAGGCAGCATTTTAACACTACGCTGTGGGGCCATTTTAAACAACAAAATGACCAAGAGAAAGCCGAAAAGTGCAAATAATATGGCACTAAACATACCACCTACAGGATGCTTTTTACACCAGAAGAGCTGAAACAAGAAGGCAAGGCAGTCACCTTGTTTGACCTCAGCTGGGAATGTGAGGCTAGTTGAGTTTTTCAGTGCTCTGGGCCTGTCCGTGAATGACCATGAAAGTGCCGCGAATATTGATTTGGGGGTTACAAATAAGTTTTAGCAAGTAATCAAGTTTATAAACACAGAATCCATGAATATGAGGATTGACTGTATCTCCCTATCTTAGCAGTCTGGCTACAGGTGAATGGTGAGGAATATGGGCGAGTAAAGAAATGAATGAGTGGACGGATTAATGCAAATCAGTTCATTTTAAAGGGAATGAGTAAAAATAAGTGTCCTTCAAGTCCCATAATTTTGAAATATAGACAGGAATTGCCATACCTACAGCAGGAAAGTGCAAAACTGAGACTGGCAAAGTCAATATGCTGACACCTGGAGAGAAACAGCCCATGGGGAAATGCAAAAAGGCTCCCACCTGAAGGCAGAGTTGGAATGTGAGCTTTTGACCTTGGTGAGAACACACTCTGAGCCTCCATTTTCTTCTCCACAAAATCAATGTTAACATATCCTCCTTAGACTAAATGTCTCCTAAGGGTATATTTTATCTCTTTTTCACAGTTACAACCCTAGGATTTTGCAAAATTCCAAACACACACACACACACACACACACACACACATATTTACAGTATACACACACATTAATTATCTGTCAGGTATATCTGTCAGATACTCAATGCCAAAATGTACCCAAATGAATGCAAAAGCCTCCCTAAAAAAGTTTTTAAACTACAGAATGTTGTAGATTTAAAATACTGAATAAGGGGCCCCTGGGTGGCTCAGTGGGTTAAAACCTCTGCCTTTGGCCCAGGTCATGATCCCAGGGTCCTGGGTTCGAGCCCCGCATTGGGCTCTCTGCTCCGCGGAGAGCCTGCTTCCTCCTCTCTCTCTGCCTGCCTCTCTGCCTACCTGTGATCTCTCTCTGTGTCAAATAAATAAATAAATCTTTAAAAAAAAAAAAGACTTTATAAAAAAAATAAAATACTGAATAAAACACTTGTATTGTAAAGCCCTAGTCATGTGGGACCAGTCCCTGTCAATAAATAGTTTACACATATTGATCATTCTATTTCAGACACTCTACTGCCTTATATAAATGATTTATATGAATCCAAATTATATGAATGATTTATTGATTTCTTTATTTTTATTTAACAAACACTTATATAGCAGTATGCACCAAGCATTGTTTAACACTTCATAAATATTAATTTACAGTCCTTGTAACAACACTATGCAGTAGGCATTATTATTATAACCATTTTATGACATGAGGTATAGAAAGAGTAAGTAGCCTGCCCAAGGTCACACAGCAAGTGAATGGCAGTCCCTGGATTTGGACTAAGTGCTTTGGCTGCAGAGTTCATGTTTATAACCTCTACTTCTTCACGATAGCCCTAGGATATTCCAGACAAAGAAACAGGGGTTAAGCAACTGACCCAAGGTGGCAATGAACCTACTGGTGTGTCTGATTCCAAAGCCTGTGCCTAGGATTTATGGCTCCAGGCCATTAGCTGTCTGGCAATAAAACACCAGAGGTTCACAATGGTTTTCTTCTAATGCTGCTTCTAACTGCTTCTAAGACTCAGGCGACTTGCTTTCTCTCTTTCTCTTTTCTTTTATTTTTTTACAAATTTTAAAAAGATTTTATTTATTTATTTGACAGAGAGAGAGATCACAAGTAGGCAGAGAGAGAGAGACAGACACAGGCTCCCTGCTGAACAGAGAGCCCAGTGCAGGCTCCATCCCAGGACCCTGAGATCATGACCTGAACCAAAGGAGGGGTTTAACCCCCTGAGCCACCCCCGTGCCCCACCTTTCTCTTTTCTTAATAACACAGTTAGATTATCATTGCCATAATTCTGGATTTTTCGGGTCCTGGGAGCAGGTGTTCATGGAATGTAAGAAAGAGTATTAGCCTATTCTAGAACTAAAAAAGGGAGGCAAGTCAAGATTAACAGCTTAATCAAGACACTGTTTGCATTCAAATCAGGCAGCTCTGCTACCAGCAGTGAAGTTTTGGTCAATTCCTTCACCTCTCTGGACCTCACCTTCATTTACAAAATTGATAGAGTTCTACCCATTCAAACCATGAATGCATTGATTTGGGGATTCAGTGAATGAATACCTATAAAGCAATGAGAAAAATCTTTGGCACATGCTAAACATACAAATAAAATTTCACTGATGGATGCGATACCTTCAAAGTGCCCAATTTTGTCTTTTAGAAGTTTAGTGTCTTGTCTTGTGTACTGGTAGTTTCCCAAATTTCTGTGGTCACACCTCCATCAGCGCAACTGGCATGTTTACCAACATCCTTATTTTATGTATAAACTATGGAAATTGTATTGCTGTAGTAATGGATTTCCTGCCATTTTAAACTAGACCGCAGGTTCTTTCATCTTTCCCCAGTGCCCGCCAGCTGCCTTGGGGCACCCTTGGATTGTTGCTCCTCACTTCTCCCAAAGAATTCTTTGTTCAAAGCTACCTCCAGCCTGCTCCAGTCTTTCTCAATTCCCATGACTTACTAAAGAAAAAGGAGTAGCTCTTGAAGGAAAGTAATTCTATCCACTGCCATCTGGGAATAGTAGTAGTCCCTCAAACCTCCCAAGATCAGTCACACACTCAAAAAACATCCCGTGTTATCCTTACTGAATCCTTCACCAAAGACCAGAAGTCTGGGGGTCAAGACAGGGTCGCCCTTAAATTGATTCTGCTTCTCACTTTTCGTTCTCCAGCTCAAAACTCCAAGAACCCCTTTGGTTTTTGCCATGGCCTCTGGCGAGGTCAATGGTAAATATTTTGGTGGTGTAAATCACTTAAAAATTGAACTCAGAGACATTGAAGACCGTATCTATGTGAGAACAAAGTCAGAAGAACTGGTCGGTGGAGAATGCTGAGAACCAGGTTTTGGAATTTGAGTTTTGTCCAGACGACAAATCTGAAGCCATTGAGAAGTGATGCTCTTTAAAGGTAGCAGAGGTCGATTCCTGCTTTTGTAAAATGCAGTATACTCATTACTCTGCTGAGTTTTTATTTCCATCCTTAGAAATATAAACTCTTAAAATGTAGAAGGAAAAAATGTAGAAGGTTTGGACTTATATAGTCCAAACCTGAGATTACATTTGGCTTTGGAAAAACAAAATATATTTCTTGTAACAAATAACTCACATGTCATAAGAGTAGAATAAAAAAGGGCAAACATGGATCCTTTGGGATTGCTGTGCACACAGGGGATACCTAAGAATGAACATATATATATATATTTCTAAAGATCTTTGGACTGATTTTCTCCTTTGGCAAGATATTCACGAAGGGAAGTATATTTGAGCTATGAAGGGACCTAGGGAAAAAGTGTTCTACTTAATAGGAATAAAAATACCTCACTAAGCATTCTTCAAGAAACTCTTTAGTTCATAGACACTTTGCAGGAAAGATTGTTTCTTTGTGTGTAATGAATATCGCTTTTGCATACTAAGTGGTAGTTACAGTATGCATGCCTGTAAAATGGTCATTTCACAAGAATTACAGTGTTTAATAAGAGTAGAAGCCTATCAATAAGTCCAACTCATCCATTTAACAGCTAGGTACTGAGTACTGTATGCCAGACCCTATTCCAGGTGCTTGGGATATATGAATGAACAAAATCAATAAAAATTCTGTTGGGAGACACTGCTCCATAGGTTTTTGCATTCCTTTGTGTCTTCCTGAGGATGTCAAGGATGTGCTGCCTCGACCCCCCTTTCCTAGGGCCATTTCTTAGTGTTGGGTTTGTAGGAAGCAGACTCAAGGGATGAGGTTATGTCTCCTCCTGGGACAAAGAAAAGGATTGCTTATTGCAGGCTAAAAACCAGTGGGTTCTCAAGCTTGTTAGGCCTTTGGTACAGTGCATACCTACTATGTATAGCATTTCTCTGGTCCCTCCATATTGCCTCTGTGGACAATCTGAGGACAAGGAAATACCAACAGAGACATGATGCTCTTGCTATCTACTGTGCTATGAACAGTAAAGTTTGTTTTGGACCCAGGAGTCTCCTGTCTTTACTCCCATCCATGAAAATGAACAGGATAGCTCTTTAGCTTTAGGGTAAAAATCGGTCCCACACATGACAGATTTCTGCCCTCATTCCACTTCTATTCTAGCCCATATTTTTTTGGTTCTCCCCTGTTTCTATTATTTTAACAAAAATTCAGAATTCTGCTTGTTCATTTCCGCTCCTTGTCTCAGGAAGTCATCTGGGCCTTTCACTTATGTCTCATTGCCACTCCCACCAAAAAGAGAAAAATTATCTGTCTTACAACATGGCATATATTATAAAATTTCATAGGAAATTAATACATTTTGAGCAATATGATTTTATTTTTACGGGACAGTACTGCTCTGAGGCAAAGATGGCAATTTAAATGCTAAGAGAGAATCATTTTGTAGATCTATCACTAAGGGACTGCTAAAGGCAAGAATTTCGGTCATGTTTTTGCTGGAGGTCAATATTAATTAGTCAGTATTTTATCAGCAGGATTTCTCTTTCAAAATCATATTATAATACTCAGGTAACTCTTCTCCCCACCAACTGCTTGCTTTGTAGAGTCGGATTTACAAGTTCATTATTGATGGATTGTTCAGAGGTTTATTATGATGCCAGAGTTGGTTTGTTATATTAGATCTTCTGATATGTAAAATGTAGTGTATTTCAAATGGTTTTTAATACAAAAGTTATGTGTACCCCCGAGCCATGAGGGTGATGTGTCCTCTCTCCAATATATATTTTTGCACTGAAAAGTACCTCAGGAATATAAAGTGACTAGAAAGAAGGCAGGCAAGTAGAGTGTTGACCCTGGCTGGAGCTTCAGGGGAAAGCTGTTACATGTCACCTTACCATTTAAAATTAAGGAAAACATATTTAGGAAATGTAAATATGTGCTTGGCCCAGAGTTCAGTTATTCATTCTTCTAATTTAGTTAAACAAGCACTAATCAAGCAAGTCCTAGGTGCCCAGCAGGGTGTTGGTATGTTGTATGCTGAGAGGTTCCCAGGAAGTAAGGTACGGTCCTTGTACTCCTGGTCCAAAGCTGGTAGTAGAGTAGAAACACTCATATTATCAGTACCAAGGCAGAAATGATCTGAAAATGTGTAGAAAGAGCACTCACCTCTTTCTTAGGGGGTCCATGAAAGGCTTTCTGGAGTTGACATTTGAGATGAGTCTTAATTTTATTCTTCTAGTAGATACTGGATGATAATTCTATGCCAGACATTATGCTGAAGCAATTCATAGCTTTAAAAGATATTTAAAGCAGACAACAGGGCAATATTAAAAACCTGAAGCATATGCTCAATATGTACATTTATAGAAAAAAAAATCATAGTTAACAGTCCCCCCCCCTTTTTTTTTTGATGTTTACAATCCTCCCCAGTCACTCGTTGACAGCCAGGACTTCGCAGCCCTGCATCTCTCTTTTTTTTTTTTTTTTTTCCTGCATCTCTTTTTTAAACTTAGATTTCTGACCTCCGCAACCAGGAATACAGCATTGATGAGTTTCTTCTTTCTCTGTTTCTCAGTGGTTTGGGTTTCTATTTGGGATAAATATAGTAAAGTCTGTTTAGTCTAACATATTAAAAAAAAAAAATGTTTCCAGATTTCATCCTTCCTGGCAAAGGTCAAAGTTCAGCATATAATCTTTGATCCAGTGTCGCTTTCCTGAATGACTGGATCTTAGAAAAGTTTTGTTGTCTTGCGTTTGAAGATCTGGTTTTGTTTTGGTTTTCGTTATAGTTCAGTGATGTTCTGACCTGTATTATCATGATATATTAGTCTGGATGGGGCTATATTGTTGGAACAGATGAGAAACTGTGTGGGAAAATCATTGAGCAGGTGGAAAGTGCTGTTTAATTTTTCCAACAGGAAAGGCTCATGGTGGTGCTGAGAAAATGTAAAAAGCAGCAAAACAGGTTCGAAAAGCTGAAGAACAGCGAACGTCTCCTCTGTCATTGTGTGCAAATTTTAATCAAATGGCCTGCCTCATGCAGCTTTATTCTGCATTGAGATATTCCATGTCCCCCAAATATTTCTCTGATGGTGGTAATGAATTGCATTGCCCTCTCGGTTGTAAGAGTACGGGTATTCTGCTGTGGAGCCATATGGTTCCCATTTATTTTAATGTGTCTTTGACATCAGGAGAATTGCTGAGACAGCAGAGGAAAGTGCTCACGTCTTGGACTGCAGCCAGAGCTACGATTATTTATGTGGAGTAACGACTACCTTTTCCCCAGTAAGAAACAGTATGGTCTGAAGATAGTATCCGTGTTGAGATTTTAATAAAATGAGAGTATAAGTTTATATATTTTGGAAATGGCTGTTACTCTAGTAGTAGTGAAAAGTGTTTCCTAAGTATGACGTTTTAAGGTTTAATTGCACATATGAGAAATTAAGGAAACAAGCTGGGGAGTAGGTGGTCCTTATTTTCTCACTGATAATACAGGGATACTCTTTATTTGGTTTAACAGCATCACCAAGATAGTCCTTTGCATATATAATGCTTTCCATCTGTGATTCTTAAGGCTTTTAACAAAGGTAATTATTCTGGTAATATTCCTTGGAGGTAGATAAACATAATTCTGAAAATATTAATGGAAGAACTGAGAAATGCAGATGCTCATGGATGTAATCTAAACAATGGATCTTAGCAATTAATAGAATTCATATTTTTAATTGATTATATTATTTAACAATTTATTATTTTCCACATCCCAGGACAGGATAATGTTTTCTCTAACTCATTAGTAATAGGACATGCTTGACCTCAAGAAATATCCTTTAAAAATGTGAGGACAAACAAAGACCTCCATAACAATGATGGTCCATATATTCCACATGTAAATGTTAACGCCGACTGTAGAGATCTTCAAGATCCCTTGAAAAATGTTAATAGTATCTAAAGAAATGTATATAGTGTGAAAAGAGAAAAGAGATGATCTGGTCCAAATTCTGTAAAAATAGCTCTTACTGGGCGCCTGGGTGGCTCAGTGGGTTAAGCCGCTGCCTTCGGCTCAGGTCATGATCTCAGGGTCCTGGGATCGAGTCCCACGTCGGGCTTTCTGCTCAGCAGAGAGCCTGCTTCCCCTTCTCTCTCTGCCTGCCTCTCTGCCTACTTGTGATCTCCCTCTCTCTGTCAAATAAATAAATAAATAAAATCTTTAAAAAAAAAAAAATAGCTCTTACTGGTAACAACGTCCAATGGCTAAATGAGCATGTGGATCAGCGGAGAAAAGTTCCCCATTTCCAGTCCGCTCTGGGCAAAAGTGAGCGGAATACGGGACCTAGATTTAGCAAAACACTATCCTGGAACATTGTGTTTCAAATATTTTAGCAAGGATTTTGAACTTATAAATTTTATTTAAGTGATGTCTTACATAAAGACAAAATGGAACCAGAAGGAAGACTGCACACCAAACAACAAATTTCATGATACTCGTCACTGTAAATTTATGGGTGAATTGATAGAAAAGGAAAATTAGAATGAAAATCAGTAGATCATTCAGTTAGTGGGATATTCCATGCATCGTCTGATCTAAATCTGTTTTTAGTTTGGCAGTTCACCGTTCCCAATATGAGTCACATTCTGGTGGTGGCTAGGGCACTCTGCCGTCATAGCACATTTGCAGTAGAACGTCAAATTAATGCAAGGGAGATGAGGGTCGATGTTAAGTCAATTATATATTAAGGTTTTCTACATAAAAGAGAACAAGATTTCTTTTTAAAATTTTTGACCTTTTAATTTTTCAATTTCAATTTTATGAATTCAAAATATAGTATTTATTCCTTCTATCCCAATACGTATGAAAACAAATGATTCCTTCCCATTCCCCCTTTTTTTATTCCCAGGAATTAGGGGAATATGCAGGGAACATCTATAATAACACAGAAATATGTACATGAAAAATAGCTACTTCTAAAAAATGATCATTCTTTGCCAGTTAATCATTTTAATTATCTATGACATCAAAGCTGGAAGGTCAAAGTTTATACCTAGACTTAATTTTTGTATGCAACTTTCTGAATTCACATTAAAATCTTGGGTGGTAAATCTTATTTTTTTTTTTCTAAGCTGAGAATTGCAAATAAATGATTATGCTCTTAAGGCACCCCTAGACTGTCGAATCCAGCTTGCAGCATTGGAGCAGCATGGGCTGGAGCTGTCTGGAGAGGCTCAGGAGAGAGCTCGTCCCCTCTGTGCATTTCTCTCGCTTGCTTGTGTAGACGAAGCCGACAGACTGAATGGATGACGACGTGACATGCATGTTCATGATCCAAAACAAAGCTCTAGTCATCCAGCCTCAAGGGTCATCTTTTTATACTACTTCTATTTTTGCTGATTTTTTTGTTTGTTTGTTTAATTGCATGTGCAGTATTTGGACGTATCTTGGTAGAATACTTACTGCATACAGTCTTAGATGAGAAGGTTTTTGTTTTGTTTTTGGTTTGGTTTTGCAAACTGGTGATTCAAACAAAAGGGTGTCATCTTGAATTTTTTTCACTTAGAAGCTGCAGTTCACAAAAGACGTGATTAGTCTTGAGGGCAATCCATTGTGAATATTTTCAACTTAATATTAGAATGGAAAATACGTGTAGCTAAATGATTAAAGGATCTAATCTTGCCTAAATATTATAAAACTATTCCTCCTCTACAGAAGGACTGAAATCAGAAGGATGGCTGCTTCTTATGTATGTTTATCATATTTTATATGGTGCAAGTCTGTTTGCCCCTTCACCAGCACACGAGTTGTTTGGTTGGTTAAAGACGGGGGAAGAGTGACATTTAGAGCCTTGGGAGAGAGACGTGCTACAATTTTAAAAGCATTTGGAGCTATCATTCACACTGTAGGGAGCCAAATACAAACTTGGATTTACCATCACGAACATCCCTGTAAGTGGGAGCTATTTTCCCTTTATTTTTGTTTTTGAGT
The DNA here is from genome assembly GCF_009829155.1 of Mustela erminea. NCBI lineage: Eukaryota > Metazoa > Chordata > Mammalia > Carnivora > Mustelidae > Mustela > Mustela erminea. Next base: position 61,838,972 of record NC_045621.1, read on the forward strand.
GCTATTTCAGAGTAAAAGGGCAATAATACAAGAGGAGGGGGGAAAAAAACCCCTGATTTGCCGTCTATTTGGAGGATTCTAACATTTTCTTGCATTTATTGGTTCTGTCTCAGTTCTGATTACTTTTTAGGAAATGCAGGGCACTCTGATTCTAACATATTGGGTAGACCCCAGTATTGTCTGCCTAGTACTTGGGAGATCCTCTTCCTTTTGTTTGTGACTGTGTGTATGCATTTTATACCCTTCATAATTGAGTGTAAAATAACAAACTGAGTACACAATCATGTAACATTGATTTAGCCATAGATAATAGATGGCTTTACATTTTAACCCTTAAGGTAATTTGGATTTTGTTCGTGGTCGGAAAGAAAATATCCCCCATTAGTCTTTACTTTTCTCTTGCCTCTCATTTACTCGTGCCCCAAGATAGTTCCTTATTATCAATCTTGTGGAGTTTGTCCCACTTGAATGATTTACTACTGCCCTAAATACCTTACTTGAGCAAAATAATGAAAGACGGGACTGCGGCAAGTATGTTCAGGAAACCTGAGGATGTAACTTAAAAGAATAAAAAGGGAGAATTAGAATGAGAAAGGATTGCTTTTAATAGGCTTCATTTTCAAAGAAACTCCTCCTCTATTTCTTGGTTGCTGGATCCATTTTCACTCCTATGGTTAAGATCTGAGACCGTGTTGTTGACACCTGATCAAGAGGGGCCAACCTGGACAATCATAGCAAGATGGAAAGGACATGAGACTATGACCACAGGCCATTTGCAAAGACTAGGGCATATTTTGTATTAATCCTAGTAACTTTAACCATTGGAAATTGACGTGATACCTGAGCTATGAGGCTAATTTTTATACAAAATATTTTCTGGGAAAACTGGATTTTCTATTTGTAAGCTAGGCTTCATGACTTCATAACTGATTTGATCTTGATTTGTTCTTCAAAAGGTAAGAAACAGCATGCACACTTCCAGAGCCCCTGATTAATTTGGTGTGTATGTTTTAAAAAACAAGAGTTTTTATTGCCCAGGATTTACCAGATAAACAAGTTAATTTCAGTAATTTCACTTTGCTTAGACCAAATTTCCCCCAAATAAATGACAAATAAACTCAAAATTTGGACTTAAAGATCATCTGGCATTTTCCTTCTGAGCGCAGTACATAGGAGAGAGAAGTTTATTATTGACTTGAGACCCCCATGGTAGAATTAATATTGTCCATAATTTGCCCCTTGTTCGACATCAGACTGGACCACAAAATCTCAACCACCATGTACCAAATTTAGTGCCAAAAAATATAGCTCTGTTTACTGATCTCTGCCTGTCAGGCTATGCCAGTGCTTTGCTGATAGTTGTTGACACTAAAAAGAACAAGAGCCTTGAGAGGGTCACTGGCTTGCTGCTCAAGCATTATTAGCTCCGGAGTGCTGCACTATGGTGGCATCAATGGTCTAAGACCTGGTCTTCAATTTTACGGGCCCAGAGACAGGATGGTCTCTTGCCTGCAGAGAAGGCAGTCTCAGATGGAATGACACATACTAACCACATTCAGAAATGACTGACCTATACATCTGAACAAATCTGATTATTTTCAGCAAGAGATAAAATTAATGAGTCAACTGAATAGTCTTGTTGATCTGAGGATATATTCCAATTTGTATGAACAGGTTGGTCGATGAGTGTGGAAGGGGAGCAGAGTCAGATGAATTTTCTTAGAGCTTAATTTGATTGTCCCATCAAAGCATTGGCGTCCCAGGATGGTCTTGGAAACATGTGCCCAACTTTGAGTTTTGGCTTCCATTTCTAATCCACTCTGTTCGTGAACTCTTGATGTAATTTATGGCACAGATTATTTTATTTTATCTACTTACGTTCTTATCCTGGCATTGTGAATTAGGCAATTTCTGAGTTCTCTTCCCCATTCACTTCTAAAGCATTATTTTAGGAAGGTTATATTCTGCAGATAACTAACATCAGTCACTCCGTGCTCTTTATTCCTTTAGTTTACCAAGATTGATCTTGTCGCCATAATATGTGATCATTTTACAGTAGCACCAGTGTACCCTGGTGGGAACCATAATGGTGTTCTCAGGATCTGTGTCCTGGGCAGTATACATAGTGCCGTGGCATTTAGACACTTCTGCTTCAGAGTGGTAACTGTGAAAGGCATAAAAGAAATTGGGATGAAAGACACGAAAAAAAAAATCCAGCATCATGTATGAAAACAGACTAATTATTTTTCAAAGAAGTAGTGAAAGACACCTTCACCCCTTTTCTACTTGCTCTTGACCTCACAGTGGTAAAGTAAATTCTGAACTCTGTAGAGACACAAAGTAGAGTTCAATCCCTCTGCAAATGGCACAAGTTACAAGGTAGGCATATGAGGGAGGTTTCAGATTCCCTAAGGCAGATGTGCTGAGTGAATCTGGCCTGTTTTTCCCAGGCTTGAGGAACACAGACTCTTTTTTATGACTTCATTTTGTGATGTTAGTCAAATTGGGGCCTGGAGGCAGGAGATAGCCCATAAAGGCCCATTCTAGTTCTCCAATTCAATCATCAGAAGAGAGTCGTGGGTGGCTCCTATATTCAGAAAAAGCCACATTTAAAATATCTCCCACAAGGCCGATCTTATAGTATTTCAAAGCTTTCCTTTTAAATATATTCCATAGGCATTTCGGTCATTGTTTTTATGGTGCTATTTATAATATGCAAATTCTAGGACAAGGATAAGCACAGGTTTGAATTCTAAACCTTGGTGGATAGGAACGGATACCAATCCAACCCTAACACACTTTGACCATGTTAGCAATGCCAAGAGCCCAGGGGAAGGGACTCGACAGTCTGCCACTATCGTTATCCTCAGAGCCTTAGAAAACTGTCTCTAAACTATGTCTTTTTGGGAAAAGGTAATCTGGCTTTTTGGGAAGTGGTAGATTCATATCACAATAGATTCAACCAGAAGGTTGAAGAGTTCTTCTAATCTAAAAGTACAGGTACAAATCTAAATACATGTTAAAAAGAAAATTTGTCTAGACTACCATGAATTACCTAAAAAATAAGAAATAAGGTCATTCATGAGAGATTTTTATAATAATTATTTTTTTTTAAGATTTATTTATTTATTTGACAGAGAGAGATTACAAGTAGGCAGAGAGGCAGGCAGAGAGAGAGAGGAGGAAGCAGGCTCCCTGCTGAGCAGAGAGCCCGATGCGGGACTCGATCCCAGGACCCTGAGATCATGACCTGAGCCGAAGGCAGCGGCTTAACCCACTGAGCCACCCAGGCGCCCTATAATAATTATTTTAAATGAGTTCATTAAAGTCTTTTTTTTTTTTTTAATCTGTAAAGTCATGGCCTTGAAAGGTAATGTCATAAGGGCATCATTCTATGATATCAAGAGTGAAAAAGGTTGAAGGTTATCACCCCAAACCAGAGGCTCTCGCCTGCCGTAAGGTAGTGAGATGAGACTCTCAGATAGGATGGCAGGTTACTAGACAGGTTGTTGAATTTTTCCTTCGACGGTAATCTTTTACATTTTGACAAATTCTTCCCTGTTTTGAGATGATTTAAACATACCGTTATGAAGCAGTTCAGAGCTTTTAAATCAAAGTTGAAAATTGTCTCTGCTGCCAGGAGTACAAGTATGTGCAGTGAACATATACATAAATAAAATGGGAAAGTTGTGTACACGTTTGAAAGCCTTTGCTTTCTGGCAGTCTCCTCTGGAGAAGTGAAAGAGTAGAAAAGAGAAGAAGTTGGGAAAATGAAATTCTTGCCCAAATGTCATATTTCGCTTAACTCTGTAAACTTCTGAATCTGTTCGTTCTGTCTGCCTTTCTCGTTCCTGGAAATGGAGGCTCCATGGGGGCAGGAATTTCCATCTGCTTTTTTCACTGATATATCCAGTCATCTGGAAGGTGCTTGGCACATGGTAGGCCCTTGGTTTATAGTTATTGAATTAACCAATTCATGCAATGAGATGCATCATAACAGCCTCTCTGTTTTTGGTTGGAAGGCTTCGTGAGGTGGGGCAGGTGGCATAGGAGACAAAGGAATTTGAACCTCTTTGGAAGAAGAGTCTTATATAAATTCAAAATGATACTGTCTTCCCTTTACTCTCAATGCTTAGACAGCCTTATACAGCCTTCTTTATTTTTTTTTAAAATATTTTATTTATTTCTTTGACAGAGAGAGATCACAAGTAGGCAGAGAGGCAGGCAGAGAGAGAGAGGAGGAAGCAGGCTCCCTGCTGAGCAGAGAGCCCGATGCGGGACTCGATCCCAGGACCCCGAGATCATGACCTGAGCTGAAGGCAGCGGCCTAACCCACTGAGCCACCCAGGCACCCCTTATACAGCCTTCTAAATCAAAATCCTCTTTGAAGGCAGCCGCAGCTGACATCTATCAGAAGTAGTATGACACCCAGTCTCAGCCTTGTTCAACTCCCTTAGGGTGGCTTCAGCTGTCTGTGTGACATGGTGGTTAAGAGCCAGGACCCTGGAATGATGAATCCCAGCTTCAAGACTGGTTTCATGACTTTGACAATGTCATTTAACCTTTAGTGACTTGGTTTCCTCAACTAGAGGAGACATGGTTAATACCAACCCAAGGAGATGTCAGGATAAAATGAGATAGTTCATGTAAGATTCTTTGCATGTATGTATAGCACTTGGGAAGCACGCCATAAATGTTAGCTTATAATTACTTGTTACTGTCCAAGGATTTTTCCTCAATTTATTGTTTCTGTCTAATTTTCTACTTGAACATGCATATAGTTTAGAAACAAAGTACCAATAACTCAGTGGCTTAGCACGACAGAAATTTCTTGTCCCACTGTTCTAGAGACTAGATTGAAATCAACATGTTAGCAGAACCATGCTCTCTCAGAATGCTGTAGCTTTCCTGGCATTTCCAGCTTCTGGTAGCCCTAGGCATCCCTTAGCTTTCAACAGCACACTCCTAATCTCTGTGTCCATCTTCACATGGACTTCTCCCTTTGTCTCTTTATGTCATCCCTCCGTGCATGTGTGTTTACATTTTCCCTTTTTATATGGACACCAGTTGTACTGGACTAACACCCACCCTAATGACCTCATCTAGACTTGATCACTTATATAAAGACCTCATTCCCTAATAAGGTTACATCCTGCAGTATTGAAGTTTAGAACTTCAACATACTGGTGGAGTGGGGGGCGGGGAATGACATATATAAGAGCATAGTTCTGTATTTTACTCCTCAATTCAGTGAACTTTTCCTTCCCTAGTGGAGAAGCATCATATAATATGGCACCACACTGTGGGCTTTTAGGTTTAAGTTTAACTTTGTCACTAAGTATCTGCATTGCAAAAACTCGCTGAAATTCTGCAAGTCTGGCCTACTTCATAAAATAGAAGGACTGAATTAGATGATGTCTAGCATGCCTTCCAACTCCAAAAAGGTCATGTTTATAATGTGTGTCTCTCTTTTCCTCACTACAGTGTGTATATCAGATTTCCATGATGTTCAATGCATCTTAGTGTCCCTGTAACTAATAATAAAGGTTCTGATATATTTCATGATCATCTTCAATTGTCTTAGTGTATACTCGTAATAAAATCTCGCTGTCTGTAATGCTATTTAAGTGTGGTTCTTATCAAATGAAAGCTTTGTTAGATTTAGGTTGTAAAAATGTCTTAATAAGGCCACTGAGCCTTTTGAGTTTGTATTCCTTTTTTAAATTTTCTAAAATTTGTAAATAGACACTTTTCTATGCCAAGTGCCCTCGATATAAAAATAAGATCCAGAACATAAGAGTCTGTAGTGCGTCTTTTCGGATTAGAGTGTGATGCAACTCATATGAAAACCATAAAACCAAAACTTAAGATGTTAAGGGAAATAAAATTAAATTCTGCCACTGATTCATAGACTACTGGCAACTATCCTGAAAGTTTGCTCAGATAGCCATTATAGAAGACTTAGAAGTCTACTCCACTACAGCTAGAAGAAAAAAAAATTTTTAGAAGATTTTATTTATTTATTTGACACAGAGGGAGAGATCACAAGTAGGCAGAGAGGCAGGCAGAGCGAGAGGGGGAAGCAGGCTCCCTGCTGAGCAGAGAGCCCAATGCGGGGCTTGATCCCAGGACCCTGAGACTATGACCTGAGCCGAAGGCAGAGGCTCGACCCACTGAGCCACCCAGGCACCCCTAGCTAGAAGAAAATTTAAGAAAGGAAATAGAAATCGGTGCCTGCTCTCAGATATAACATTTTTAATGTCTCCTAGCCAAAAAGGGTTGACCATAGATTCAATATCATCAAATGGTACTTTCTAATTCTCCACCTCATCTGAAAAATGCTGCCCTGGGTGTTCACTGAATTGTTCCTTTCTCTTTCAGCTTCCTCCATCCTCAAAAGAGAGAAGCGGCTAAGGACTAAGAATGTGCATTTTAGTTGTGTCACCGTGTACTACTTCACCAGGAGGCAAGGCTTCACGAGCGTGCCCAGTCAAGGGGGCAGCACCTTGGGCATGTCCAGCCGTCATAACAGCGTGCGCCAGTACACTCTTGGTGAATTTGCAAGAGAACAAGAGAGGCTCCACCGGGAGATGCTGAGAGAACACCTCAGGGAGGAAAAGCTGAACTCTTTAAAACTAAAGGTAAAAAAAAAAAAAAAAAATTATTATTATTATTATTTTGCAAAACCTCATATCCTTACCTTAATTTGGTTGAATTAACCATTTTCACACTTGGATTCATAGTCCAAACTGGATATTTTACACAACAGACCACCTGCTGAGGCTTTTTTTTTTTTTTCTTTTAAGCAAAGATAGCAAAGTGTCTTCACTGAAAGCAAGGTGGAAAACCTGACACCATTTGTTTATTCATTCCATAAATATTAGTTGTTAAGTACTATCTCATTGTAGACCCTATGCTTGGGCTGGGCTAACTGGAATCAAAAATAGATGTGGATGTGGTCCCTTCTCTCCTAGAACTTTCTTAGTAGTAGGAAAGAAAAATATCCATCATGTAGACAAAATCAAATCATAGCTTCATTAAGTGCTATAAAGGAGAGTTGCGAGGGGTTATGAAAGTATGTAACCGAGAATTGGTATGGTTCAGAGGTCAAGGTGGGTTTCTTTAAGGAAGCGACAACTGAACTGAAATCTGAACAACTAACTAGGCCAAAGGGTTGGCCAGAGGGGCTCAGGCAGCTGCAAGAGCCAAACTGCTTCGTGCTGTAGCAAGCACAGTGAGCACACAAAGTCTAGGGGGGCTGGAACAGGGACAGAAAGAATAGGTTATTCATAAAGTAGATTATCCATGAAGGAGGCAGGACGGGGCTTTGTAGACCATGTTAAGGCATTTTTTTTTTCCCCCTCTTCATCCTCAGAGCATCAAAAGTCATCCAAGAGTTTTGAGCTTGGGGTCCGGGTACTAGAATCACATGATCAGGTTCATGCTATGATGCAAGGATAATTTGGGGGTAAGGGCTGCCATGCTGGTGGGAGACATACAAGGTCAGACCAGTTACGAAGCTATCACAGCAGTCCAGGAGAGAGATGATGGGAAGTTAGACAGACCTGTGGCAGGGGAGATGAAGAGAAATGGACAGAAGGAGAAGTGTAGGAAGTAAAATTGAATAGTTCCTGATGACAGGCTGGATTTGAAAGGAGAGGAAGGGTCTGGTTAAGAATGAGTCCTAAGTTTCTGGCTTACAAAACTGAACAGGTTGTGGGTAATAGTGCTTTTCTCTTTGAGGAGGATATGGCAAGGAACCCAGGAAGAGGAGTGGGTTAGGGCTGGGACTGGAAGGGAAGGGATAGCTAATGAGATTATTTTTGGACATCACTGATTGGGAGAGGATTTTGACTTACTAAAGAGATGTGGAGGAGGTGTCCAGGCTACATTAGAGATTAAGTGGAGAGAAACACAGCTCAGAAAACATCTTTCATCCAGCAAAGACGATCTTTAAATATGTACTGATCCATCGACCTCTCAATATATAGGAAACGCTCTCTCATCACTAGCTAATGACAAAGGAAATGTTTTTTAGGTTGCCCATGATACTGAACATAGGGAGCCTCTTATTAAATAGGTGAAGCACCAATAAGCTTGTGTTACCTGTAACTTCAGTTCCCAGTACAAAGTCAGGCAGCGGAGGTGTGCTGTGTGTTTTAAAGTACCTTGTTTTTATGTATTTTGCAATTTATCTATCTGCCTTTTCCCCAACTATGTAAGAAGGCAGTTGCTTAAATTAAGCTGGGAACAACCTAGCCTAGAACATGTCTCATATTTCCTTTGGTGATATTTTTGGCAAATTTCGTTGGAAGTCTCCTAAGATTTTTTTTGGTAGCAGTCCATTATTATTGTTGTGTTTCATGATTGCTTTGCCTATCGCTTGATTTAATAATAATTCTTAGATTTGCTTCTGAAATCCACCCTCTGCCTTTCTAACCCACTGTAAAACAATTCTATGCCCACTCCAAGAACAGAGTCACGCTCCAAACTCAATATTGGCAAAACAATAGTAAGGGCTGCCATTCATTAAGTGATTTTTATTTGCCAGGCATTCTGTAAACTTTATTCAATTTAATCTTAACAAAGACCCAGTGGGATAGGTAAATTATGAGACCATGTGTGCTGAAGAAAAAGCAGCACAGTAATGTTAAAACTGACTCACTCCATAGAAAACTGATTCTATTATCCTGTTACTTCCTATTCTAAAATTAATTGATAATCCCTCCTAGGCATTGGGAAGGACAATCTCTGTACCTATAGGGAGTCGTACCTTTCTGGAGTTTGGTACTGTGTGCAGTGGTTTTTAACAGCTGGGAGACTATAATTCTATCTGAGAGCCAGAGGATTTATTGTGGTGAACTTTGAGGCACATTGAATGTGATGAACGTTAGGAACAGCCACACACCTACAGGAACCTTCTATAGGAGGCAGTCATATATTCGGATACTGTAATTTTTATTCAGCTACTTTTATGCTTTTTCTTTAATAAGCTGAAGAAGAAAAGAAGAAGCAGGAAAAAAAAAAGCATTCTCCTATTGATTCATCCTTTTTTTTTTTTTTTTTTTTTTTTTATTGTGCTTCGTGTTGGAAGTTGGAGAGGCAGTCATTCGAGTGGGTGTCATGGCTTGGTTTGTCACTGATAAGTGACAACATGCAACTTTCCCTTTTGGTGAAGATATAAACAGAAGACATTTGGATATCATTGCTCCTTTCAAATGAATACCAAGCAAAAACATAATGGGATTCTAAGGTGATCTGATCTTAGCCTCTCTGTACTAGAAATATTTAGAAACTCAGAAATATGTCACACGAACCTAATTAAAGAATCATAGCAATGTGGACCAGTTTGCTTAAAAAAAAAAAAAATCTGAGAAGACTGAATGAAGAAACAGTTGTATATTTTAATTATAATTCCTCTAGTATATTAACTTTTATGATTTTTAAAATATCATTGGCTATACTTGTCTAAGGTTTAGCTATCCAAAAATCTGAAATTAGCTATCCAAAAACATTAGCTATCCAAAAATAATCACTCAGATACTTGAAATTTCACTTTTAATGTAACATTTATCTTGAAATATTAATATCTCTGGAGTAAGTAATAAAATAAATGTAGTTAGATTGGTTCCATTATTTTGATTGGGGCCAGAGGAGGGTCACTGGCACAGAAAGGAGTCAAAAGAGGAAAACAAGGAGTGTCACAAACTTCATTTTGGCTTTGACTGGAGGAGGTCCTCTGTGAGTGGTAGTGAACTATCTATTGAGTAAGAAGAGAGAAGGTAGCATCTGTCAAGACACTTTCAAAAGCCCTCCCCATGGATATCATATACAACACCACAGGAAACTCATTGGACATGGAACTTAGTAGTTTCCTTTTTCCTAGAAGTTTCTCTTTCCACTTGCAGCTCCAAGTCATTCCAGGGTGTTTCTCTAGGTTCCAAATAGAGAACTTGCTTATGCAATGGCACCCTTTCTGATGGGGCCTTCCTAGTGAAAGATTAGTAAACAGAAACATACACTACCCTCTTCCTGATGTTCCCTTATGATAAATATTTTGGAAACAAGAATAGGAATTTAGTTTCTTATTGTAAAATTGCTTCTTTTTTTTTTAAAGATTTTATTTATTTATTTGACAGAGAGAGATCACAAGTAGATGGAGAGGCAGGTAGAGAGAGAGAGAGAGGGAAGCAGGCTCCCTGCTGAGCAGAGAGCCCGATGCGGGACTCGATCCCAGGACCCTGAGATCATGACCTGAGCCGAAGGCAGCGGCTTAACCCACTGAGCCACCCAGGCGCCCGTAAAATTGCTTCTTATTGAGTAATCTGCCTCTTAATCAAATTATGAGTTAGACACATTGGAAAGTAGTACATACAATTAGATGTGTAGAAGTTGTTTAATTCTATTTGGGGGTTCAGGTATCCTTTTTGTTGGTGGAGATGGTGTTCCAAACTTTGTCAAAAAAAAAAAAAAACAATCAATAGAGAAAGCTAAATGAATAAAATGCTTGTTCCTAGAAGAAATAGCTAGCTTTAGATTTCTGAATTACAGAGAATAGTCCGTTTTCCCTGTCAAGCCCATTCAAGCATGTCATACCCTTCACAGTAATCAAGGCAGTCATCTTAATACTATACTCTTTTCCAAATTAAGTGCTTAGATTTCATCATCTGCACCACATTGTTGAACAATTACATTAGGCTTTATTCCCATTTCACATATATCTGTAAAACGCATTAGGTAGCCATTTATGTTCAAAAGAACCTTGGCATTTCAGTTGCCTCTGGGTTATATCTCACTGGCTTCTACTACCTTGTTCTAGGAAATTTAATTTAGCTTTCACAGCTTTGACGGGCTCTCCATCTCAACGTTTTTTCAACCTTGATTGTTCTTTTTATTCTTTCTGTGATCAAGGGTCTGTCTCCACTCTGGCACCATTTACAATTACTTCCCAGAGTTATATAGTTTTCCCAATTTTTCAGTCATGAATGTGTTTCTTGAGTGATGCTTGGTTGTTTGCTCTCTGTCCTCATAAAACAAGAGTTGCCAAATGGTAACTCTTCCTTTAATGATCAACCTTTTTAAAAATCTCTATCTAAATTTTCTTCCCCTGAAGTCTTATGTTTATGGTCATGCTTTATTCACTTAGTGACTCACCCATGGGACGTAAGTCTCCACCCTTACCTCCTGCCCTGTTCCTTATATCCCTTCAACAGTCTTGTGATTTACTAACCTCTAGGTGACTATCCCAAATGCTCCAGAAGATTTAAAGGATTGAGGGTTTGTGAGAGATGGTTGACACAGGCTGTTATCTCACATCTATAGTTTCCAAACTTTGGGAATGTGTCTTTTAACTGTTTTGTCACACTATAGTTCTTTTTTATTTTTTTTTAAAGATTTTATTTATTTATCAGAGGGAGAGAGGGGGAGAGAGTGAGCACAGGCAGACAGAATGGCAGGCAGAGGCAGAGGGAGAAGCAGGCTCCCTGCTGAGCAGAGAGCCCGATGTGGGACTCGATCCCAGGACGCTGGGATCATGACCCGAGCCGAAGGCAGCTGCCCAACCAACTGAGCCACCCAGGCGTCTCACACTATAGTTCTTTATTAGATGGGTCAGAGTCTGGGGGTCATGGTATTTTTTTAACCCCATTTATCCCTACAGAACTTTTCTGTTAGACTCTGGAGAGATTGCTCAAAAACATGGTGAGTGCAAGTGCTTCTGGAAAGTATCCCTAAATGGAGTCCTGATCCAAAGCCAAATGAAAAATTTTGATATTTGCCAAATACTTGTCATGACATCTGCACAACCCATTTTGACAAGCATAGAAAAATACACCTAACTGTAGTGATGGAGACTAAGAGACCGTGCTTTAGCCCTAGGGCAAATGCAATACAGTTAGGAATATGTTCTTTCAAAATACTGCTGGTATTTTAATTGTAATGGAACAATTAAACATGTATAACCAAACATTTACATTCTTCCTATGCAATATACTTTGTTCCTCTGGTTTCAGAGAAGTTGATTGAACTGATTCTCCTGATTAAACTAGAGAGTGCATCAACTCATAAAAGTTGCTCACTAAGGTATATTGTGCATGTATCTTCTCAATGGTAGCTTGAAATCAGCCATGATGAAACTATTTACATCATGGAACTTGACAAACACAACAGATTAGAACCCCCCCTCCTTTTTTTTTTTTTTTTTTCAGAGACACCATTGTTAAATATTTACCGGCACATTGTTGGATTCATTTGGCTTAACAACCACCAATAAGAGAAGCAGTGCTGGTCTAAACCAGAGGGAGGATAACAGAATATATGATAGTTTATATGTCTTATATGTTGATATTATCATCCTTTCTGGTGACTTTAGGGGTGGTACGCAAGCCACAGACACATTATAAATTCAGGTTGTTAAAATTCTTACAGGTTGACAAAACAAGCAAATCTGCCTGGTTCTTGGAGGGTATAATTAAATCGGTTCCAATTTGCCATCTGCAATTAACAACTAATGAACAGAGAGTGATACTATAAGATTTGACAGAATAGCAAAAGAATATGAATATTTTTCTTTATTTTGCCAGAGAATTAGTGACTAGATTATCTATCCAACTCATAGCACAAAACCATGTCCAATACAAAGCCATTTACTGCACATCTTTGATGACCCAGAGCACGTTGCCTTTTGAGAGAGCCAATTCTATTTAGCCAGCTCTAATTGTTAGAAATTTCTTCTTTACATTGACCAGAATGTTGCCATCTATTCCTAACTTTTAACCCTAATTCTGCCTTCTAGGCACACAAAATAAAACCTGCCCCTGTTCTCCAAACTCCCAAGTATTTGAAAACAATGGTGATGGCTATGCCAATATTTGACAAGTGGGTTATGTGGGCTCCATATGTTTCTTTCTGTAAGATTAGACATCCTTAGTTCTTCCCATTAATCCTCCTAAGGCATGGTTTTCTGACATTTTTCACTCCCGTTACATTCCTCTGGATATAGTGGTGTTTATTGATGTCTACCTCAAAATGTGGTATTTGATCTGGACATTGTACTCCAGATGGGACCTTTCCAGTATATAGGAATGTGTTACATTATTGCCTCCCAGGTTGTCGATGCTCTATCCCTGAGTATACACTAAAGATACAGTAGCTTTTTGGAACTTGATCATTTTGTGTGTTCATATTAACTAAGTAAAAGTAGGTAAAAGAGCAACAACAAAAAGCAAGCAAGCAGGGGTACCTGGGTGGCTCAGTGGATTAAGCCTCTGCCTTCGGCTCAGGTCACGATCCCAGAGTCCTGGGATGGAGCCCCGTGTTGGGCTTTCTGCTTGGCAGGGAGCCTGCTTCCCTCTCTGTCTGCCTGCCTCTCTGCTTACTTATAATCTCTCTCTCTGTCAAATAAATAAATAAAATCTTTTTTAAAAAAAGATAAAAGCAAGCAAACAAACAAAGTCCAGGTAAATCGGGTCTGCATCATCACACACCTTAAATCTTTATACATCTCCAGGCAAGAATCCTGTTTAGTGCTGGACAGGACACACAGAGAGTGATCAATAAAAATCTGTTCTTTAATTTGAATAAACCTGATCTTGTCATCCTCAGATATGATAGGCCCATCCCTTAGTCTTCATCCAAGATTAAAAATTGTAGTTAACAAGACAGGGTCAAATTCAGGGTATCCTCTCAGAGCAGTGATCCTGAAGAGGAAAAGAGGACTCTCCCCTTCATCATCCCACCATGACCTCCGATGAGACTTGTTGGCTTATGTGCCACACCCTGCTTCCCAGTCTCCCCAGTGGTGAGAAAGAACTGAGCATTCCTGTTATTCCCTGTTATTAGAGACATTTTCAACTCTTCAAATAACTAAACATTCAAGTATCCAACCATACTTATTAATCAGTTTGCATTTTCCCCTTTTATGTAAAGAGCATGAAAAATTTTGCCTGAGAATCACAGGATTAGATCAGTGGTTTCCTAGGTATGTTCCATGATGTCAGGGCTCTATACCTTATTCCTGCTTTCGTCTATTGTATAGTTTGAGGTTCTGCGTGGAGCTTAATTTGACAAATGGACACTGTACTCCAGATGGGACCTTTCCAGTATATAGGAATGTGTTACATTGCCCCCTCCCAGGTTGTGGACATAACTCCAGTGAACTCAGACATAACTCCAGTAGTCACTGCTCTCTTTCTTCAAATAAAGAGGCGATCTGTTTAAATAATTCTAGAGTATTACCTAGAATTAGTTTTTCTTTTTAAACAATTCACTCCCATTTTTTAAAACTTTTTTAAAAGATTTTATTTATTTATTTGACAGAGAGAGTGAGAGAGGGAACACAAGCAGGGGGAGTGGGAGAGGGAGAAGCAGGCTTCCCGCTGAGCAAGGAGCCTGACATGGGGCCTGATCGCAGGACTCTGGAATCATGACCTGAGCTGAAGGCAGACGCCCAACCGACTAAGCCACCCAGGTGTCCCATTCACTCCCATTTTGATCAGCTTTTGATTCCTTTCCCCATAGGACTTCATACCTATTAGACTGACCAACCATAGCTTCAAGCTTTTTCATTGCTCGAGAGCATGAATGGCCTGGACCTGGGGATTCTTATAGAAAACAGCTGAGAACTATCTCACTGTCTCCTACCTCTTTTTTATATGTTAAATCCTTACTAATATATCTTTTCTCCCGTTTCTGGTTTGAAGGTTTTCCCCTTGAGAGAGCCTGTGGAATCAGAAGAGGAAGGAAATAACTCTTCTTCTTGTCTTTGTCTCTAGCCTTCCATTTCACTTGTCTATCATTTCCTCCTCCCTGCTGCTTCTATAACTTACATACATATTTCGTTGCTCTTCCCACACTATACCACATTTATCGCATGGTTATATCTCTACCAGGCTGGAAGCCCTTTATATGCCAGAACTGTCACAGATCTGTAAATTCTGACACTAGTTACAATGGCAGCAATATGGTGATTAAGCATGCATTCATTCACTCACTCATTTGTTCAAAAATATGTGTTAATCAATTACTGTCGGACTGTAGTTAACAAAGGGCTGGGGAGGGATGCCTGGGTGGCTCAGTGGGTTAAGACTCTGCCTTCGGCTCAGGTCATGTTCTCGGGGTCCTGAGATCAAGTCCCGCATTAGGCTCTCTGCTCCACGGGGAGCCTGCTTCCTCCTCTCTCTCTGCCTGCCTCTCTGCCTACTTGTGATCTCTGTCAAATAAATAAAATCTTTAAAAAAAAATAAAAACCCACAAAGGGCTGGGGACACAGTATCAGACTTAGTCTCTGTTCTCAATGCATGCACATTATGTTGGGGGACATATACGTGAAGCTAATCACCAAAAATAGTATATTATTACAAAATTAGACAGCATACTGTGCTAATTAATTGCAGGCCAGGGAACATGAGTTAGAAGTTGGCTGGGAAAGTTCAACAATAGTAGCTATCACTTGGACCAGCTTCTTCTGCTGCCATGTCCATTAGAAAGTCCTCCATCATATGCTCACAAAATGGGTGCCCAGAGAAATGTCATTAATTTTCAGCTTGCTTCCTCTTGTCTTCTGTTCTGAGCTCTACTCCTCTGTGTCTGAATCATATGTTTCATTTCTGAATGAGCTAAGTCTAAGGATGCTATACTGCTCTTTTGTCTGCTACACCATAGCGCTGGGATCAGTGCTTGGAGTGTGGCTGCAACCATATCCTTTTTTTCCTTCTGTATAGAATTCCCCTGTTCCCCTAAGAATTCTTACTCTAAACTGCTCTCAAGAGCCTGGCTTTAGCTCTGAGGTCAAATAGACCTGAGTTTGATTCTCAGTACAAGCACTAGTGAGACTTTGGCAAATCATCTTCTCAAGGCTCCCATTTTCTCAACTATTAAAAAATTTTGTCATAAGATTCTTATACAAATTAGATGAGATAATTTATATAAAGCATAGAGCCTAGTTACTGGTTTTCAGTATATGGTAGCTTGGGTCATTCTCAACATCATTATCATCACTGTAATAGGCAGTGATCTGTGTTTGTGGAATTGAATTATTTTCACATTCTTATTTCTTTCCACTATCATCTTTACATGTGCTAATAACTCTTTAATAACCAGGAGACTTTATTACTAAGAATACCTTTTAGCTGCTGAAAGGGAGTGGTTTTATTTTTTGGGGTTTTTTTTTCTTGTTTTTAGCATTTTAGTCAATCCACATTTTCAGTAGTGTTTCCCTCTCCATAATCGCTTTGCAATGAAAAAGGTCTTTCAAGTAATTAATTCATACAAAATTTCATTTCATTGGAATTTATGGTGGAATTCATCTCTACATGACATGGGAAAAAAAAAAGGGGGGGGTGGCAGGGGAGTGAATGCTGACTTTCAAATTTGAGCCCCTCTTGCTTTGTACTTGACCTAAAGCAGTCTGAGAATCATTTCACTTCTCCTGACAGTAATGTATCCCAACCTTCAAGTGTATTTAGCTGGGCAAAGGTTTTACTCTATTGGGCTTATGAGATATTTGTTCATACTTTTTGGTACAAATCAAATAGATTTACAAAACTAAGATATTCAAATTCTATATAAAGAAAGTTATAGTCCTTATAATTATAGAATGAGTCTGGGCAAGTTTATATAGTGACTCAAGAACTAAGTTTTATCTTAATTATCATTCTGGAACAAAGCAAGTACACACACACACATACACACACACACATACTCTAGAGTCTTTGACCTTGATATCCTTCTAATATATATAAATAAATGCACACACATGTAGGATAAAGATCAAAAGATCAAAAGATCTTTAGATGATAAAGATCATCTAAAGATCAAAAATCAAATCATGAGTTAGGTCATTCTTATCACCTCTAAAGTGACTAAAGCAGGGGAACAGAGGAGCTACTCTCTAGAGGCCTATAATTTATTTACTTTTTGTTCTTTGCTTATGGACCAAGACAGGAAGTGGTCCTGTGTAAATCCCGTCATCTGACTAATTCGTAGGCCATTAAAAACACCATGCTTGTTCCATCTCAGGCCTTTGAACTATATTCTTGCTGAGTGTGGAATGGCTTTTCCTCCAGTTGGTCATCTCACTACGACTCCATCTTCAGAGTTAAGCTTAGATGTGGAAGTTTTCCCTTCTCACCCCACCGGCAACCCCTCACTAGGTGCCCTGTGTTCATTCGCAGCTAGAAAATCCCTATGAACTGGATTAAAATTACTAGATTACTCATCTCTTTCCTCCAACCCATTGAGATCAACACCTGCATCTTGTGCTCTGACATAGCTAATGCTTACACACTAAGTAAGCACAAAGACTATTCAATATACTTTAATATATAAAAGTATATATATAAGTGTATATATAGTGTATATTTTATGTAAGTGTATATATGTAATACCGTGGCAATTAAGAGCGCAAGCTGTGGAGTCAAATACCTAAGTTTGTGACTTGCTGACCACCCTTTTTCTTGTGACCTTGGGCAGTTATTTAGCACCCTGTGCCTCAGTTTCCTCATCAGCTAAGTAAGTACAATAATATTTACCTAATGAGATTTTTGTGATGCTCAATGAGTTCATGCAGGTAAAGTGCTTAGAGCAACACCAGGCACGCAGAGTCAAAAACTGCTCTTATTAATATCGTTGCTCTCAGCCCATCTCTCTCCCACCTCCCTTTCTTCCTCAGCTCAAGCTCTCTCTCTCTCTCCTTATACACACACATGCACACAGAAACAAAAGCAGGTTTGAGGACCAGCATTATTTGGTAGTTAACCACAGTGTAATTAAACCACATTTTGGCAAGGTTTGTTTTGTTTTTTGTTTTTGTTTTTGTTTTTTTGTTTTTTAAGCTCTTGTTCCCAACATTACTTTGGGAAAAGAGTTACTGAAATGGAAGTGGTCCACATCCCAGACTGTCTTCTAAGGTATCTATCTCAAAAAAGAGCATTCCTTTGAATGTGCTCATTAATCTGTATTTTTTTTTTTTATAAAAAGGATAGGTTTTTGGATATATTGTGTTTAATTTTATGTACAAGTTCTAGCACTGCCTTGTCTACCATCAGAAACTTGAAACCTAGAAGTACAGGGAAAAGCATATTAAATAGGGGTCAGGGAATTAAGTACTAAAGCCTGTTTTGGAGAGGTCACCCAATTAATGTGGACCTCATTACTGTATAAAATAAGGAAGGACCATCTGATGAACTAAAGCCTGAAAATTCAATGAATCTATTTGAGATCGAGAAAAGACATTTATAGGTAGCACTCATGTTGACAGAGAGATAAATGTTATATATGGATCTTATGGAATCTCATCAGCCAGGAGATATCCTGCCATTTGCGACAAACGGATGGACCTTGAAGGCATTGTGCTAAGTGAAGTAACTCAGACAGAGAAAGACAAATGCAGTCTAATAGCACTGATATGTGGAACCTAAAAAAGCAGAACTCCTAGAAATAGAGAGTAGAATCGTGGTTGCCAGGAGCTGGAAAGTAAGGGAAATGGGAAGATGTTGGTCAAAGGCTATAAACTTACAGTTATAAGATGAATATGTTCTGGAGAGCTCATGAACAGCATGGTGATTGTGGCTTACAATACTGTGTTACACACTTGAAGGTTGTCAAGAGAGTGCATCTGAAATGGTGCCATCACAATGGCAAGAACAGCTAATGCGACAGTGGGGATCATTCCACAGTATATAAGTGTATTAAATAGACACATACATCTTAAGCTTACACAATGTCATATGTCAATTATGTTTCAATAAATTTGGGGGGAAGAGAAAGAAATGTACAAAATGAATTTCTTGTGAAGATGGGTAGTAGAGTAAAGACGTCAGGAGAAGTAGGTGAGGTGATCTTGAAGTCTTTCTGGCTTCTTTGGGCCAGATCTTGAGAGCATGATGGATGTGATTTGTGCTCACTGACTTTTTTCCCTATTGTCCTAATATAAGATGCTTTTGAAAATAATCTATGTAATGCACTGATTTTAAGTAGCATTTAAAGTTAGTAGGTTTGGCCTGGGTTTTAAAGGAACAAATGGGCACAGACTGCAGGAGGGACTGGCGAGGTTAAGAATCTCTCTCAATGGCTACCACACCAGAAACTGTGAGGAAGGGGAGAAAAGGCAACTGACTAGGCTGAACACAGATATTTCCAATCTTCATTAGAAATGGCAGATATGGGGCTCTTGGGTGGCTCTGCCTTCAGCTCGGGTCATGATCCCAGGGTCCTGGGATCGAGCCCCGAATCAGGCTCTCTGCTTAGTAGGGAGCCTGCGTCCTCCTCTCTCTCTCTCTGCCTGCCTCTCTGCCTCCTTGTGATCTCTGTCTGTCAAATAAATAAACAAAATCTTTTTAAAAAAAAAGAAAGAAAGAAATGGCAGAGATGAGGGATGCCTAGGTGGCTTAAGCATCTGACTCTTGATTTCGGCTCAGGTCATGATCTCAGCGCCCTGAGATCAAGCCCCACATGGGGCACAGCCCTCAGCAGGGAGTCTGCTTGGGATTCTCTCTCTCCCTCTGCCCCTCCCCCTGCTTACACTCTTCCTCAAATAAAATAAATAAATAAAACTTTAAAAAAGATGGCAAAAATGTTAGGGGGGAGGTGAGGAGGAAACCTTGCCAGATCACCTCAGTGTTAATGTGAGATTTTGCAATCTAGATGAGGCTCCCGGCGGGTTCCTAAAACAAGAATGAAAACAGTATGGAGCTCTGCGTGAAGAGTTTTTAGATTCTTAATTGAATTTTTATCTTGGAATGAAATTGTTTATCATAATTTAAATATGTGGGAATAAGAGGCGCAGATTGTATTTCTAAGAGCACTTATATTTGGAATAAGCTTCATCTCTAATTTATTTAAGGTAGCTTTTTTTAAAGTTTTTAGATGCCAATTGTTAATTCATATTCCCCTAACAATTTTCACTAATATGTGAGTAGCCTTTTATTTATTTACTTTTCTTAAAATCAAGCCCCGTTGATATAAAATAGAGGGTTTTTCTTTGTTTTGTGATGTCACCGGTTGCTCGAGGAAGCATAAATATAGAACACGGAGATTAAGTAGGAAAGAAATATTAAAAATGAACCATGCTCTCCAAGTCCTGGCTGTTCTGTGTGAGCTATGGAGTCAGACCTTGACACAGCTCACATAGACAGGCCAAGAATTAATGAAAACAAATCTAAATGCCACAAAGGTGACAAGGTGGGAAAGGTAACGCTTCCTATTTGTTAATGCAGCTTTACCTGTCACAGAGGATTGAGTATGTGCTACGTAATTACACACCTGAATTTCCTAGGAAATCAGATCTTCACAGATATGCTTATGCTTCTATGAGCAAATGAGAATTAACAAAAATAATAACAGCAGTCAATCAAAGTAACATCCTAGTAGTGGACATCACAGAAATGTGGAAACAGGTTAGCCAATACGACATAAAGAAATGCAAACAAAGGAAATGCATTGCAGATCCCACTGAGAAGCAAAACCCCATAAAGGGGAAGGCCCATTGTTGCAAGAACACAGACTTAAGGTTCTGAATTATTTAAAAAAATATAATTTAGTGGCTCTTGAAAATGTAGTTCCGGGGCCCTCTGTAATACATTTTAATGTACACTTCCTACTCTCGTATCTCTGGGTCCTGGGATCGAGCCCCACATTGGGCTCCCTGTTCAGCGAGGCATCTGCTTCTCCCTTTGCCTCCACCCCCCCCTTCCCCCTACCCGGCTCTCTCTATCAAATAAATAGTTTTTTAAAAAATAACCTGGTAATAATTACAATTAATGAAGTTTATGAAGTAACACTTTACAAATTAAAGAATCAAAACGGCATCTATATTTAGAGCAAGCCCTTACGGAGGTTCTACATTTATTCCTGTGCTGCTTCTCAGGATGGGCTCCTCTCTCATACTCAGAGAAAACGCCTCTCAGCGCTTTTTTATGAAGGAAATAATATGTGCTGGTATAACAGTAAGAAGTGAGCTACTGACTCAGGGTTTACTGATGGATGAAATTAATTTAGAAAGAAATATAAATAGAT
The DNA here is from genome assembly GCF_009829155.1 of Mustela erminea. Taxonomy (NCBI): domain Eukaryota; kingdom Metazoa; phylum Chordata; class Mammalia; order Carnivora; family Mustelidae; genus Mustela; species Mustela erminea. The sequence continues at coordinate 61,859,984 of NC_045621.1, forward strand.
GCACATAGTCATAAGTAGATGAGACGTAGCTGTCCACAGGAGCTATGATGCAGATGCTATTGCTTGGGGCACAGGTTCAGGTGAAGTCCTCTGAGGGCTGGGTTTATTGTTTGGCTGCCCGTTGGTGAGAGCCTGCCGGCGCTGCTCTCTGTTCCCCATCTTTCTGACAGCACACTGACCTGACTGATTACTTCATATCCAGCCCTCATTCTTGGAATGTTCTGTAGGGTAACCATGTTTGTAGTCCCAACAGCACAGTGTGGCACGATGTTATTTCCTAGTTCATGGTTTTGCCCGCATCCCAAAAGACAGAGTGGTTATTTCAAGGACATGTTTGTTGATTTACACGGCAGTGGCTTCTGCTAAGATACCGTCTCCTCTGAACAAGGACACATTTATTCCACCATCAGAGCTGCCCATCACGAACTGAGTCTAAAGATAGCTTTCACTGATGGGCATGTGTCACCTTTGGCCTTTTTCACATCGCCCTGGCTAAAAACTCTAACTCCTTACATTAGGGGGTTATGAGTTCCAATTAAGTCTTCAGCTACCAGTGCATGTAAAAGCCTATCATTTTGATGCCTTCCTTTTTCTTTCCTGTGACTTCTCCAAAGAGAAAAATAAATGGAAATAATAAGACCCACAAACACTCCGGATTATGGGACATGATGTTTTATAATAGTTTTAAGCGTCAAAGTAGGGATTCGAGACTGCTGATGCTAAGTCCGTTTGCTGCTTCGTGTTTCTAGATGACCAAGAACGGCACAGTGGAATCTGAAGAAGCGAGCACTCTTACCGTGGATGACATTTCGGATGACGATATTGATTTAGACAACACGGAGGTAGACGAGTACTTCTTTCTACAACCCCTGCCGACAAAGAAAAGGAGAGCACTGCTGCGGGCCTCGGGGGTGAAAAAGATTGATGTGGAAGAAAAGCATGAGCTGCGCGCCATCCGCCTGTCGAGAGAGGACTGTGGCTGTGACTGCCGAGTGTTCTGTGATCCAGAAACGTGTACCTGCAGCCTGGCAGGCATTAAGTGTCAGGTAAGGATCTGGGTTTCAAGGACTCCAAAGAGGAGACCTCATACACACTCTCCCTCCCCTCCCCCACCATGCGGCAGAGAAAGAAATTTCTCCCATACAGGAAGAAGCTTTGCAGCACGACAAGACCTACGGTTCACGAAGAGAGAGATATTAAGTCAGGGACATTTCTGGATGTACATAGTACGGTGACTGATCCATGCACGATATGTGGGAGAGGCAGCCCTAGCTGTAGCTTAGTCCGTGAGAATCACATCCTCTTGGATTCATGTATTATACCAGCTTGTTGTGGGTTTTTACAAGCACTCAGGGAGATCGTCCCATCTCTGACATGGGCGTTTGTGTTTTCTGATCCATCTATGGGGTACGAAATGACGACAGGTTAGAGGTGGCACACACGCGTGCGAAAATGACAGGACTGGGACTTAAGAAAATGGAATTCTACTCCTGGCTCTGCTTTCTGCCAGCTGTGTGAAATTGGCAAGTCAGGTGAGCTTTCTGGGCTCAGTTTCCTTTTCTCAGAAATGAAAGGGCTGGACTGGATCGGTGGTTGGCAAACTGTGGTTCACAGGACAAATCTGGCCTGCCACCTGTCCCTGTAAATAACATTTTAGCGAAGCCCAGTCATTTTGCGTCTCTTTGTTTGTCTGTTTTGGTGTCATCTGTGACTGCTGTCGTGATGTTACGGCAGCAATGAGTGGTTGCCAGGGACACTGTAGGGCCAACAAAGACTAAAATATTTCTTTTCTAGCCCTTTACCCAAAACAAAACAAAACAAAACAAAACAAAAAGGAAAAGGAAGAAAGAGTTTACCAACCTTTGGACTAGAAGATCTTCAAGTCCCCATTCATCTATATGATTTATGCTCTAAGATTAGTGAAGTGTCATTATTTTATGAGGAAACTTGCCTTTTTTTTAATAAAGATAGCCACTCAGGCAAGCCAAAAAAGAGGATAGATCTCATCGGTTAAACAGTTGCTTAAAGTGGATTAATAGAAAAGGGATTAATGGGTCAGAAAGCAGCTATAGATTGTGGCTCTGCCCTCTGCCCCTACTTTTTACTGAATCCAGGAGACAGGGCTGGAGTGTGCCTTCTCCTTTGTGGCAGAGGAAAGTCCCTGTGCCTGGATAAGGCGGCAAGCAGAGCCAGTTCTTCCTGGGTGCCTGCACCCTGGTCTGCATACAGCTGAATTGGTAGCAATTAGCAAATGTCTTAGGAGGGCCCTTGGATTGCCGTGAATTCCACCTATTATCACCTGAGTGACGAGTTCAGTCCCATGACACTTGGTGAAACCAAACACTCTGCTGATGGAGCCCAGTCACTCTAATTCTTGGGTATGGTGACATCAACATCCCTTTCCCTCAAGAAGCTTGTAGTCTCCTGGAGTGAGGAGGGGGAAGGGGAGAGCCAGAACCTAAATGCATGGGTCCACCAAGCAGAGTCATAAACGGGCACTGCTGTCCCAGCCCTGCAGGACACATACATGCACCGTGGACCAGGGACCCAAACAAATGGAAGGAAAACCAACGTGGATGAACTACTAGGCTTCATGAGACCAAGGGGTGTCAATCTGGCCATGTCAGGCAAAAGGTTCATTTTATAATAAGAAGCCAAGAAGAGGGGGTTGGCCAGTATGGAAAATGTCATCTAGCTTTGCTTAAACATAGCAGGCAAGGGATGGGGGCAGTAAGTTGGTGTCGTTTAAAATCGGGCGTGTGAGCCCTCATGCAGTGGAAGTGAAGGGAGCCTGGGGGAAGGAGCGACTTTGAAATCATGGGAGCAAAAGACAGGGGGGGGCGGTAGAAAGGAGAAAGAAGAAAGCACAGGAAGGGGGTCATGAACTAAAACTCCACACTTAGAGCCGGAACTCATTTTTAATTTGAATACAGGTTTTAAACCCCAGTTGACTCCCACGTTTGAAGTCTTCACTTCCCCTCTTGGTTTCTCTGCAGCCTGCGTGTCATTTGCTCTGGCGCAAGTGGGATTAAGTCATCCCAGACTCAGAGGGGTTGCGGAGAGGTACTGGCGTTTTCCGTGGTCGGTGAGAGTTCCACGGGGCTAATCTGTGTTCTTCCTTCCAAGGTGGACCGAATGTCTTTCCCTTGCGGCTGCACTAAAGAAGGATGTAGTAACACAGCAGGTAGAATTGAATTTAATCCGATCCGTGTCCGGACTCACTTTTTGCACACAATCATGAAACTTGAACTGGAGAAAAACCGGGAGCAGCAGATCCCCACGCTGAACGGCTGCCACGGTGAGATAAGCGCTCACAGCAGCTCCATGGGCCCCGTGGCGCACTCCGTGGAATACTCCATCGCAGACAATTTCGAGATCGAAACGGAGCCCCAGGCGGCGGTGCTGCACCTGCAGTCGGCCGAGGAGTTAGACTGCCAGGGGGAGGAGGAGGAGGAGGAGGAGGACGGCAGCAGCTTCTGCAGCGGGGTCACGGATTCCAGCACGCAGAGCCTGGCGCCCAGCGAGTCAGACGAGGAGGAGGAGGAGGAGGAGGAGGAGGAGGAAGAGGAGGAGGAGGAGGAGGACGACGAGGACGACGAGAAGGGGGACAGCTTCGTGGAAGGTTTGGGTCCCCATGCGGAGGTCGTCCCTCTGCCCTCCGTCCTCTGTTATTCCGACGGCACGGCCGTCCACGAGAGCCACGCGAAGAATGCTTCTTTTTACGCCAACTCTTCGACTCTGTATTACCAAATCGATAGCCACCTTCCGGGAACGCCTAGCCAGATCTCCGAGAGCTACTCCGAGAGAGATCCTGTGAAGAGCGGTACCCTCTCGCTGGTGCCTTACACCATGACCCCGGAGCAGTTCGTGGACTACGCCCGCCAAGCGGAGGAGGCCTACGGCGCCTCCCACTACCCCGCGGCCAACCCCTCTGTCATCGTCTGCTGCTCGTCTGCGGAAAACGACAGCGGCGTCCCCTGCAGTAGCTTATACCCCGAGCACAGGTCCAGCCACCCTCCCGTGGAATTCCACTCCTACTTGAAAGGCCCCTCCCAGGAAGGGTTTGTCTCCGCGTTGAATGGTGACAGTCGCATTTCAGAGCACCCTGCGGAAAATTCTTTGAGTCTGGCAGAAAAGAGCAGATTGCACGAAGAGTGCATCAAATCGCCCGTGGTTGAGACCGTCCCCGTGTAGTAGCCCAAATGCTTCCGGGACCGCCTCTTCTCTCATGGAAAACACTGTATTTCATCGGATTTCCTGGGCCCCGTGGTGGTTTAAACTGAGGACCAAGAAAACCCCCGGACTGTGGTGAATCTTCCTGACTGTATTTTGTTTTCTCCTTTCTAGCTGCGTGACTGTGGCATTGCACAAATACAGTCTCTATGAGGATTTTAAAAGATTTCCGACTGTTTTGATAGAAAAATGCTAATTTAAAAAAAAAAAAAGCCTATCTCGCAGTTGCCTACCTGTCAAACTGTGTGAAACCTGTCAAGCTGTGTAGATCAGAGCTCCAAGTTTTGGATTATCGGGCCTGTGCAAGATTGTTAACTAAGACTGGGAAAGAGTAAGATTTAGAGTCCTAATTTTCGATAAATCTGAAGATGACGGTGACTTTTTACTGTAAAAGTAATTATTGTAAGAAAAAGATTTAACCGTTCCATGTGTATTTTATTTATGGTAGCTAGAAGTCACGTTTTGATGAAAATGAACAGCAGCATGTTCTTTTAAGCTGAAGACCCACAGTACCACCGAGCATGCCCCCATGGACTGCCTCTGGAATCCATTCACGTTTTTATGATCGTGACTGATCAGATTTGCAAATACTTTCTTAAGGGTGAAATAGGCCTATTTTTGCTATTTTGGACAAATAAATGAGTCTATATGTGCAGGTCCTTACACAGTTTTCTCTAAAGTTAAGAGTTAGGACAATCCTTTGGTGAGGGTCCAGTCATTGTCCTCCCTCCGTTGAATCCAGAGATGGAGGTAGAAGGAATTGCCTTTCTTTTTTAAACGGCATCATCTTGGTTCTTAGCTTGGACAGCACCTTTAAACTCTACTCCCCTACATCCAAATGCACTTTAGTGCCCCTTCATGGTACCTTGTGAGGGGTGGGGACTGAGAACCCTTTGAGATGAAAAAATTTAAAAAAAAAAAATCTTTTTTTTAAATCTGTAACTAGTATAATGTTCATAGAATTAATATAGAGGAATCATCCAATGATACTTTATGAAGGAAAAATGACCTATTTTCCTTCGCCACTCTGAAGACCTAACTCGGTATAAGCAGAGGAGGCAGAGGAAACCTCGAAGAGACACATCCTCAGCGACCAGCCTTTTCTACAGCGTGATCAATCCATCTCTACAAAATGAATATATAAGGAGATTTCCTTTTAGTGACTAGCTGATTGAAGGGGGGGCCTCTACCCAAATACTCAACTAGGCCTTACTTTTCTGAAGCGTTTTGATTTCTCTTGCCTGGGACAATTAGCAGAACAGTCCAGAATGCATTGAATACTTTCTAATTACCTCATGTTCTCTTATTAAAGGGGACAGATAGAAATTAAAAACATGCACTCCCCACCTTTAGATTATCTGCACTTGGTTCGTCGGAGGACTTCTAAGATCCCGTTTTCCTGTACATTAATTTACCTAAATAGTGTGTTCGACCTCCCCCCCCAACGCAATATGACTATGCTAAGTCTGTTTCCTATTTTCGACCTTCTGTTGTTCTATCATTTCACATTTTATGCCTCTTTGAAATGTGGACATGCCTTGCTATTCAGTGACTGCATCGCTAATTTTTATGTCTTTTAGACTTAGGTGTTTAGAAATATGGATATAAATATATTGTAGATCTCAATTCCTTAAAAAATACTATTTTGTTTCATTGAACTTAAAAATGTTTGATCTCGAGAAAGTCCTCCAATGGAAACGTTTCTACTAAAACTTGATTTGGGGAAAACATGTTTCCTCGGCAGCTCTTCCACTGTGCATTTGGTTCCTGCCCTGTCTCTACCCCTCCAGGGGGCCAAATTTATAACCATTAGTATTAACATTAAAGGAGCTTTGGGTTTGTCCTTATGGAAGTAGCAGTAATGAGGGCAGGGATGTGACTCTTGAATGATAAGCCCTTCAGGTTAATCAGATTAGGGTTTTGCTCAAATCTCCGTAGTATATCTCATGTTGTCTACAAAGTTACACTTTTTAGTGCTTGATTTCCAAAATTGTTTCCCTTATCAATACACTCTAAAGAGCACAGGCCCAAAGAAAAATGACAAGAGGCTACTGTTCCTTCATTTAGGCATGTGAAAAAATCACATGTGCCCTATTTGCGGGACTGTTAGAAATCCTTGAAGTATTTACTCGTGAAGCAGTCAGCATATCTTGGAACACAGACTGTGGCAGTGGTAGGGCAGGGGAAGAAGTGACCCTGGCTGGGGCAAAGTGGAAGGGTAGAATGTCCGTCCAGTTTCTGCAAGGATAGATACCTAATTTGGTTCAGCTTTGTATTCTCAAGAAGGTTGATGCCTACTTGTTTGTTTGGCTAGGTCTCTATTTTGTAGCTTCATTTCCAAAAGGATGCTTAACCTAGAAACAGGCAAACAAAAAATCAGAGCTCTTTCCCCTATCTGTCCGATTGGGGTTGAAAGTCGCTGTGCACAGAAGGATTAACCTTCCAAACACGATTTCCATTCCAAATTTTCATATATATAACCTAACCCCTAAACATCTCCCACAAACTGCATACACAAATTACCTATTAAAATACGCCCATAACACACACACACACACACACACACACACACACACACACACACACGATGTATACCACACCCTGGAGAATGACAGATTTTAGGCAACGGCCGTTAATAAATACTGTATTTTTCCCCACCCTAGAATTTGATTGGGTTTTATGATTTTAAAAAAATAAGGTCTAGAAAAGAGGATAATTTGTAAAGCTCTAGTCTGAAAATGTTGGGTCAAAGTTGCAAATAATATTAATGATGGATTCATTTCTTTGTTACTTCCTTTCCCAGAAACGCTGAAGAGAGCACAGTGTTCCATCTGACAATTTTTTTCCCCCTTAATAGCCCTTCTATTCAACAAAAACTGCCCACATACCAGGAGAGCTCCACAGTTTATCTAAGCTTTTGAAAATGGGGATCAAGCTGGATGCAGTCGGTTGGGGTAGTTAAGATCTTTATGCTGAGACACAGCGACACCTGACCTGCAGCTGCTGTGTTGCCCCCATAGTATATCTAACCAAATTACTTTTTTTTTTTTTTTCCTGACCCACAGCTTTGTAGTCATTCACTGCCCGTGGCAGAGCTTCGTGCTTTGGTCCCTGTTGTTTTAACACCGGCCTTATACTTTTTACTGAGACGTAATTCCCAGTTAGAATCCTGACCAGATTGATTTGCAAGTCAAGTGGCTGGAGCAGCTTGCACTTCCTTTGTCATTCTAGGTTTCCTTTGGGAGAATGAAGTCAACGAAAGAGATTTACTTAAGTACCCCCCCTCAACGTTTAATCACCGATTATTAAGACATAAGGAAAACTTGTTCCACTCATGTCTTTTGTTAGCTGAATAATACAGTTTCTTTAAAAAGTCAACCTTCTATTTGTGATAAAAGAATGTTTTCCCCAGTGTCCCAGCCACATGTAAAATGTAAAAATAATATTGAGTCATAAAATCTTCACAGTCATCTATGGCCCAGCAATAGCCATTCCCACCCCCCTGCCCCCGCAGGTGGAGGCGGGGGGGACACTGTGAATTACAGAAACACTGGCCACAAAATAATCAAGAAAAAAAGAGATTATAAGTGATTATGTTCTTTTTTTTTTTTTTTTTTTTTTTTTTTTTAACACTCTAACAGATGATGTCTCGGCAAAATCCTGGTTTGGTTATCATTAAATAGGGAAATAGATATGATTTATTTGCTATAAATTGACATGTCACTGCTTCTCTGATTAAACTTCTGATACTGTATAAGTTTTTAATTCTTTGGTCTTGATATTTAGGATTTACTAAATATCAACTCTATCAACAACTATTTATAGAACACCTACTCTTTTAGAGGAAGTGTCCTAAGTAATAAAAAGAGGAGGTAAACACTACACATTCTAAGGGATTGTGATGATGAAGAGTGGCATGAAATAGTCCAGCCTCACTGTAATTCTTCTAACTGGTGATTTTATACCATGAATTAGAAAAAGTGACATCAATCCTTGTCTAATTACATGCGAACTGTAACGGAAAGGATACTTCTTTTCCCTAAATTAATGAAATTCACTGGATGCTCTTTTTCTCCTCTTTCCTATCCAAAATTTCTGAATTAAATCTAGACTTAGAGGAACTGAATCGAATGAAGAGAGTTTCAGCTAATTGCTTCTTCAGTGTTAGATCTATATAAGTAATGCTAAATTTATACTAGCAAACTCCTACCAGAGAGTTTCTAAAGCTGGTTGCCTCATGTATAAACCAGGAAACATTTCAGGAAAACTTTGAAACAATGATATGGAACATAATTCCTCTTACTTCTATTTATAAACAAACAGCATAAAAAATTAACGAAACCATAGTTCCGAGTTCCAAAGGCATTATTGCCCTCTAACCTGTAGAAAACAGAGGTCCTTTGGGCCACCTCACTTTTCCCTGGTGTTACAAAACCATCAAATGAGCAGATGGAAAATGGACATTCTCAGAAGTTAGATAGAGACTGTTTTTTTTAAAAGGGACCAAGAAGCCTTCCACCTCTCCAAACACGACTTCACCTTCCCCTTGAAAAATGGCGTCTGCTCCTTATTCTCTCACAGAGTTTAGAGCATCATTACCCTAACCAGTGTATAAAATACCAACCTTAAGTGGAAGTACCTTCTTACTTTCAAAGGCAAGACTTGGGTGTAATTTGAAACCAGAACTATCTGTGTATCTTTACCACAACTAACATGGAAAGCTTAAATCCTTAATCCCTTTCCATTCTAACACAAATTCACGACTTCTGATGATATTATTCTGAGATCTGCTAATTCGTGCTCAAGTAACTTAAATGTCGAAGCCACTTGCCACAGCTTCGCACAAATAGCACAGCTCAACAGATGTTTTCTGTCACATTAAGGAATTTAATTGACTTAATTTAACTGAATATCCGCAATTGAAAAGCCCACTAAAATTAGGGAGGTGTCAGGGTGGGTCGAGGACAGAATCTAAGTGTAATAAGTGGTAGTGTCTCCTGGGGAACAGGAATGTTTCAGCAGAGCTGAACAGCTAGAATGTTCACCAGAAAAACTAGATTTACAAGGGGGCAGCCCGAAACCTAGAAGGGGCAGTGACAATGCCGAAACGCAGAGCCCCCTTGGTGTTCCCATCTGCTGCCCACCGTCCACATCAATTACGTCTTACTCTCTAAAAATCATCTGATGCTCCAACACGCTAAATAGACTATTTTTAAGGTTCAGACACATTTCATATTAAAGTGACTGACAGACTATTGTCAAAAGTGATGAATATGGGAATAAAAGAGCTCTTTAATATTTTACCTGTCAAATCTGCATATTTAATGTGACTTTTTAAAATAGTCACTTCTAAGTTTTACTTCAACTCCTCTCAGCTTTTCAGCTAGACCATGAGACCCCCTTTCAACCAACCAGTCCTGGTGGGGTTTTTTGTTTATTTTCTTTCCTATCAGAAATTCAGACTCAAAACTTGATACGACCTGGGTTTTACCTGGTCAGTGGTCCTGCAGTTGGTCTAACTTTGGGCTGTCTGGAGAATAGACAGAACGCCTTGGGTTTTTGATCTTTGACAGTAGTAATTCAGACAAAATAATTAGAAGCAGGAAGGTGAATATAACCAGATTCAAAGCGTAAACCAGCCCATTCTTTATATGCAGCTACTGTAATCTAATTAACAGATAGCCTGGAATTTTAGTAAATACAGGTACATGTTACATTTGTGGAAAATGAAGTAATTTCAAAGATTTAAGTCATATTGTTGACTACTTTCTTTCACTTGTGATAAATATATCACTCTACAGGGTAATTGTTTCTTAGTTGCTACTTTATACCTGCTTATAATTCAAGAAAAGTCAGCTCTAGTGTGTCATTTTATTTCATCTCATAAATTGCTGGCAGAACTCCAGTTTCAAGAGAATATGATAGAATTTATTTTGGACAACATTCGCATTTAATGTGCTAATGATGACATTCCTTTCTTCGCATTACTTATTACCATGGTGATAATCAAATCAGTTCGGTAACTCTCATTTTAGTGACACGTATGAGGCCATTTCAGTATTTTAAGATAATGTATATTGATTCAAAGGATTTAGGAAAAGACAAATTTATGGTAGAAATTAGCCTTGCCTTGGTCTAAGTGAATTTATGTGGCCTGATTGAATGGTTTTAGTGGCAATTTTGGAATAACTGTTTTGCTAGGTATGCCTTTCCTTCTGTTTTGGCTTTTCCCTAATGTTTTTATCTTGCTTGGGGGTATCTTAAAAGTTACTTACTGGTGAGTATTTGGGAGGACATTGATTTAGAAAGTATCTCTTTAAAACTTATCTAAGCTATTCTATCACCAGAGAACTTTATCAGGTCTTACTGCCATGCTATATAAGACTAGAAACCCTACGTCAGGAATGTGCCCTCCCAATATGGTTTTGCTGTTGTCTCTACATAGGAAGCCTATTCAAAATTAGATGTGAATTTTAAACTTTGTAACTTAATTTATCCAATTTTGGTTTACTTCTCCTTTTTTATCTTGGTCAGCAAGTTTTTCCTTTAGCCATAAAGAAAGCCACCCATCTTTAAAACAAGTTCAAAGGAATTTGAAATTTTACTTATTTATTTTTAGAAATTCTATTTCAATATTTAAAAAAAAAAAGGAAGGAAGGAAGGAAATAAAATCAAAATTTGAGTTCTCCCAAAGAGGAAAAACCTAAATATCTAAGCCTAAGAAATAAATTGCCTGAGGTTATTGGGTTTTTTTTAATTAAATATTGTTCCTTGGATGCTTTAATGATATCCAAATAATATCTGAACTTGATAGACTGTAAATTTTAGTAGTTGGCACAGTCATTTCCTTTGTACTATAATTAAATAGGGTCCCCTGCCAAAGGTTACGCTCTGAATCTTGATTTATTAGGCACTAGTCATCCCAAACGGGTATCTTAGACTAGTTTAATCTTTTCACGGATTCTCAGAATGGCCAACTGTGTGGGAATAATGAAAAGTTTGAGATTCTTGTGTATTCTTCAAATTTTATAGTCTTGAGACTAGAAGAGATCTCCAGAGGTCATCAGCCTCATCCATCTATCTCCAGGGAGGACTGTCATTCAGGGATGCCCAACAGGAGAGATACCCATCTATTCTTAACATCTCTAGGGAAAGTGGTTTCCTTGGCAACACAATCCAGTTCTCTTAGGTTTTTCTCCCAATAAGAAAATATCTTGGCCAGTCTTTGTGGGCTAGGCACCTGGCAACAGTTGTGGTGATTTGGGCCATTGTCCCGGCAGACTCAGAAGACACTGAGTTCCCCCTTACTTTGATGATTATTGTATTTGATGACTCCATAAGTCTCCTAAGAAATTAGATTCTTAAAAAATAAAGATGTGAGTATTGAGACCATGTTCAATAACACAACCTGCTTTCAACAACTATGAAGGTAGTTTTTTTTTTTTTAATTTTTATTTTTTCATTTGTGTTCACCAGTGCTGGAATATCAAGAGGTAATGTCAAGAAAGGTGACTGTTTCAGATCCCCTGTGACAGACATCAGAGTTAGGATCAAGTGACTTGACTTGCTCAATTTTCTGAGAAGTGACAATGACATAAAGTGAGCATTTTCTAACTTCTTGCTTCTAAATAAGTACCTTCTCATTAATCTTTCTTTACCCTAAAATGACAAATGAGAATCTCAAGCTTTTCCGCTCCTTCTGGGGAAGATGTGACTAGTTTTGGAGAGTCTGCTGTGGAATAAAACAACTCCAGAGAATTAGTCAGCCACCATTCCATCCCAGCCTTTGTCCCCATGTTATTTAAACAATGGCTGCCTGCCTTCTCAGGGATCAGCAGAATGATTTAAAAATTTGTCATCTTGACAAGGCCTGAAATCGAAGGGAGGAGTCTGGGAGGATGGTGACCCCCCCCCCATTCCGTCACTTGACCTAAGCACCCCCTGCAGCTTTCAGAGCATTTTCTGTTTGCTCAGAGTTGCTTCCAGCTCTGAGTCAGAACTAACCGGAAGGTGAGGAGCACTCCTAAAATCAAGGTTTCCTTTCTCATGGGATTTTTTTCCAATCTAGATACAGCTGCTTATCTCCCCAACTCAGATGTTCTTGGTGAAATGATAGCCACATCAGTGTGGTTGTTCCCCACAAATAACACTGGGGGAAATAACCCTTTTTGCTTTATTTAAAAAAAAAAAAAAGCTATAGAATGTTTATGTAAAGAATGTTGAATAATTTGGCCCATGTTTTAATTGACTCTAGACACCTCTATGGAAATAAGTCTGAGGCGTAGTTTGTGAAACATGTTTCAAAAGTGTTTGATGTAAAATAAATGCTAGACATTTACAGTACAGACATAGTTAAAAAAATTAAAAACCTGTAGATTACAACTCTGTTCCTAAGAACCTCAGCCTTTATTGTGTCTTAGTAAAGTTGATCTGCTTTCATTTTAGTTTATTGCATTTCTGGTGTAATAGCCTCTTAAGATAGAACTCTTAATACATATGTACTGGTTAATGCCTGTTAATGCAGAAAATGGCACTTTGTTATTTCAATGTGTTTCCCTCAATGTCACAGGGTATATCAATTTGATAGGAAAAGGTCATTTGACACTGCTCAAAAATGCATTTTCCCCATTTAAAATATGTATGTATAATTGGTTGCATAGACAAATGGCACCTTTTGCAGTATCTTTATCTTGATCATAGTCTTAGATGTCAACTGTGTCTCCACTCTCCAGCTGCCATAAAATTCGGAACATTTGCAAATTCTGGTGAAATCAAGTGAGCTGAATGTAATGGTAGATCAAAGAATCCAAAGGACTTGAGTGTTATCCTTCAGTCTATGTTGAACCATTCGGACATTGGGAATGGTCTTTACACAAGGGAAGTCTTTTGAGAGTGTTCTTTTGTTTTGTTTTGGTTGGATTTTTTGGTTTGTTTTTTGCCGATAAAAAAAGTAATTTAAAAACCCAGTGAGATAAACAACTCACTGTAACATTTTTTTTGACACTGTGCTTGGTTTTATCTCTTGGTTGATTTCTGTTATTACTTTTTACTGAATTTCAACAGTATTTCAGTAGACATTTTCTTATTGTTATGTTCAATATAATCACTCAGAAAGAGTGGAAAGGGAAGAAAATCAAACAACAGTTCATACATACAATCGCTTTACACTAAAACGTCATATTGTATGTCACACAGTTTCTAGATTGATTTCTCTTGTGTATAAGTTATAACATCAAAGATGCCAAAGGGTATATAAAATAAGCTACAATAATATTCAACAGAACTTAACCTGGATCTTATGTTGTAATAATTTATTCATATTAGATGTAGTCTTCTGTATTTATATTTTCAGTATTTATTATGAATGACATGGAAATTTGTGTATTTATTGTGGCTTTTTATTGCAGTGTGTATATATATAAATCACAAATAAGCATTTTTAAGTCTTATCCTTAAGTTTCTTTTATTAGTGGCACTTGTATTATGCTGTACTTTTTATTATATATTGTACAATATCTTGTCCATTTGTTTGCAGCAGAGTAAAACCGGTTTCTAAGTTGTATCTATTGTTGCCTTCTTTTGTATTTTGTGTAAATCTTTTGTTCCCACATACCGAGCTGTCACAAAACAGGCAGGAATACCTCCCTCCCTCTGTGTAACAGATAGAGTCTTGAAACAGTGTGTGTAACCAGCTCCTGTGAATGACTTATTACATTATCATCTCAAAGATGTGTTAGCTTTATTATGATTGATCCCTGAGTGGAGACTCTGTTAACATTTCCCTTCCTCAACTGTTCAACTCCTTCATCAAGTAATGATGTGTGAACAAATATGAGGGCCAGAGAGGAACTCCCTATTCAAATGAATTTGGGAGGATATTTTGAAGAAGATAGATCCAATCTCTTGTGAATGGTATCCTGTAATACACCTGACTAGTAGTATTTTTGTTTTGCTCTGCTTAACCCAGACTCTGTGTGATTTGGTGCTTAGAATATGTGCATATACAGAGCACAGATAAAAGCTTACCTGTCTGGTAATGCTGAATTAATTTATTGGCAATAGAACAAAGAGAAAATGGATCCTTCTTCATCTCCTATTATATACAAGTCACTGTCCTCAAACAACGTGTTTTCCTACTCTTGGGACGCTAGATTTCTATCTTTTGTCAGTGCAGTCCTAATACGTGATTGTGTGAACATCCTACAACTCCAATTTGATTATGTTGCTCTCTCCTCTGATAGTCCTTCCTCACTGACAACAAGATAAAATCCACACTCTGAGATGCCACATGAGATCACCCAAGATCTGGGCACAGCAAACATTTCCAGCCTTTGTGCTCATCAAACTGTGTCTTTGTTTCACATGTCCTCCTTTGCCCACAAGACACAGACTGCTTAGACCTTGCCCGCTACTCCATTTTCCACCGCTTCTGTTCGGCATGCCCCTTTCAGAACACACCCCCCACAACCCTGTTCTAGCGGCACAACTCTAAGGACCGTCTGCTTTTCAAGAGAAAACTCGAATGTCTCTTCCTTTATGTTGCCTTTCTGATTCTCCTAAAACTGGACCACCTGCTATTCTATACCCAGTCAAGACATTTCCCTTCCCTTTCCACTGCACTCCCTTAGTTAGGTACTTACTCCCTCTACAGGACTCTCTGAGAACAGAAAATGTGTCTCTACTCTTCATATTCTTGGCATCCATCCGTTTAGTGCCTGAAACAGAGCAGACACACAAACTGTTTGCTGATATATTTGCGGTACAAGAAGGAAGGGTACATTTACCAGAGTCCAGATGAGGGAAAGACGGCTGGATGAAAAGGAGGAGAAGAAGTCAGACTCAAGGGGAGGGAGAATTTCGCCTGGTAGAGAACATTCCATCGTCCACGTGATGGATGAGCTCGAGGAGAGTCCGAGTCAGGACCAAGTCACCCCCTTCCGTGTGGGGCAGAGGGACGTTGATAAGAGCAGATGATTTACCTTTAGAACAAATGAGCAATCAGCCGAGAATCAATTCAGATACTGCAAAGCTCTGAGAACCAGTCCAAAGAATCTGACTTGTACACTTCTGGAAATAGGGAGATCCCAAAGACATCATGAATCAGAGGAGTTGTGTTGGCAAGATGAGAATGCCACAGTAAAAATCTTCACTGTAGCTATTGCAATCACTATTCTTTCAAAACAATAATAATAATTAATAATAATAAAAATAATTGCAGAGAGCCCACTGTTTAGAACACTGTACTAGACAATGAGAGGGCAGTGGTGCACAAAACAGGCCGCCCCCCCCACCCCCGACCAGCCAGGATAGGGGTCTGGGTGATTATGGCAAAGAAAAGGTCAGTTATTTGAAGCTCTACTGAGGTGTGAGAGATTAACAGTAATGACAAGAGGGGCGCCTTTGAACTGAACTGCGATGCAGATCTGACAAGGCCTCAGGCCAACTCGCAGGGAGCCCCAGAGCCGATATGGCACACTGGGGTTGTCCCCTAGTGAGCCAAAAATGTCAGATCTTTAGGTCCCCACCGTGACCAGTCACTGGGTATGAATACCCTAGGTAGGTCATGCTCTTTGAGCGAGACATCTCTCTGCAGCTGAGGCCATCCCCCAAGGAGAAGTTTGCTCTGATATCAATTTGGGTGGTACAGCTCCACGTCAATCACATCAAAAGAAGAAATAAAGACATGTAACAGTTACAAGATTAACGTAAAGTTTTGAACTTAGATTGAGGGGGGAAAAAAATGAATACATATATTTACCAGTACCATGGTTAGGAATTCTCTTTGTTGGAATCTCTCAACAAAGTCTCTGCTAATGTGCTTTCTCCTGATGGTTTCCATGCACAAGCCCCCTATGATTACCACCACCCTGTCAGGATGGAAGAGCCTCTGCTTCTTTGTCAAGTTTTCACTGGTAAAGCAAAGCAGCAAGCCAATTACTGAGATCATTCAGATGAAAATTTTACTTTTGCCTGAATTAGCCAGAGAATTGAAGCATAAATAGACCTTTTCACTTGACTGATTGAGATAATTGCCTCACTTTTCTAGGGGAGACCTCTAGCAGGGAGGCTGTGTTTGGTCACCAAAACATGTTTGTAATATGCATTATTGACTTTTCTTGAAACAACGATGCTTGGCTAGGTGCCACACAAACGCTCGCCCTCATCAAACAACACACAGTAATACCATACCTGGAAATACTCAACGCTTGGCGTCTTTCATTTGGGGCCAGCCCCAAAACACACCAGCTCAGACCTCCAGAAGAAGTAAAATGGCATCTGGGGGGTCTGGGAGGAGGCGGCAGAGCAGGGGGTTGGCTTGGTGGCTAAGATTCAGGAAGTGAGAATTAGCTCCAGGTGCATTTGAACAAATGGCCTTTCCTGAAAGGAGTGGGTAGGTGGACTTGAAAGGAACATGTAATTTCCATTTATTATTGAAGGGGTGAGAGGAATTCATAAAGAGACCCGAGTAGGGGCAGACATTAGAGCAACAGCAGGACTCAGATCACAGCCTTCGGCCTGGCTCCTGTGGAACAGAAGCTTTCTCTAGCAGCGTGGGACGAGGGGAAAGAGAGATTCCAAAGAAACAACCCCCCGTCTGAGGTTTCCGCAGCCTGGACTATCTGGTGGCCTGCTGTTTCCACCACACGGTCAGCGATGACCTAGAAAATTCACGGAAGAGCAAGATACGCATCAGAAAACCCCTCACAAACTTGAATTCTAGGAGAAATGGTCGGCCTGTGTCTCTAATTACTTTGGGATGGCTCCCCTTGCTGGCCGACTGGCAGAACGTCTTAGATCCTGAATGCGCGTGGGAGGACATCCCCGCTGAGGCACCCTATGGAACTTCTAAGTTCTCTGCACTTAAAAAAGAAAAAAAAAAGTGCTAAAGTAGATTTTATTTTCTGAGTATCAAGGTATACGAAGGGAAATCTCAGCCACAGAATTTATAAAATCCAGCGGAATTATTTTCTGATTTCTCTATTTCTTTATCTTAAGTGGATGTTTAAAGGGCTCGGTGTTAGGATTTGTGATTATAAAATAATGACTGCTTTAAATCTTTCCGTTTTTTAAACTTTTATAGCACATCGAAGGGTTTGAGGTGATAGATGAGATACACAGAGGGCACACACACACACACACACACACATTAGGATTATTATATCTAAATGAGCTGCCTTTTTTAAGGAGACACAATAGGAAGGCTGCTATTGTTCAAAGCTATCTAGAATTTCATTTAAAAAATTGCTTGGAATATAGCTTTAATTGTGACAACTCTTAATCCTTCAGAAATTTATTCGGCTTTTTAAAATATCCACGTCATTCAGAATCAATTATGTGGAACCACGGGTGAACTAGTAAAGTTAAACCATTTATGTAAAATAATAAAAATAGGGGTGCCTCGGTGGCTCAGCCAGTTAAGCGTCTGACTCTTGATCTCAACTCATGTCTTGATCTCAGGGTTGTGAGTTGAAGCCCCACAATGGGCTCCGTGCTGGGTGTGAAACCTACTGAAATAAAATAAAATAATAACAAAATACGTATCTTCCAAATTCTTCCCCAGGATTCCCCCACAAAATGATATTAAAAATATCAGATAACTGTACTAAGTGTATGTCAGCCACTTTCCCATAGGTTTTGTATGTGCCTATTTATTAGAATATAAGAACTGGTATATTCTCTTGAAATTTTAAAAACAATTTTATATACAGGTATCATCAAATTTTTTTATGTACATTTTGTCATCAAGAGATCTAAGAAGACTAATTCAGTCGCTAGTACAGGGCTAATTTTTTGCTTTGATCTAAGCCAAGATTAACAAATCTTGCTTACAAGACAAAAGATACTGGCTGGGATGGGGTGGGGGACAAACCTTTAACTGATCATTTTATTTAAGCCGATCCTACAATAGATAGGATATTCTTGAAATTAACACATTTCCACTGTTCCGGTTTTATTTTTATTTACGTTTATTTTAGCATACCCGCTGTATTAATTAAAAGATTCTAACATATGCTATGTTTAGAGGCAAAAGAGCCTCTTACATCTCCACGGTTTATCTTAAATGGGTGAGGCACCGGCGCAAAGCCGACCTGAGGGTGTCTAGAGTCTGGGGTAGGCTCCACCCTTAGAATCGTCGCCGCCTGAGGGAGGGAATGTGGCTAATCGGGTGCTGCTTCTTTAAGGTTTCTAGCTAGAAGTAACACATACCAATTCCCTGGCCTTGCATTGCTCAAAATAAATCATACGGACAGAAAGAGAATTGCATTTTGCTTCCTATCGTCTTACCTGATTCCCCACAAAGGTACCTGGATTATTAAAAAACGGGAGGGGCTGGGTAATGCCTCCTACTGGGTGCTTGAAAGAAGGAAACGTGACGGGCACCCGCAACCACCAATAGCATTCAAGAAATGAGGGACTTTCTCTCGATGCAGAAAAAGGGGACAGTGCTTCTTAGCTGGGAATCAAACACAGCAACAGGATCTAGTACGATTTAAAATGTATACTTTGATTTTCTTTTCTGTTAACAGCAAGACGCCTAACATTGCATTTGCTGATTAGGGTTTAACATCTGAATTTCTTTCCAGGTCCTACTTTTTACTGCAATAAATTGCGCTTAACTAGAGCTCTCTGGGGATTTCACAGTGATTAATGAGACCGTGGGTGGGGCCGCTCAGGAGGCTGGGAGGAGAGGGGCAGCGGCGTGAGAGCGGCTGCTGTCACGGCTCCCACCCCAAGCTTGAGCGTTGCCATGGTGACAGCTGCCGCGGGACCCACTGGGAGCCCAGCAGGCACACTGGCGGCCAGACCTTTGTATCAGACAGGGTACTACCCCCAGTCTTCCAGAATCAGCATAATGAACTCAGCAGCCAGGGTGTTTCTGCTCACTAACCTAGGGGACAGTCTATTCTTGTTTGAACTGTCACTCCCCAGATGTCAATTTAGAAAGACAGTCTATTTTCTCTTTCTTCCTGTCCTCTTCCTCTCGGCTTATTTTCATATCACACCCCATCATTTTTTTCCCCTCACGTTATTGTTATGTCAGTAACAGTTATTAATAGAGCAATTCACAGATTTAGATACAATGGAAAATCCAAAGAAACAAATAGAGCCTGTCACACGGCGCTGACCCATAGAACTTTCTGTGATGATGGAAATGTTCCAAATCCGTGCTATTCAATGCAGCAGCCTCTGGTCACGGACGGCTACTTAGCACTTACAGCCTAGATGGTACAACTGAGTAAATTTTAAAATTTCTTTCATTTAATTCCTTTTAAAGATTTTATTTACTTACTTGACTGACAGAGATCACAAGTAGGCAGAGAGGCAGGCAGAGAGAGAGGAGGAAGCAGGCTCCCCGCTGAGCAGAGAGCCCGATGCGGGGCTCGATCCCAGGACCCCGGGATCATGACCTGAGCTGAAGGCAGAGGCTTTAACCCACTGAACCACCCAGGCGCCCCTAATTCCTTTTAATTTTAATTGAAATAGCTGCATGTTAGTTAGGCTAGGACTATTGTACTGAACAGCACAGTTCTAGAATTGTATTTCAGCCCTGTGAGTTGTGTCGCCTACAGCTGGTCAGGGAGGAACCATCCTGAGCAGCGTCCTTGCACTTGAAGTAGTGTGCTTATTATCTGCTCTAAAGCATATAGTTGTTATTGCCACATAAGGTATGCCTTGGCCTGCTCTCACCGCCTCTTGTAAATTTAATTATGCAGCTTAAGAAAGATGAGGAGAAGGAGACGTGATGATTTGGTTCATTACAGGTAATAATCATCTAGAAGCAACCCTTAAGGGGTAAGATGTTACAGTTTCTAAACAATATATTAGCAACATTACTATGATTCTGCAAAAGAACCAGATCCTAACTAATACTCACCAGTTCTAGTCCCAGATTTTATGCTAGTTCACTGTGTTACTTAGAAAAGACACATAGCAGAGGAGTTTTTTTGGCCTAAAAATTGTTTTCTGTATGAAAAGGGAGACAATAATATTCACAATGTGTTTACTAATATGACAGAGACTTTAAATCTCATTTATTCCTTTTAACAAATTCGTAAAGTAAGGATTTTTACGTACATTCCACAGAGGTGGAAATTGAAGCTTAGGAGGGGTGAGGGGTCAACACTTCCCAGTAGTAATTGGAAGAACCAAAAGTCATTCAACCCTGAGTCTGTCTCCAAAGGGCAAGCTGTGCCTACAGAATCTCATTAGACCAGGTCTGACCTCACTCTGAAATCTCATCCCTGAAGTGAGGTCCAAAGTTTACATATTGAATGAACTTTGCAAACATCTAACTGTAGAATTCTTGACTGTACTCCATTTTTAAAAACATAATAATGACTGTAACTCTCAGCAACTTCTTTACCTGCACCCATCTGTGGTGCCCTAATTCGGGGGGTATTGAACCCTGGCTTCACATTAGAATTATTTGGAGAGTTTTAAAAAATTTTAATGCCAGGGATCCTTCTCAAAACCAATAAAATCAGAATCTCCAGGAGGAATAGATCCCAAGGATAATCTATTTCTCAAGTAAGGGGCTCCTGGCTGGGTGGCTCAGTCAGTTAAGCATCTGCCTTCAGCTTGGGTCATAATCACAGGGTCTTGGGACCAAGTCCCACATGGGGCTCCCTGCTCGGTGGACAGTCTACTTCTCCCCTTGCTCTGCCCCCCACCACCCGTGCTCACGCTTGCACTCATGCTTTTTGTCTGAAATAAATAAATAAAATCTTAAAAAAAAAAAAAAGGCCCTCAAGTGATTCCAGTGTACACTTGGGGCCGAGAACTGATGTAACAGATGCTACAGAAACCTAGTGGCAGAAACCTGGTTCCTCTAAGCCACCTGCTAGATCTTCCTGGACCTGCCTCCAGGAGAAAGCCCTTTGGTATCTTTTTTTTTATTAAGGGAGCAAATCTGTGTTTATTTTTTTTAAATATTTTATTTAATTATTTGAGAGAGACAGAGATAGTGAGAAAGAGCAGGAGCAGAAAGGAGGGGGAGAAGCAGACACTCCACTGAGCAGGGAGCCTGATGTGGGGCTCGATCCCAGGACACTGGGATCGTGACCTGAGACGAAGGCAGACGCTTAACCTTAACTGAGCTGCCCAGGTGCCCTGGCCCTTTGGTATCTTAGTATGTTTCATTCGTGGACACTTGCTGGAAGAAACTCTCAAGCTAAGATGGGAAAGCCATCTCACACAAGCTTCCTCTGACTACTGACTAACCATGGAGCCAGAGGAATTTTTCATTCGAAGCCTCTAGGCTCAGAAGCTTTTGTCAAATGCAAAACCGGAAGGAAAGC
Source organism: Mustela erminea (assembly GCF_009829155.1). Classification (NCBI taxonomy): domain Eukaryota; kingdom Metazoa; phylum Chordata; class Mammalia; order Carnivora; family Mustelidae; genus Mustela; species Mustela erminea. The sequence continues at coordinate 61,881,517 of NC_045621.1, forward strand.
AGTGCAAAGAGTGTAATTATCTGACGGGAGAAGGAAGGACATGCCAGCTTGGTTCTTAATTCCTCTCCATGTGCATGGGTGCTGTACTGATGCATGTCTACGTTCCCAACGCTTCAGGGTTTAAAAGGCTTTCCAGCTGGCAGGTAATGCCATAGGAATGCCAGTATTCTGAAGCAGGATTCTCCCAAAGAGCAAAGGAGTTTAATAAGTAAGGTGGTTTGTAGACTAGAAAAGCAGGCTTGCCCATACTCTCATACCTAAACCAACTGCCTTTTGTTTTTCTTTGATCCAAGTTCTAAGCAGAATTTTCTCTTACCAAAAAAAAAAAAAGCAATTATACACCAAGTATTCGGTAGCCCTCAACACAGCTTAACTCTCACATGATTTTAAAGAGCTCAAAGTTTATGTCAATATACTGTTTTACTAATTTCACTCCTCTACTCACCTCAAAAATCTTAAGTGACAATGGCTTTCTCAAAAGCAGCAATTCACAAACTTAGAGGGTCTTGTTGGAAATGCACATTCCCGGGGTCCCCGGGTGACTCAGTGGGTTAATCCTCTGCCTTTGGCTCAGGTCATCATCTCAGGGTCCTGGGATCAAGTCCTGCATCAGGCTCTCTGCCCAGTGGGGAGCCTGCTTCTCCCTCTCTCTCTGCCTGTCTCTCTGCCTACTTATGATCTCTCTTTCTGTCAAATAAATAAATAAAATCTTTATTTATAAATAAGTAAATAAATAAATAAATAAAATGCGCATTCCTGGGATGGCTCAGTCCGTTAAGCTTCAGTCTTCATCTGCCTTCAGCTCACGTCATGATCCCAGGGTCCTGGGATCGAGTCCCTCATCCGGCTCCTTGCTCAGCAGGAATCGTGCTTCTCCCTCTGCTGCCTCTCTCTTGCTTGTGCTTGTGTGTTCTCTCTCTCCGACAAATAAATTAAATTAAATTAAATTTTAAAAATACTAAAATGCATATTCCTGGACCCCACTCCTGGAGGTCTAGAAAGGGACTCATTTGAAATCTGTATTTTAGGGATTTCAGTAAACCCTGATAGGTGCTTGTGGCAGGCTCAATCATGGTCCTCTAAAGATATCCCTACTGTAACCTTCAGAACCTGTGAATAAATTGGCTTAAATGGCAAATGGATCTTTGCAGATGTCATGAAATTAAGGATTTTGAGATGGGAAGATTATCCTGGTTTTCTCTGTGAGTCCAGTGATCCCAAGGGCCCTCATCAGAGGGAACAGGAGGGTCAAAGTCAAAAAAAGGCAATGTTACATCGGGACCAGTGGTGGCAGTGCTGTACTCTGACGATGGAGGAAGGAGCCATGAGCCAAAGAATATAGATAGTCTCTAGAAGCTGAAAAAGACAAGGAGACAGATTCTCAGATCGTCTCCTGAAGCCTCTAGAAGAAATGCTGTTTTGCTAGCATTTCTTGATTTTAGACTTTTGAGCTCTAGAACTGTAAAAATAATAAATTTATATTGCTTTAAGCTCCTAAATCTGTAATCATTTGTTACAGCAGTAATAGGAAACTAATACAGTGATCCAGGAAATACAACATTAACCCAGATAAGACACTTGGTATAGAAATCAAGTTCAATGCCTCTTTTTCTATAATGAACAGGAACCTAGAACAGGAAGGGTGAAGGAAATTATTCAACTTCACTCAGACTTGGGGAAAGTCCAGGATAAAAGTGGTTCTTAGTTTGGTTCTACTCTATCCTGGCATTCAAGTTGTCCTTTTGGATCTAGCCCAGCCTCTTCTGCACTTTCCTCTTCTTCCTCTAGCCTTGTTCCTATGGACAAAGCAAACTAGTAGATACATTTTCCCTCCTGAATAAGCCACATAATATGCATTTCACTACCTTGGTATATATAATTCCCTCCTCAAGCCCTTGCATTCTTGAGCAATGAGGTTCCTTCAGGGTCAGTCCTGCCTCTCCCCGAGCTATTCTGCCTCAGAGGAGCACTGACTTCCGACCTCTTTGGTGTTGATGCAACTGTTCTTTAGAGATCAGGTTGAAGAATCCCCAATGAATCTATTAATTCCTCAGTCTGATGATCTGATTAGCTCTGGGCTTGCCGGTTTTCCCTAAAGTAACAGTGAGGCAAGAATGGATGACTAAAGAACTTTAGTCTAAGTCAAGTGCCTAGATTTTTAAGTTCTACATCTTTATGAATTATCTTCAACTTATTTTAACAACTTTTAAATAATAAATTTGAATTACTCCTGTTGTTTGTATAAATAGATACTTTCCTTGTTCAACAATTAAATTCTTGGGGCTCCTGGGGCCTCAGTTGGTTAGCATCAGATTCCTGGTTTCAGCTCAGGTCATGATCTCAGGGACGTAAGATTGAGACCTGTGTTGGTCTCTGCCCTGGGCACAGAGCCTGCTTGGGTTTCTCTCTCTTCTCCCTCTACTCCTCCACGCTCTGTCTTCCTCTCTCTAAAAACAAAACAAAATAAAACAAAATGAAAACAACAACAACAACAAACACTTGATTACAATAGTTACAAACAACAGTTACTTGATTTATAGATGGCAACCTCGATATTTCCATCTCAGTGGAGTAACAGACTTTTTGACACGTATTCTCTATTGAGACATAATCCACAAACCATAAAATTCACCATTGTAAAGTTGTTTTCAATACATTTACAGAGTTGTGCAACCATCACCACTCATTCCAGGACGTTTTCATTACCTCCCAAAATATCCTTGAACTATTAATAGACACTCCCTATTCTCCCTGCTTCCCAGCCCTGCCCCAGCCCCTGACAACCACTAATCAATTTCATCTCTCTATGGACTTATCTGTTCCATGTAAATTAAGTCACTAAGAGGTCTTTGTGGCTGGCTTGTTTTACTAAGCTTAATGTTTTAAAGTTCATCCATAAATGTATCAGAATCTCATTTTTTGTTATGATTGAATAATACACTCCTAAAATAATACATTTGTTGTTATGATTGAATAATACATCCAATAAATGGATATACCACATTTTTTTAATCCATTCATCAGGTGACAATTATTTGGGTAGTTTCCACTTATTAGGTAATATGAATAATGTTGCTATAAACATTTGTGCACCAGTTTTTTTTTTTTGGATGTGTGAAAATATTTTTCAATTCTGCTTGGTATATACCTAGGAGTAGAATTGTTGGAGCTTACAAAAACCTATACATAACTTTTTGAGGTATGATCAAACTGTTTTTCCATTGTTTTGGAGACCATGTCATTTTACATTCCCACCAGAAATATAGAAGGATTTCAATTTCTCCATATCTTTGTCAACACTTGTTATTTTCCTCTTTTATTTTAATTATAGCCTTTCTAGTGGGTATGTAGTGGTGTCTCATTATGATTTAGATTTGCATTTCCCTAGTAGACAATGATGCTGAGCCTCTTTTCTTGTGCTTTATTGACAATTTGTTCATCTTTAAGAAATGTCTATTCAAATTTTTGCCTATTTTTTTAGTTGGGTTGTCTTTTTTATTGTAGAGAACATAATCTCTTAGATAAATGTAAGGGTCTAGAACTTGGAGTACACCTCCCAGGCATTAACCAGCATCTTTTTCCTTTTCATAGATTCATTTGTGTACTTTAGGTCATCAGTCCCACTACACCGTCCCATCCCTCACAGCAACCAAGCTTAGGACCAAGAAATGAGTGGAGAAACCACAGCTCCAAACAAGTTTGGAGGGATGGTTGAATGGTGGCCTTCTTCTTGCCACTCAGATCTCTGAGAGTCTTTGTTAGACCTCCAATCCATGCCATTCACTTTCTACTTACATTACTTTGTTTCACATTTTTTTGTGAAATATGGAAAAAAACTACCTAAGAACTTTCCAGAGGGATTGTTAGGTTGTCTAGTATCAGAACCCCTGGATAGCCTCTTTATTCCGTTTCCTGTTTTTAAGAAAATCTGGCAAACCACAAATGTACTCATACTCAATAGAAATTATCAGAAGTAATTCACATTCTAGAAACTAACTCAATAAATGTGGTAAACTAGCTTAAGGTTAATCAGGAAAAAAAAAAAATAGGTGCCTTCATTCTTCCTACCCCGGTAAATGAGCAGAGTGAATATTTCATTCTCAGTTCTTGCATAATTTCAAGTTTGTCATATGTGTTTATTTTATTGCTACAACAGAGAGAAAAGAGGGCCTGAATGTACATCGCTCCCCAGAAAACAACATTTTAGCGGCATTTATCAGTAGTCTCATACATCTAAATTCAAGTCCTAGCTCTGCCACTCGCCTCAATAGAACCTCGGCAAAATCATGAACTTACCTTAGTCCCTCTCCCCTCTTTGGGATGGGAATGATACAATCTTATCGAAGGGTTTTAGGATTGAAAAGAGTATTGTATCTAATACTGCATTTCTTACAATAGGTGATCAGTAAATGTTAGCTGCTTTCCTCTCTTTAAATGTTTGTTTCATCTACAGCTTTGTTATGGTAGGTGGGAGAGAGAGAAATCAGGTAAAAGATTACCAAAAGAAAGGACATTAGGGCAAAACCAAATAAGGCTCATCATGGATTTGGATATGAAGGTCCACTCCAGACCTTCAGGCAGGAACCCAACGATCTATATGTTAACAAGTTCCCCAAGGATCCTAGTGATTGGCTCAGATAGCCAATTGTGTCACCTTAGGTGGCTCAGTCAGTTAAGCATCCATCTCTTGGTTTCAGCTCAGGTTGTGATCTGAAGGTCCTGAGATTGAGCCCCGAGTCTGGCTCCGTGCTCAGTGGGGAATCTGCTTGAGTTTCTCTTCCTTTCCCACTTCTGCTCCTATACCTCTCTCTCGAGTAATAAACCTTCAAAAATAACAGAAAACTGATGCTCTATCTTTTATTTCTTTCCCAGAAAAACTAACAAAGCTCAAAGTTGAACATTAAAAATAGCCAGATTGCAGTTGGCTTAACTACTGTGATAGAAATGATGCTAAATAATTTAACAGAGACTTTTGTCAGGACTGTAAGAATGGACTGCTAATGACTATTGTATCAAGCACCGGTAAGGCAAAGATTTGCTGGGGACACACTCAATCAAATGCTATTGCCTATGGGACATGAAATTCAAGCCTCCCAATTCCCAGCCAAGATCAGTTTTCCTCCTCTGTAGCTGTACCTAATTGAGTTTGTGCAAAACGGAAAGTTATTTTAATTCAAATGTAAAAATGCATATCACATTTCTTAGTTTACATCTTTGTTCCCAAAGTTAGCTCTAGACTAGCTGCTTAGAGCTACATAAATAACTTTTAAGAGCTATAGTAATTGGTGCAAATGGTTAATATACTTTTAGATTTTTGTAGCATATTAAATATCTATTTGAAATAACATAGCAGAACAGTTCAAACAGATCTATCTTACTGGAAATAGAAGGTCATGGAAAGAATGCAGCAAACACAAGGAGATGAGAAAAGGGGAAACAAAGGGGGAAGTGTGGTTCCTCTTCTTATCTGAATATGGGGTTTACCATAACAACAATGTGTTTTCATCTTTCACTGATGTTCTCCCCCACTCCCCGCTGGTCTGCAGTGTCCTCAGAGTTCTACCACAAGAAGGCCAACCCTAACCCAGTCAAGGTTCTCCTCTACTTAGCAAACACACTCCCTGTACCTCCAGTACATGCAAAAGTCCCAGTTCAGCTCAGCAAGAAAATCTTGATCTCATACATTATCCTTTTAGCATTGCCATGGAATCTACCATGCTTTATGGAGCTGTCAACCAAGATAGATATGGATATATATAGATATATAGATATATAACTTACGAAATAGTAGGTGACACAAAACAGTGAAGAACAACAACAATAACAACAACAGTGAAGTTAGGCTATGGGCAGGAATGCAAGGGCCTCTAGTTTTAACCCAGTTTTCAAAAAAAACGTAAGGGGTACCACTGCTTGTAGTATCTTTGCTATTAGAAATGTGAAATTGTCTATGGAGTCTTAAAAGACTCGAATTTCTTTCATTCACGGATAGTCCCAATTCTCTTAAATAGGAGGCCCTTAAAATAATTTAAGTTACCAAAATCTTAGTAACACTCAGCTTTTCTTCATATGTGTATCATTTATTCATTTATTTATTTAAGAGAGAGTGCACGAGCGAGAGGGGGGAGGGCAGAAGGAGAGAATCTCAAGCAGACCCTCCACTGAGTGCGGAGCCCATGCGGGGCTCCATTCCAGGACCCCAATATCACAACTCAGAGATCACAGCCTGGGCAGAAACCAAGAATCAGACCCTTAACCCTTAACCCACGCGCCACGCAGGTGTCCCACCCAGCTTTTCATAATACACCAGGTAAAGAGACATGGCGATGATCTTTGACTTAAATTCTTTGTGTCACAATGTTTTCCTCATGCTAAGCAGAAAAGTAGAGTCAAAATGGAGATTCACTGTTCTTTTTTCATTATGTCCTCTTTTTATGATGTTGCAGCAGCTTTCTTTTAATTTTTAATTGTTACATAATTCCACATTATAGAAAAGTTTCAAGAGTGTGACCCCAAATTTCCATATTCCTTTTACCCAGATGTTAAATTGTACTGTCCTTGCTCTATCTCTCAGACACTCCCCACCCTGCACCTCCCAAAAGTTTGGCAGTACGTTGACAAAATGATGTCCTTTCACCACTAAATTCTTCAGTGTTCTACAGTGATTTGGACCCTCTGTGCTTGCCTGGTAAATCTGCACACCCGAAGCACACAGATGGGAGGGGTAGAATGCCTCTCTCCCAAGACTCCGTCAACATTAGAACCAAGCATCTATTGACTGGAACATCCTCTCAGGAAATCTGGAGCAGCTTCTGGAGCCTCTTGAGAAAAAGAGGGCAGTAACTATTGTCTTTCCTGTCAGGCCCTCTGCTTTCTAACGCTTTTCAACCTCCAAAGCTGTTCCAGTATTTAAAAAAAAAATACTGTTCCCCTCCCCCCTTAGCTGCTGACCTAATTCAGCTGAACACACCCTATTAAATATTTACTAAACATCAGTTCGTGGAAGCACTATATCAAATGGGTATACAAGGGCAATGCCCACTGGGCAGGTTTCCAGTAAATCAAAAAGCACAGTTCTGAATTAAGAACTGATGCTCTGGGAAGAATAAGTGTGTAACAGGCATCTGACCGTTTGGAAAAACAGTTCCACACAATGGCTGGAAGTAGAAAAAGATACGTTCTAAATCAGAACCAGAAACATCAGAAGGATAGCATCAGGGAAGCTACGTATCTTCCTGTGTTGATATGGAAAGAATCTTCCTTCATTGATTGTGGGTCTTTCACATTTGCAATTGCTCATTTTCTTGAGCTCCAAATGCAGAGCTAAGTGTTGTGGCTGCTGATGCTTTTACAGTTCAGGGGTTTCTTATTATGAAAATAAACATAAGATTATGCACATAGAGTCCCAAGGTAAATATATCTATAAAGAGAATTTTTTTTTTTAAGATTTCATTTATTTATTTGACAGACAGAGATCACAAGTAGGCAGAGAGGCAGGCAGAGAGAGAGGAGGAAGCAGGCTCCCCGCAGAGCAGAGAGCCCAATGCGGGGCTCGATCCCAGGACCCTGAGATCATGACCTGAGCTGAAGGCAGAGGCTTAACCCACTGAGCCATGCAAGTGCCCCTCTAGAGAGACAATTTAAACCTCAACAAACAAGCAGATTTTGAGGGGCTGACAAGTAGCATAAATATCACAAAATCAACAGAAATAACAGACTAGGTTTATTAATTAACATGCTGTTATGATACTTCTCTTGCATTTTTTGGCTGCATGTTCTCTTCATATGATTTTGTAACGTCATTTTCTACATGGAGAATACAAAAGTAATTCCCTCTTGGGGCACCGGGGTGGCTCAGTCGGTTAGGTGACTAACTCTTGGTTTTGGCTCAGGTCAGGATCTCATTGGGAGGTGGAGCCCTGCATGGGACTGCATGCTCAGTGGGGAGTCTGCTTGACATTATTTCCCCTTCCTTCTGCCCCTCCCCCACCCCACCCCTCCCCTCTCAAATAAATAAATAAATAAATAAAAATTTTAAAAATGATAATTTCCTCTTAATTCTACCATGATTGGATAAAATTTCTATAAAAAAATAAATAAGTTGAGTAACACCTGGGTGGCTCAGTCAGTTAAGTGTCTGTCTTTGGCTCAGGTCAGGATCTCAGGGTTCTGGGATTGATCCCACACTGGGCTCCCAGCTCAGCAGGAGCTGAGCTTCTCCCTCTCCCTCTCCCTCTACTGTTCCCTCTGCTTGTGCTTTCTTTCTCTCTCTGATAAAATAAATAAATAAAATCTTAAAAAATAAAAATAAAAAATGAATGCCTCCTTTATTGCAGCCAATTTTAAACAATGGTTGAAACTTCTTTCTAATTACGTCCTTCATCCTGTGGATGGTGCAGGCAAAATTGTTCTGTAATAAGTAACAGGGTGGGAGTGAGGAACTTCTCAGAGCCTTTCCAAATGTGGAACCTTTGGCTAGAGGGAGGGAGGAAGAACAAGAGGAGACTGGGACGTGGCAGGGTGGGGGAGGGGGAGAGGAAGGACAATGAAAAAGGACAAGAGCAGAGCAGAGCCGAGGAAGCAGAAAGCAGAGCTGGGGAGACCAGGCTGAAGTCATTTTTCCTGGACCCTGACTCATAAGGCCTTCCCTAACTTTTTCTCTTCTCCTATCACAAAGTGAATAGCAATGCCGAGGGGCAGGCCGGCTTCTATTGTTGAGAGAAACTGATCTAAAAATAAGAAACGAGCAGACACGAACGAGTGACGACCACGATGAGCACTGTGGGGTCCACTTTGCAATGAACTATAAAAAGATGTTAAGCACAGATGGGGGAGGACAGTTTATCTTTGCTGCGAGGCTTGAAAAATAAAGACCAGAAATATAAATGCCATCAAGAATGTTGACTCTTCTCAAACCAGAAATTTTGGTTTCACATTCAAAGCCATGCCCGTTTAGAAGAAAAACACATTCATTTGGGTTTTGTGGTTAGGGAAAAGGGCTGCCAGAGAAGAGGGGGCAGCCGCCGTGGAGCATTCCTGGACAATCCGCGGCTGGCCCGGGTGATCACCAGGCCGGCGGCTCCCGCTCCGTAGGAGTCCAAAGAGCAACAGGACCACATATAATTCAAAGCCTGAAACATTTTCTTCCCTCCAGTTCAAACTCTCCTGCTTCTATCAGCTGGCTCCAGCCATCCCGCCCCCGCTACAGAACCTTTCTTCCCTGACCCGGTGAGAGCTCGCTTTGAACGCTATCTAAACACACAATTCCCATGACTCCCTTATAACCCCAGTAAATGCACTTGCTCTCTGCTGGCAACATGATGCAAATCCTTTTATGCTGCATTTGTTCAATGCTCATTGCTTTGGCTTTTCAGCCGTCGAATTCGGGGAGCTCTTCTAAAGTATTGTAAGTTCCACATCTAATTCATAAAGCATTCTCCTTAGCAAAAGCTCTTCTACGGATAAACGAATATTTATAATTCATGCTCGGTGATAAATTAGAGACGAGGCCATTTTAGAGAGAATAAGGATCAAATAATGGTCAGCAAAGCAAACATCCTGGTGAGTGATGGGTATGCCTCCTTCCACACACCCCCTTCCCCACTCACCATCTTTAAGCCCCTGCTTTTTTCACCTAACCTTTTTTTCTTTTAATTATAAAATGCTTCATGTACACCTAAGGCCACATAAAATATAAATCTTCATTTTCAAGAATAATAAGATGAGCACCTGTGCACCCACCTTAAGAAATGGAATGTGCCTTAGACATTCCTTGAGGACATCCTCAAGGACATCCCTGTCCTTCCACATTCCAAGGTAACCACAATCCCAGTTTTTGTGTTAACCACTGACTTTTGCATTAATCTGGACTTTTGCTATTCTTTCTCTTTAACAGTACATCATTTAGTGTTAAAACTGTAACAATCACAGGCCCATCTGTGTAAGAAAAAAGAAATCAATATTGCCACTGATAGAAGACATCTCCTGGCAGAAAATATGCTGACAAAGGGCTCTCCATCCTAGCATGGCCTCTGTTTCCCTGGGAGTCTACATAAGGCATTGATATGGAAGCAGAGGGAAATAGACTGGGAAAGTGGGACTGCCAAGGTTAGGGCACCTAGGGGGTGAGTCTGGAGTTGGAGGTCTGGTAGTGATAGGCCAGGACAGAGGGTCGCTCTGTTTTCTCTGCTTCTTGGTTCACCATGGCCCACTCCCTGCCCTCAAGAGGAGGTGAAAGATCACCCTCTTTGGTCCTATCCAAAGAATAAACTCCAGATTACTGGTGGGAAGCTGAAAGGCAGTCAGTCTGGCCATGTCTAAGTTGTCCTTCCAAGTACAGCTCACAGTCATGTCTTCCACTAAAGTGTCCCTGAAGTCCCCATGGTGATTTCTCCTTGCCTTCTCTTGGCTTCGGGCATGTCACATCTCAGGCAGATACTCTCATGACGGGGTCACTTGGACAGGTAACGAGACCTTTCCACAGTGATACATGTGAAATAAAGATGTTAAAAAATATTTTTCACCTTGATGTATCCCTAAATCCAAACTCATGTGTAATTGAGTACTAAATAGATTAAAATTTGATTTTCTCATCTCCTTCTACTTTGTAATAGCAGAGCTAGAAGTTGTTTTTCTTTAGAGGTTGAACAGTAGATGAACAAAATATTAAGAATGCTATTACCTTTTAAATAAGCTTTCAATGATGAAGTATCTTTACTCTATTAACTAAGCCTTGAAAAATTAGTAAAAAGAAAACATCCAGATTATCAGATACTGCCTATCACCCAGAATTAACCACGTTACATTGCTATACATCCTTCCAGGTTTAATATATCTTTTTTCCACAAAAAAACTTAGATAATCCTGATTATACTGTTTTTCAACCTGATTTTTTTCATTCAGTATACCCTGGGTTTCTTCTCATCTCAATAAATGTACTTCTAAAGCAGTAATATGTAATGTCTGTATATGAATCTATACATGTTAATAAAATCACAATAAAAGACAAGGGGAAATGAACACAAAATTCAGAAAATTGGGTGTTTTTATTGAAAGGGGATTGGATTTGAGAAGATTCTAGCCACAATTTTGAAGACATGAATATTTTTCATTATTTTTTTACCATCTATATTATTTATAAAACTTTTACACAGAGACTATTTATAATATAGAATACATCCAAATTCATTCAAGCAACCTCCTTCCAGTAAGCATTTATATTTTCCTAATCTTTCACTAAACAAAACTGATGATTATTCTTACACTAAACCATATTACAAATACCTTTATAGTTATCTTCTTGTTGAGTCAAATGGTTCGCACAATTTTAAGGTCATTAGTATATATTGCTGAACTGCCATCCAGAAGGTTTTGCCAATTTGAATGCTCACAAGGAATGCATGAGGATCCTTCTCTTCCCACACCGATACTGACCATTGTTATGAGAAAAACAAAATCCCTGCCAACTTGATTAGTGAAAACTTGTCTTCGATATTTCCTCTAATTTGAATTTCTTTAATTACCGGTGTAATCAAACATAAGTTTTGTTTTGAGTTTTGAGTCATTTCCGCTTCTTCCTTTATTAATTACTTGTGAATATTTTTTGCTAATTTTTCTGATAGAACATTATTATTCTTACTGATTTTTAAGATTTACTTATATAAAGATGTCAACCTTTTGTCCATCTTACACTGTGGTAGGCAGAATAATAGCCTTCCCAAAATCTACCTGCTAGTATCCTCGAACCTCTGAATATGTTGTGTTATATGTCAAAAAAGGAATTAAAGTTGTTGGTGGAACTAAATTTGCTAATGAACTGACCTTAAAACAGGGAGATTATCCCGGATTATCCAGTGAACCCATAATGTAATCACAAGGGGTTGTAGAAGTGGAAGAGAGTGACAAAGGCAGGAACAGAGTCTAGAGAGATTTAAAGATGCAACATTGTTGGCTTTGATGAGCCAGAAACAAAGAATGTGGGTGGCCTCTAGAGGCTGGAAAAGGCAAGGAACTAGAATCTTTCCCAGAGATTCCAGAAGAAACACAGCCCAAGCAGCAGCTTATTTTTGGCCCGGTGATACCCATTTCAGATTTCTGATCTCTTGAACTATAAGGTAATAAATCTGTGTTGTTTTAAACCACCAAGTGTCTGATAGTTTGTTACAGCAGCAGTAAGAAACGGATACACACATTGCAAATGTTTTCCCAATTTTTTATACATAGACTCTTTACAAAGCTGTCAAACTGTGTTTTTAAAAATGTATTCACTATGTTCCTTCTATTCTCAATTACAGTGAAACAATAAAATCTGATAAAAATGGAAGTGGTCTAGTTTGGCCTCAAATATATGTACATTTTTCTGTTTTGAGAAGTGTTTATTCCTCTCTTTTTCCTTTCCCTTCTTGTGGAGGTGGCTGGGGGCTGAGGAAGTTAGAAGGGCAAGGAGGAAATGGCATTGCTAGGGGCTGAGGCGATGATGGTGGGAATGGCAGCCAAGAAGGGTCATGGCATAGTCAGGAGGCTGTCTACCTGCAGGGAGATTGAGCTAATAAGTAAATACATTGAAGATAATGGGAGCCAGGTTTCTCATGGTGGTAGAAGGGATTTATAAAAATGGAAAGGGGGAAGGGTAAGGTATTGGACTGCAACTGGGAGATAGATATATGGTAATAAATAAAGAAGTATGTACAGATATATAGTTAAATAACATAGATATATAAACATACCTCTGTCTGCTAAGAGAGCAAGAAGTAATAATACCCTACCAGTAAGGAACACACTGAGTGTCCAGATACTGATTTCTACATGGCTCAACAAAAAAGGAACCAAATTCCATGAATGGTCAGTTCCAAGGCTGGGCCAGAGAAAATACAAAATGAGTCAGACAGCACAGAAATTCTCAAACAATGACAGGAACATGCTAAAAAGACATCACAGGAGTTAGCTTGAAGAGGCTTCAATAGCCAAATTTGGCACAATCAGAGCATCAGAATAAATAATGCTAGTCATTAGATCATAATCCCTTGAATAAAGCAAAAATCCATCAGGCCAGAAGGAAAGAATGGATTAGAAAGGAAGGCTTTTTCTTTTAGTATAATGCCAACCAATGTGTGGAGAAAGAATGGTGACACTTGCCACAGTGGAGTCATCAGTGGATGACTAAAGCCAGTTGGTAGTAGCTTCATGAAGAATTATACCTTTGCATAGCCTTGGAGTTTCTCTTAACAAAGCCCACCCACAAAAGGGAAAATCATGACCTTATGGCTAAGGAATCTGGAAGTTGCCAACTCGAATGGGTTATCAAGGTTAAAATCTCCAGTGGTAGGAAGGATCTACACAGAAGGACTCTTGATGTAATACTGTAAGGACAACATCATCTCTGTACTCTTCCTGTTAAGAATGAATGGACTGAGTCTAGCCATTTGGAAATATCACAGGGCCTTATATTGATTAAGATTCTTTATACTCTAAAACTGGAACTACATGAAAGTCAGGGAAAGACCATGGAGATGCTCCAGTCTAAAGGAGACTAAAGAATGAGAACTAAATGCAATGAATGATCTGGGAGTAGTCCTTAATATGTCTTTCAGAAAATAAAGGAGGAGAAAATAACTTCCCAGTTTCACGAGACTAGCATGAAATAACGCCCAGATAACAAAAACTGACAAAGACATTATAAGAAAATTCCAAACCAATATCTTTCCTGAACACAGAAACAAAATCCCCAACAAAGTATTGGTCAATTTAATCTTTCAAAATAGAACTAATAAACAAGTCCAGCAAGTATGTAGGATACAAGGTAATGCAAATGCAAATACAAGTTACAAAAGCAAATGCAAAGAAACTAGAATAGTCAAAACACTCTTAAAAAAATAATAAAGTTGGGCAACTTACTTATTCCACAGGATTTCAAAACGTGCTACAAAACTACAATTATCAACACAGAGTTGCATTGCCAAGAAAGGCAAGTAGGCCAATAAAATAGAGTCTAGAAAGAGACACACATACAGCATCCGTTCATTTTCAACAAGGACACCATTGCGGTTCTTTTGGGAAAGAAAGATCACAAATGGTATCAGAACAACTAGATATCTTCATGGAAAATTAAATAAGTCTAGACCTCCATGTCACTCCAAACATTACTGCAAGATAAGAATTATTTCAAGATTCACCCAAAATAAAATCTAGAAGAGCATTTAGAAGACATATAGAAATAGAGCTTCACATCCTTGGAGCAGGCAAAGATTTCTAAGTATGTAAAAATCACTAAACATAAAATAAAATGTGACAAATTATACTTCATTAAAAATTAGGAATTCTACACATTAAAATACATCATTAAGAAAATAAACAGTCATACCTCATACTGGAAGAAAATAGTTACATATGTCTAACAAAAGGCTTGTATTCATAATATATAAAGGTCTTCTACAAATCAGTAATAAAAAAAATCTACCCAATAAAATGCACAGAAACTTAAAGCATTTTACAAAAAAGACATATGACTGTCCAATAGGGACATGAAAAGATGTTCATTACTCATCAGAGAAAGAAGAACAAAACCACCGTAAGATACTATTCTACACTAGCTAGAATGCCTAGAATCAGAGACTGAAAATATCAAATGGTAAGGCTGCAGAGCCACTGGGAACTCTCATGGGCTGCGGGTGGAAATATAAACTATTACAACAATTAAAGAAACAACAACAACACATTGGGCAGTATATTTCAAACACTCATCAATTCTATAAACCCATTCCTAGGTTTCAATTTTAAAGAAGTAAAACTATACCTTTACAGAAAGACTTATACTTGGAACGTTTGGGTGGCTCAGTCGGGTAAGCAGCTGCCTTCGGCTCAGGTCGTAATCTCAGGGTTCTGGGATCCAGTTCCACACGGGCTCCCTGCCCAGAGGGGAGCCTGCTTCTCCCTCTGTCTGCTGCTTGCCCTGATTGTGCTCACTGCCTCTCTCTCTCTCTCTCTGACAAAAAGGTACCCCCTGCCCAAAAAGACTTATACTTGAATGTTTATAGCACTCTTATTCAAAGGAATTCAAAACTTGGAACACGAATGTCCGTCAGTGAAAGATGAACAAATTGTGGTATATCCATACATGGAATATTACACAGCAATGAATAGACACACAAAACTTCATGGATGGACCTCAAAAATAGTATGATAAACAAGAAATGGGTACAAAAGGATATATAATGTATGATCTCATTTATATAAAGTGGAAAAAAATCAAAATGAATTCATGCAGCTAGAAATCAGAAAGTGGTCATTTCCTGGGTTGAAAGTTTTAGCAGAAGGAGACACAAGGGCACTTTCTGGTGTGATGGAAATATTTCATATCTACTTTTCGGTGGTGGTTACAAGGATGTCTGTAAGCCAAAACTCATCAAACCAAACCCTTAAGATTTGTGCCATGTATTGTCTATTAATTACATCTTGATAAAGTTAATTTTCTAAAACAAACTAAAACGTGTTGCTGCAAGAAAACATGAATATGATATCTAACTGCAGTACAGAAATTTAAAATACTTCAACCTAATCGAGAGGCAAAAAACAGTGAGAACGTTCACAATATCATGGATTAGGTGGAAGCATGTTCACATATACTCTATGCATAGCCAAGATAGTAAGGAAAGAATGCAAATCATGTTATAGTTTACAAATCCTAGGATTTGTACTAAAGTCATTTGCATTTTTTTTAAGCTTCCTGGCATCTGAACTCTTCTCCTAAGTCTGTGAAATGTCTGTCCTCTACTGCAGAACCCCAAAGCTGGCTCCTGGCCTTCAGAGGCTTGGAGGAGAGGGCACATGAAGAGGTTCGGTCCATCTGCATCCAGCTAGAGATTGATTTGGGAGATGTTGAGAAGAGAAGCGGGCCGTGGGAATTCATTCTGGCAGCAGCAGGGGCAGCAGCTTGGAGGGTACGCTCATAGCTCCAGCAGCAGGAGGGGCATCCTGTAGCCAGTGTCGGCAGTGGGCAATGCCACCGCCAGAGGAAATCAGGTGCAAACCATTCATCTGGTGTTTGGTGACAGCGGGAGCAGAGTTCTCACCTGCTAAAGGATCACTTCAGAGCTGCATGCTCTGCTTTCTCCTGGCCATTTTTCTAGCTTTTTCTCTGGTGTTCCAGATGATTCTATAATCTATTCAATACCCTATCAAAAAATTTCCTTTTCACCAAAATCATTCAGAGTTAATTTTTATTGCTGGCGATAGGACCCTGTTGGAAAAATAATAAAAACACTCTAATATAGAATAACAACAGAAATCATGCTCCTTCCAGTTACCAGAGATTTTACAAATAAGTAGAAGTTATTTGGTCTTTAAAAACATTTTTTTAAGTTATTTCAATAATTTAACATCCTGAGTTCAATTCATGCTTCCAAAGTATTTTTCACAGTTAATGTTATGCTTTAAAAGAGGAGACATTTTCAAAAAATATCCCTGGCAAAAAAACTAGACTATTCCCACAATAATTTACACAGTGGATGACAGAGATTCTAAAGGAAAACCTTAAAGTTAAAAAAAGTTGTTAAGTAAAAACAAATACTGACATAGCTAACATTCAAGGGAGTAGTCTGTGATGTAGTACTCAAGAGATGTATTTGGGAGGATCCTGCTGTTCTCTGTGTCACTCTAAGAGTTTCGAGACATGCTAAGCATCCTTCCTTTCCTTATCAATTTTGTGAATTTATCAGCCATCAATTTACTGAATATACTTCATATTTACTCAAAATTTCCACCTACATAAACTCTCTAGTTAAAGAGTTTTGTGGAGTCACTCTTTGCTATGTGAATTAGTACTTCTATGTTTTGGTTCTGTTACTCTTATACTACAGAATTTTATAAATAAATCTGTGACTCTGTAAAACACCTTTTGAAGAAATAATACATAAACTCAGAGAATTTATTCCATTAATATTTTTTTTTACTTAAATCTGTCTTTATCGTCAAAGCAAAATCCCTTTTTTATGTTGTTCTCTCTTTTCCCCCCCATTTTTCCTGTTCAGCTTCCATTCCTGTGCTCATAGACTTTCCCCACTGCTACACATTCTGCATTTAATATAAGCATTCTTGAAAAATACAGAGTTGTTTCATGTACAATTATACTGAATTACCTAAATTTTAATGTGACATGAATATCGCTGCTTCCATTTTAGTGGAGACAAAAGACAAGTTCACACATAAAATAAGACAATCATTTTAGGTATAGTAAATTTAATAAAGGAAATGCATGGGGTAGTGCAGTAATGATTCAGTTACATTATAAAGAGTGGTCCCTTTTGAGAATGTCACTGAGCTGAAACCTTAAACATAAAAATACTGGGAGGAAGAGCATCCAAAGAAGACATAGACTCTGAAGCAAGAACAAACTTGACATCTGAGGTGAATAGAAGAGATAACTGCTCTGTCTGGAGCACAGTGAGCCAGAGAAAAAGTGATCATAGATAAGGCAGGAGAAATAGGCAAGGGATGGGTCACCTAGGGTCTTGCAGCCTAAAGCCAGGAACACGATCTTCCAAGGAAGAGCTTCCAAGGAAGCTCTAAGAACGATCTTCCAAGGAAGCTCTTGGAAGAGTACCACAGCAAGGAGGCAATGTATCTTTTATTTAAAGAACAAACTTCAGTTTCTGTGGAGGCAAAAAAAATCAGCTAATGAAATGAGAAAAAAGCAGGGGAAATTAGTTAAGAGACCATCTTGGTCCATGTGAGATATGTTGGTTTGGAGAAGAGCCTGACTGGAGATAGGAGCTTGTGGTGCGATAGAAGCCCAGGAAGGAGAGAGTTTCAAAAACTTCAAAACTGAGATTGCAGTCAATCATTTGAAATGCTGCAGAGCTTAGATATTTGAGGACAGAAAAAGGAATATTGGATTTGACAACTTGGAAGTTGTTAGAGACAGAAGATAGATTGGAGGTCATTGAAGAATGAATGGAGGGCTCTGTTTTTGTTTTTGTTTTTATTCACAATGCCAGATTCAACACTCATTTTCTTCTGGTCCCTTCCAAAATTCCATGATAATGATAATAGAGATAAAACAAAAATTCACAAATTCATAGGGAGAAAGAACAGGAGCAGCTCAATAACAACATTTTGGAGTTTGGAGTTTGAAAAACAAACTCAGTTAGTGTAAATGTCAACAGAATGAAGAAAGGTTTATTTGAAGCTAGTAGTGGAGCAAGCAGGGAAGTAATCAATCCATTTTGCACTGCAAGACCATTAAAAACATCAAGAACTGGTGGATACAGGTGCCTCTGGAAGTGAGGGAGAAAATGGAGTTGGGAGAGGAGGACTAGTTACCATTCTACCAGTCCGTTACCCAAGAAGAAATCTAGAGAGTCATTCACTGGAGAGTGTAAAACAGGAGGGTCTCTAGAACAGGGAATATCAAGCACAGTTGAGGACAGGAGTCTTCTATTGAAAGCCTCTCCTAATGGCAGTTAGGTTTATATCCTCCAGAAAAGTGACTGGAAGATTCTAGTAGTTTTGTTTCCCAGTATAAGGGGCGCATCAGGTCACCCTAAAAGACAGACCACAGTCAACAAGCCTTCCCCACACTACAGAAATTTCCAATAAGCATTCAATACTCCTCTGTTAAGCAGGCAAGAATCACCAGACATTTGAGGAATGTATCTATTGTGAAATGCAGAGAGTAAAACAGGTCAGAGGGAACAGTCCATGCAAATAGATGATAAATTAGATGCAAATAGATAAAATTTTTAAAAGTCTATCATTAATATTCCTACAAAGATGAGGGAAAAATTGCATTCATGTAGTATAACAAAATCTTATGCAAGAAGCATTCAGATATAAGAACGTGCTCATGAGAATTATAAATGGTAGAAATTTAGAAACTTAGTAGAAGGCTTAGAATAATACATCAAGAATAGCTCTTAGAAAATAGAATAGGCAAAGACATGGGATGAAGTGAGCAAAGTGACCTTCCAAATATATTAGAAGATCAATATATTAGAGGTCTGATATAATAAGACTTCCAGAAAGAAACTAAGAATAGAAAAAGATAAAATTAAGAAACATTTAGAAAATTTCTCAGAATTGAAAGGCATAAGTATGTAAGGAACACAGAAATAACGTAAATCAACGTAAGACTCACCCTGAAGTTTCAAAACAATGAGGCAAATAGAAGACCTGTAGGTTTTCAGAGAGAAAAAAATAAGATTACTAACAAAGGATCAAACGTCAAAAATGCATCGGATTTTTCAGTATGGGAATTTAGAAAAAAATGGAAACAATACTTTCAAACTATCAATTAATGATTTCCAACCAAGAAATCGATCCTCTGGCAACCTATTAAATATGAAGGTAGAATAAAGAAATGACCTATAGATTTATAACTGACAGCAGCTAGAAAAGGTGGAGGATAATATATCCATGCGGCATGGTCTTCATGGGGCATTTTTGTAGAAAGGACACACCTACTTCAAATCCTCAGTTTGAGGCACAAGAAGAACGTTAGAAAACAAAAAACAACAGCACTTAGATAGGAATAAGAAGAAGTATCCATAGATGTCCAGCTTAAGTTAAGGCAAGACAAAGAATAGAAACTTCAGAGATGAGGCTGTTGACACAAGGGAGTTTTCTGATCAAAGAGCCCCAGTAGGGGCGCCTGGATGGTTCAGTGGGTTAAAGCCTCTGCCTTCGGCTCAGGTCATGATCCCAGGGTCCTGGGATCGAGACCTACATCAGGGCCTCTGCTCAGCGGGGAGTCTACTTCCCCCTCTCTCTCTGCCTGCCTCTCTGCCTACTTGTGATCTCTGTCAAATAAATAAATTTAAAAAAAAAAAAAAAAAAAAAAGAGCCCCAGTAGAAGCAGGCAGAGTAGAAGGCAATGCACAAGGTGGGGGAGTTGACCAAACTAGGGAAATACACATGATGTGGGAATTGCCAGAGAACCGTAATGGCAACAAAGGACAACAGAGAGCACTGTTTTACGGTGATGTATAACCAAATTCACTGTGATAGTCTCAAAGAATCCCAGGCATTGGTTCTCGGAGCAGTCTTTCTACTCAAAGTGCGGTTTCATGACCAGCAGCCTTGGCCTCATCTAAGAGCTTATTAGAAACACAGAATTAAAAAAAAAAAAAAAAAAAGAGAGATAAAAGAAGTACAGAATCCTAGGTTCTACCCAGATGTAATGAATCAGAATCTGCATTTTAATAAGACCAGTGTGCACAATAAAGTTTGAGAAGCATTTCTCTAGCTATTTACCTCTAAAATACAAGGCACTGTTTTTTCTCTTCTCGTTCCTGGCAATGGACTCATTGTAGGCTGAAGGTGTTTCTTTCCAAAATATTGTTGTCAGTCATTACTAGACTGCAAACTTTTTTTTTAAAGATTTTATTTATTTATATGACAGACAGAAATCACAAGTAGGCAGAGAGGCAGGCAGAGAGAGAGGGGAGGAAGCAGGCTCCCCGCCGAGCAGAGATACCGATGTGGGGCTTGATCCCAGGACCCTGGGATCATGACCTGAGCTGAAGGCAGAGGCTTTAACACACTGAGCCACCTAGGTGCCCCTAGACTGTAAACTTCTTAAAGATAAGGACCATTTTGTGTATCATTAGTCTCTGATGCCTACTACAGTCATGAAAACACCAATGATGTTTCCTAAATATTGCTGAATATTGAACAGCAATAGTGACTACATGCATGCAGAAAAAGCTCCCCTCCAATGCAGTCAGACTGATAAATAATAATTTGAAAAATATAGTTAAAATAGAAAGCCATAAGAAGACGATATATATCAAATACTTTCAACTTAAAGCACATTCATTCCTACACTTGTATGTATACTGATTTCTTCACAAACATTCTATTGAAAGGCCAAGGCCTTTTGAGTATGAATCAGTTTATGAGAATTATATGCAACTTCTTTCCTGCACCAACCACAGTAAAAATGCATTGTCTGAAGATCCTTTGTTTTGCTTTTTTAAAAAGTAAATTGGAAGCAATTTGAGTGCAGAATCTTCTGAGATATGTTTTCTCTTTTAAAGTTCTCATCCACACATAACTGAGCATTTTTAAAAAAATAATTGACATCTGTTGTTGTCCCAAAGCATCCAACCTTGTTTTCTCGGAAATAGCAACTCCTTGTATTTTTGCATTTATATTTTGATGGCTTATGTAGTATTTAATTAAATTGTCTAACAGGAAGGCCAATTACCTGGCAATATAGGCACTTAATAGTTCGTCATTATTGGTTGTAAGAATAGGCCATTTTAGTATATTGCTTATTTTCTCTTGCGGCTAGTCACATCCAGTTCTAAGTGAGCCCACCCATCAGGTTAACCCTAGCAGGTTTGGCAGTTAGCTTACCAATCTAGAGTTCTCAGGACTGAGTCCTCTGGAATGAAGGCAACATGTCAGGTCTTGTGAAGCAATTAGACCATTTGCTACAGTCCCTTGAAATTGAGCAAGGGCTCCACAATTTCACACTTGCGTGTATTCAGATCTCTCAGGTAGATGGCAACTAGACTCCATAAACAGATTCCTTTTAGCATTTTACAAAATTCAGACTTAAAAGATACTACCTCTATCCAGAAGGGTAAATCCCTAATGAAATGAGTTATGTGACACTTGAACTGAGGCTCCTAAATCAGGTAAGAAGGACCCTACCTTGATGCATTTAATACTGCTATAATAAAACCAACTAATCTAAATAGGTTTGGGGTTGAATCTTCACATGATAATGCATGCCTAATACATAGGCGGCACTCGAATTTTTTTTTTAAATTTTATTTATTTGACAGACAGAGATCACAAGTAGGTAGAGAGGCAGGCAGAGAGAGAGGAGGAAGCAGGCTCCCTGTTGAGCAGAAAGCCCGATGTGGGGCTCGATCCCAGGACTCTGGGATCATGACCCGAGCCGAAGGCAGTGGCTTTAACCCACTGAGCCACCCAGGTGCCCCTCGAATTTTTTAAAATATGATTTTAATTTACAAAATATCTTTGAGGATTTGTTTTGTGAGATATAATGAACCCTAAGAGCAGTATTTGGTCCTGGATGTTTACTCTGGAGTAACAAATTGAGAAACAGAAATTGTGCATGTGAGTGGGCACCAGTGTATATTTCACAATACATATTAGTATTTAGCTATAGTAATAAAAATATCTTATTGAAGAAATATCACATACGAATAAGCCATCATGTCATGAAATTAAATCATAATGTTACTACGCTATTTCAAAAAAAAATTTTAGAGATTTTATTTGAGAGAGCGAGGGAGCCCACAAGTGTTGGGGAGGGACTGGAGAAAGGGAGAAGCAGATTCCCCACTGAGCAGGGAGCCCGACGTGGGGCTGGATCTCAGGACCCTGAGCCAAAGGCAGATGATTAACCAACTGAGCCACCCAGGCGACCCTATGCTACTTCAAAATCATTTGTCTCTCTGCTCCATAAGATCTAAGCTCAAAGACAATATAAGACTCATTCTGCCTACCCTAACTTTGGCACGTTAGACATATAATAAATATTAGTTGAATTGAAATATTGGCACTATAATAAATTAAAGAATGCAGGTCTTTTTTTTAAAGATCTCATTTATTTATTTGAGAGAGAGAGAGAGAGGGAACGCAAGTGAGTTGGGAAGGAGCCAAGGGGAAGGGAGGAGGGGAAAAAAATCTTCAGCAGACTCTGCACTGAGTGCAGAACCTGACACTGGAAGTTAGTGCTGCTCAACCTCAGAACCAGAGATCATGACCCCAAGATTGTGACCAGAACAGAAACCGAGTCAGTCGCCTAACCAACTAAGCCACCCAGGTGCCACAAGTCCCCAAGAATGCAGGTCTTTTGATGCAAGTTCAAAGTTACAAACAATGAGGTGATAGGGCCAATGATTTAAAAATATTTTCTTTTGTACAACTGAGGATCAGCAACATTTAAAATATGAAGCCAATCATACTTTAGTTCTTAAATAAGAATACAAGAGATCTCTATATAAAATGGACCCAAAAGAAAAGTGTTAAATCTATGTAGGCATCACATTTTTAAAAAATTACTCCATCAGATGCTCAAGGAATATCAGAAGTTGGTAAAAAATTTTCAAAATATCTAACACACAAAATCTTCTCCATTCCCTATCTTTTATGCCATCATCCCGAAATAGTTGAATATTCCTTAAAAAATATCTGATGGCTCTAGGGTAGGTACTTAAATTAAGTATACAAAATTCATGTCCATTTAATAGGAATTATATATTTTGTCCAAAAGAGGAAAGAAATTGAAATAAAAAAGTTACAATAGTGATAAGGATTCATTTTATTGTGTTTTCCACATAGAAGCTTTTTTTTGATGAAAAAAATTCTTTACAAAGATGATCTAAATTGAATCAGTAACAAACAAAATTTAGCTTTTAAATGAGTCAAGTATTCTGCATTTGAAATTCAATTCCACAAACATTCAAGATTAGCAGAAAGGAAAAAGACATCTTTTCAACAGATAGTTCTTTATAGTTTTTCTTTTAATTGCTTTGGGAAAACACACCGTATAGTTATTTAAGAAATATATTTTAAGCAAGATTTAAGTGCTTTAAGTCAAGTGGATTCAGACTAAAAAATATTTTAAAATTTGCCAAGATACTGAAGTGTTAAAAATATTCTTATTCATTTAATTTCGTGTTTAAGGAAACCTATGACAAATAAGAAAACAAAAGGCAAAAAAGTTTACCTGCATTTTTATATAATAAATTCTAGATCTATAAAAATTTCCTGGTTTATACACAAAGGCCAATGCTTGACCTTCATTGATCCATTTCTATGTAGTTAAAAAAATACAGTATCAAATCTTTCTCCCTCCCCCCAAAAAACTAGAAGAAATATTTTAAAGTGTGAGTGTGTGAATGTAGCTATGCATATCTTTAAGTGTACAAAACACACAAATATCACTTTACTTAGAAAATTATTTTCATCATACTGTAAACATCTCTTCCCCTACATCTGGACATTTCAAAATAGTCTTTGGTATTATTAGTTATTGTGCTTTGAAACGGAAACTTAAAAGATTTCTGTAGCAATGCTACATAGACATTTTAAGACATAAATAAGAAAAATGCACTTGGAATAAGTTACAATTAGCTGCTTTTGCATAATTTTCAAAAACTACAGTGTATGCCTAGTCACAGTTTTATGAGAAAGAATATCTCCTTTTTCAACTCCTTAATTTTAAGGAACACTTAATCATTTTGGCTAAAAATCCATTTTTGGAGTGGATCTGATGGATTGCATGACACCAAGCTTGGATGCTCTCCATTTGCTGAAAGGCACATTTTAAAGAATGGATTATATAGAAGTTGATCCTAGAAAAAAAAAAAACCACAACAGACATTAAATTTCAAGACTCCTAGTTAACTGATAAATATGAAAACTACATCATAGTCTCATTGACGCTAAAGGACACTCACAACCAAATGTACACAGCTCTTAACTTTTAATCTTTCTCAGATCAACCTTGTCTGATAAAATCTTTCTGGTTTCTGGTGTAAACCGTATCATTTATGCCACTACTGTTCATTTCACAGGAGGTATTAGATAAATAAAGAGATGTATAGAGAGTAAGGTCTGAATCAAGTTTTCAAATAAGAACCATTCCATTGTTATATCCATAAGTGACAAACCCTTCAAAAAATGATGTTATAAAAATCGGTCTTTTAGTATTTTAGTAGGGTACAAGACAGTTTTCAGGTAAGGACTGCTATGTTCCAGCTAAGCTTTAATACATATATTTAAAAACAGCAAAGTTTTTTTATGTATTCTCTCAATTCTAAATTCATTAAAAAAAAGCACAAAAACAGGAGAAATGAGTCACTTTAGGGACGAAAAAGATAATGATCTTTTTTTTCTTGGCCATGATTAAAAAAAAAAAAAGCAACTGTTGCCAGAAGCATTGTAAGAAACTCTAAAAAGACAAACATGAGCAACTATTATTAATAATTCACAAAAGTGTTGACGGTATAAATCATGCTTTCATTAAGCAACTTGTTCCTACGAGTATTTAATTCATAGAAACATTCTCTCATCACATTGGTAGACAGACACAATAACAAAGTTAACAAAGAAATACTGACGGATCACATTACTATGCTATGGTTCATGCATTTTCCCAGATAAGCAACTTGAGCTAATCAAAATAATTATGGGAAGGGGTAAATTAATTGCACTGAGGTACCTTCTGGATCTCCCATATCTGTTCTCCGCTGGCCACTGTCCTGTGACCTTTGTAGGCACACGCTCTCAGCTGAACAAGACCTTGAGCAGCATGAAGACATAATTCCCTCTGGATGTTATGCCGAATTTCATGTTGAGCCGAGTATTCAAAATACTGTGAAAAGAAGAATGTTGTCACTGACCTGTATCCTCAGCTGCAAAATAATGGTCCAATAATAATAATAATTTTAAAAAATCAGCAACTTGCTGAATAATGAAGTCCTGTGTACGCAACAAAATAATACAATAAAAATAGGTGTTAGAAATATGAGGTTTTTTTTTTTTTAAGATTTTATTTATTTATCAGAGAGAGAGAGGGAGAGAGCGAGCACAGGCAGACAGAATGGCAGGCAGAGGCAGAATGGCAAGCAGAGGCAGAGGGAGAAGCAGGCTCCCCGCTGAGCAAGGAGCCCGATGTGGGACTCGATCCCAGGACGCTGGGATCATGACCTGAGCCGAAGGCAGCTGCTTAACCAACTGAGCCACCCAGGCGTCCCAGAAATATGAGTTTTATGACAGAAGATGCTATAACCCCTTCCCAGCCTATCCCCAGCAGGTA
The DNA here is from genome assembly GCF_009829155.1 of Mustela erminea. Lineage (NCBI taxonomy): Eukaryota > Metazoa > Chordata > Mammalia > Carnivora > Mustelidae > Mustela > Mustela erminea. The sequence goes on from NC_045621.1 coordinate 61,907,312, forward strand.
GTTACATAACAAGGTACCGTCTCCCTATCATGTCAGAAACGGGAAGTAAGTCAGGTGGAATGGAGGTTAGCTAGGACAGGTGTGCCACAGAAAGGATCTGGAAACTTCTAGTAAGCACATTAACGGCCTCTTCCTCTCCACAAGTGTTCCTTCTCTCCTATTAATCTCAATTAATGGCATTTTCACTTACACTAGGAACAATTAGATGAGGTAATCTCCATGTCTCAGTTTCCTTCCCTGTAAAATGGGTGATTTTATAGTTTTCCTGCCCCACAGGGTTATGAGGCTAAGAGGGCTAATCTATGTAGAACACTCAGAACAATAACTGGTACATGGTAAGCTTTTTATTCATCTTAGCTGCTATTACTAGCATTAAAGTTTCTCTCTCCCTGTATGTCCAATTTATTAATCAGCCCTTTAGCTCTACTGAATTTCCCTCTCAGATGTCACCATCGCACTTTGCTTTGTATCTCACTTCTCTTATTCCAGCACTCAGAATCTCCACTGTAATACTTCCAGCTACCTGCAATTTCTGCATTTTCACTCTGCTGCCAGTTGGTCTTTCATAACACTGATTTGATGCCCTACCTCCCTTCCTCGAGTGAGTCACTACTGCTGCTAAGAGGAAGTTCACAATCCTTAACAAGTACATGAACTCCTCAGTTTTCAATCTTACATCAACCACTGCCTGAACTGTACACCATGTTCTTCTCACACAATTTTACCAATGTAGAGTATATGCATCCATAAGTCTAAGACTGCTTTACTGTGCTCCGCCTGGAATATCCTTCTGGATTCTTCTCTGCCTAGCTAATTCCTTTTTTATCCTTGCAAAGCCAATTGAAATGTTACTTTGCTTCTTTAATTTCCCTGAGGTTGTCCTACTGAACTAAATCACCCCCTTTTCAGGCTTCCGATAGTACATCAGAAATAACTTTCATAGCATTCTATTGGAATTGTGTGTGTAGCTAGCTGGCTTCACCATAGACCAAAGTCAGGCAGCATATCTAGTAATAACATCCCTCACAAATCAAATACTCCATAATGTTGACATTCCAAAGATAAAATAAGTGAACATAATGGATGTTCAATAATGAAGTAATTAGTCTTAGCACTAATATTTATTGAGCCCTTCTTATGTGCTAAGCAGGGTTTTTTCTAAACCCTTTATGTGTATTAGAGTAGGCACTCCACAAACATTAGCTGAATTAATCTTGAGTTCCCCTGGTCTTGGCCTCATGCTTAATTTAGCTTCTTCCACAAATATATACATCATTTTTATAACTGATAGTTCTTCAGATGAAGACACTGAATGAAAATGAGTGTAGATCATGAAAACAGCATTTTAGCTATCCTTCTTGAAGAGAGATAAATCTTAGGATCTCAAAGATGGTAGGAAAGTCTGTCCAATATTTTACCTCACATACATCATTTTAAAAAAAAATCATTAAAAGGCAAGTTATAAGGAATAGAAAATAGTAGAAGATACTTTAGCAACCAAAAAGAATATGCAATTAGCTACCTGGGAACACTGGAGAAACATAACCTAGAACCAGGACAAATACCCTGGAATAAGAAGCACAGGAACAAAGCTCAGTGTTACAAAGCCATAATGACTTACACGGCACTGTACCAGTACATTGATCAATATAGCCACATTATCAACATATTTACTTTTAGTTGGCATATACAAATACTGTTACAATGGAGTTTTATGTTATACAAAGATCATTATCTGGTCAAAACAGTAAAAGGGCACATAAAGAAATGGTCAGGTTAGATGATATCTCAAAATGCTTAGCACTCAAGGAACTAAAATTTGCAAAGCAGTTTAAATGCAGTGCTTGACTGAAAAAAAATTAAAGGAAATAAACTAAAATAAAATCGATGGCTATATTACAGTGCTAGAAATCAGAGTCATTTTCTTAAAATATAAACTGGGAAATAGTATCCTCCTGCTCAAAACCCTCATGGCTTCTGTCAAACTGAGAATGAAATCCAAGTTCCTAGGGAAGGCTTGCAAAGCCTTCTATGACCAGGCTTCTTATTGATGTCTCTGACCTTGTTTCCCACCCTGTCTGCCCAGACCACTCTGCTGCAGCCACACACTGGCTTTCTGACTGCTCCACTGACCCACCCCTAGTTTCTAGCCTTGCACCCCCTCTGCCAGGATGCTCCCCTCCTGGAACACGGCTCCTCTCCAACTCCTTTAGGCCTCTGTTCCAAAGTTGCCTTCTCAGAGAGGTCCTCCTGAACCTCCAAAAACAAACCCCTCTCCCACTCCCCAGGTTCACATCATCCACCTATCATGCTTCATTTTTCTTTATGTCCAAAATTACTCTTTTTCCCCTTCTCCTTGAAAAACACAAGCTCCACAAGGCAGAGATTTTTCCCTTTTCACTACTGTAGCAGTGCAAGTGACATTATAGACATTATAGACAAATATTTATTGAAAGAATATATCAACTACTTCTCCATTCCCAATGGAGTTTTTTTAAAAAGACAGCTATGTTGTATTTAACATTTACAAGTTTTTAAAAAAAATATTTATTTACTTATTTGAGAGAGAGAGAGAGAGAGAGATCACAAGCAGGCAGAGAGGCAGGCAGAGAGAGGAGGAAGCAGGCACCCCGCTGAGCAGAGAGCCTGATGTGGGCCTCGATCCCAGGACCCTGGGATCACAACCTGAGCCAGAGGCAGAGGCTTAACCCACTGAGCCACCCAGGTGCTCCTATATATACATATTTTAAATTTTCCTATATATACACACATATACACATGTGTAGATAGATATGTATCTAGATATATAGATACATATGCTTGTGTGGGTGTCTGTGTATGTGTATCTCCATCCCATTTCAGAATTACAGCTTAATCATCCGGCAATGGATCCTGTTCACTAGCTATGGCTTCTGGGCATCTGTGCCACCTACCCTTGGTCGACTGGTTCATTTGGATGAGTAGGGATTGGAACTAAATTTAGCTGAGGCTAATGAGTAGGAGGAAACATGGAAGAGGATAGACCAGGAGGTAAATGGACTCTTCTTAAAACTGACATCACTAAAGTTCCATCCTACTAAAACAGGAGTTTTTAATATTTAATATTGTCAAAATCATTAGTATTTATTATTGTAAAAATCCTCCATACACATCTTGGACTCCCTCCCCGAATACCTGCAATTCACAGAAAAAAAAAAAAAAAAGACATACCAGCTCCTTTCCTTTGTAACCCCCTCTTCATACTCTTCTCATCCTGTTCTCATTCCAACCAGCTACCTCACTAACTCCTAGGCATCTTCCAAAAAATGTTTTCAAATGTCTGCTTTCCAAGGAAAATGTATGGGCGCCCAGTCTAATTCATTCAGATGCCCTCCTTCATAATCTTGAAGCGCTCTGAAGGCTTTATTCCAGACCTTCCCATGCTGACTGTGACCACTGGCTTTGAAATGTAGATTTCCTGAAGGAGTTAGAATCTAAGTTGCTTGAATCCAGCAGAATATCCGTCTGGCACGCAGGGGTTACTGGGTGAATTTGTTGAATGAACAAATGAGACGGTCCTATCTTTCCAGGAGAAAACTTGTAAAAGGCAAGGCAAGGAAGCTAAAAACTAGAAATGTTATCTTTGTAAGTTCTGTACCCATGGCAGGCCAAATACTCACATGTGACATTTGAGCAGGTATACCAGTGAAGGGTAATCAAGAACATGCCCTTATTCAACAACATACTGAAACAATATCATGACCCACAAAGATAACTTCTAATACTACTCTTTTGGTATTTACACTGAATACAATTTGCTACTGAATGCATTTAAGTAAATAAAGCCTTTACGTATAGTTTTGCAAAATCACCTTGCCAGTAGTCCCCCCAACATCAAAGATCCACATAGAAGATCCTGTTTTTAAATGTCAAATGGCTTTATCCTATTATTTTTTCATTTGCCTTTCTACTGAGTAAGTGAGCCACTTCAAATTGTTTTCAGAACCAGAATGAGAGTCAAAATCAAGCACTCAGCAACTTTAATATTAATTGCCAAACTTAACCTAAAACATTTTAAACACCCATTTACCCGAATACAAAGGTGATCTGGGACTTCTGACAACCTACTCCTGTTTGTGTCAGTGAGAAAGGGAGGACTTCGAGTGCAGGGCTCACCTGGTTTCCCCCGAGTCCATGACACGTGTACAAAATTAATGGTTTGCCTCCTTGATTATTTTCTCCAACATCCAGACACAGAGGCTGACCAACGCTTTTAATCTAAAGGAAAATTTTCAAGTTATTAAAAAAAATGTAATCTATGTGGTTGATATATATTTTTTTCAATTCATCTCAGGAAGCAGTATTAATAAATAGTACATGTAAAATCTCAAAAGCCATAAACCAGAAAATATGTCGGAAATTTTCCCTGGACCACATAAATGTTTGTGGCAAAGGCATATATACCAAGCAAAAAGGAGCCAGAAAATACTCACATATCCAGATATAACAGGATTAAGGTCTGGCACATATGCTTCTGGATAAATAGTGTTCAGGTACCATGTAAAATTTTTACATTGAAGGCGGTGCTTTATTTCAAATCTCTTTGAAAGATCACCAAATGATTTCTGGAGAAAGATGAGAAGTAAAACAAATGCTTAATCAGAACAGCACTAGTAAAAGAGTTCAAATGTTTTGTATTTATATTTGGGCCAGTAAAGAATTCTGGCCAAAATGCAAGATGCACTTTAACTGAATTCACTGTTTATTCAGGCAATAAGTATGCCTCCCTGCTTGTTTCTTCCTTGAAAGAGAACCAAGTTACCTGCGCGGGTGATGACATAATGCTGTTTTATTCTTTCTTTGTGCTACCAAACCTCCCTCACTGGGGCAAAGATCTCTAGAGAAATGGTATGGGAGAATCCAAAATTGATTCTAATTTTATACCCAAGAATGATCTGTGAAGTGAGGTGTGAGGAAGAAGGTATAAAGAAACAGTTGCTATGGCACCTGGGTGGCTCAGTCAGCTAAGCATGACTCTTTTTTTTTTTTTTTAAAGATTTTATTTACTTATTTGACAGAGAGAGAGAGATATAACAAATAGGCAGAGAGGCAGGCAGAGAGAGAGGGGGAAGCAGGCTTCTGGCTAAGCAGAGAGTCTGATGCGTGACTCGATCCCAGGACCCTGAGATCATGACCTGAGCTGAAGGCAGAGGCTTAACCCACTGAGCCACCAAGGCACCCCTAAGCATGACTCTTGATTTTAGCTCAGGTCATGATCTCAGGGTCAGGGGATCAAGCTCCACCTTGGGACTGAAGCTGGCAGAGAAAATATTTACCTTAATTGAAATGATGAGCTTAAGTATTTAAACTACTTACACATTTTATATATATTCTCCCTCTTCCTCTGTCCCTGGCCTCCCCCACTCTCTCTTTTTCTCAAAAAAGTTAAATAAAGAAATAAAAAGATGGTTGCCAATACAGTCTAATTTATATCTTTTCTCTAGTCAAGACTACAAAAGACAACACAGTTGGGCATAAGTTTTTTCTAGTTTTAAGAGTGTCACTTACACCTTAACAATAACAATGTATTAGCAGAAAAAGGCAAGTTTTTAATCAATTGCATTTTATTTTCCTTTATTTTATTTTTTAAAAAACATTTTATTTATTTATTTGATAGAGAGAGATCACAGGTAGGCAGAGAGGCAGGCAGAGAGAGAGAGGGAGAAGCAGGCTCCCCGTTGAGCAAAGAGCCCGATGTGGGGCTCAATCCCAGGACTCTGGGATCATGACCCGAGCCGAAGGCAGAGGCTTCAACCCACTGAACCACCCAGGCGCCCCATTTTCCTTTATTTTAAAAAGACTAAGAAAAAAATTTTTTTAGAGAACACTATTAAACTGAAAAGGTATTGGGTCCATAGGTAAAATTTTTTTTTTTCATAGGTAAAATTTTAAAGAAAAACTATATTTGGTACCTAAATATAAGAAAAGTTTAAACACTCGAGCTCACTATTTCAGTTAAGGTAAATATTTTCTCTGCCAACACCAATGTCTTGAATCCAGGGGTTTTAGCAAAAAGTGTAAAACTCCAAAGGACTTCTGGCTAACTTACGTATTTTGTAACAAGATCTGTTTGCCCTGTGATAAAAACAAGGGTTTACTGGCTTGCTTGCCCCTTTGTGGGTGACAAGGGAGTATAAGGTGCAGTCCGCACACACCTGCCTGCGCAGCCCCGAACCCGTGTGCAATACACAGTCTGCCCAATTTGTTCTGGTGGCCTTAGATAAAAAAGATATCGAGCTAATCCACTAGCGCTCCAACTTTGCATCTTACTAACATGTTGCAGGGAGATACTGGAGACCAAAGAAAAGCTGAAAAGAGGTAACCAAACCATTTGTTGTAACAGTCAAAATGTTGTCCCCCTTTAATCTCAATATATACCCCCTGCAAATCAGCACTTTTCTTCCAAAGGGTTGGGGTCATATTCACTGAGGCACACTCCTAAAATGTCTAGTTCATTTACCACAACCAGTACTGAACCTGTTGGACCTCAGGGCCAGTGTATTAAGCATCACAATTCTACAGAGCTTTTATCCATGACAGGTCAGTAACAACAGTGCCATTCATTTGTGAACACTTACTTCTTTATTTCATAACTACTCTGGGAGACATGCAAGTATGTTGTCTCTCAAGATGGAGAAGCAGAGAGAAGACGGTCGGCTGAGCATATACCCCATGCCGGGCCAACCTCTCAACCAGTGTTATCTCATTCTACGTCTCAAAGGGGCTTTGCCAGGGTAACCCCTTCCAGCAAGCAGTGGAACTAGAACTTGGGTGGGGGGCAAGCGCTTGGGGCACCTGGGTGGCTCAGTCGATTAAGTGTCTGTCTTTGGCTCAGGTCATGATTGCGGGGGTCTGGGAATCAAGCACTGCATTGGGCTCCCTGCCAGCAGCAAGTCTGCTTCCCCTTCTGCCTCTGCCTCTCCCCTCTGCTCATGCTCATGCTCTCTCTCTCAAATAAATAAATAAAATCTTTAAAAAAAATTTTTTTTTTAAATGGCTTGGTATTCCTGGTTTATTCTCCTGCCACATTCTGACACTGTCTCCATCCCCAGTTCAAAAAGCCACTTAGCACCTTCCTTTGGGTGTTAATCACATCACCTCAAACCAGTTACAACTGGTTCCACTGAATCTTACTTTTCTTTCAGGAATATCCTGAACCAAGGCAGTTACAAAAACTAAGTAGCTTCCATATTTAAAGAGTAACATCAAGTGGAATGCCTAAATATTTAAAAAAGCCATTTACTTCATTTTTTCCTTAAAAAGAGAAAAAACTGGCATCAATAAGTTATATATTTTGAGTTTAAAAACCAACTTCAGAAATAATTTTTTACAATGTTTTATACTTGAACTGACTCAAGTAAGTAAAAGAATATGAGAACTTGGCATGGATTTTTATCATGATTTAATTATTTAGCTCCAACTTACTTGTTTAACAATTTTTGCTGCATCTGTGTTTCTCCTATAAAATATTTCCTTGTATTCATCCATCCAGACTTCTGCAAGGCGAACTTGGTTGCGAGCAATCACCTGAGTGCCTTTTGGAAAGGTATGAGGGCTTTTGCTGCGAAAAACATGTCCAACAACAGAGCAAGGCATAATCTCCAACTGCCCACCACATTGCCATACCTGATAATTAATGATATTTGTTTAATTTACAGTATATTTACAAAACCAAGTGTTTCTTTTAAATTCATCTTTAAGGTACTAATAAAAATAAAATATAGAAAAGAAATGTATTAAAACTACAAATAGTCTCTGTTCCTGGCCAGTTCAACTTAAATTCTTAAATATTAAAAAAAAAATTTATGAACTGGTACAAAAACTAAATACAACAAGGACATATTTTCAGAAAGTAATTTAACAAAATAGTGATTTTGAATCCTTCATAAAAACCAAATCCCACATTTCTTTTTTTGCAAACAATTATGCCAGCTCTCTAATGTATACCAAAGACCAAAGGCTCTTTTGTATTTTGACTTCTATCTTCTTATATAAGATACATGGCCAGTTCACTTGAAACAAAGATTCTCTCTTGTATGGCAGGAACTAGCAGTCTCGGAGTAAGTGGACCCAAACTACATTTACCCTTGCATGTTCAATTTTGTAATTAAGAAAATAATTCCAGATAGTATCCAAGTACAATCTTGTGAAGTAGTTGGTCATTGTTTAAAAATACTCATACCTATTTAGAGATAGTGGGTCAAAAAACTTATCTGGGAAATTATTAAATCAATACCTACTCACTTAAATACCATGGCAATCAGTTCTGCCATAGTCACTAAGCAAAAAACCTAAAATGAAGACATGTTTAATAGTCTGTGCTAGTATTAGGGCAAGAGGTCATATTCTCTCTTTTTTAAAACAAATCAGAAAACTCAGTGGTATTTTTAATTCAACAAGTTGTGCCTGAAATCTAACATGTGTTAGGGGTTGGGAAGGCTTAAGTGAATAAAGAAAGGCCCTTGCCTTGAGCAGCTCAAATTTGGCTAACTAAGCTCATCATTGCCATTCTGTGTTGGAGCCAGAGCTAAAACTTAAATCTTCTAGTCCTAGCTCAGTTCTTTTCCTACGACATTCCAGTCTAATAGATGAAAAATGAATGATAGAGTCATTGCAGAAAATGAACTCATGAAATCAAGTAAGTATATTGGAGACCATCCAAAGTTTTTGTTTTGTTTCTCATATTAACTTTTAATACGCATAGGAAAAAAGGAGCTCATTTAATGCAAAGAGTTAATGTCTTTTTAAAATTATACATAAATGTTTTTCCATTCTGACTCCCTTGATAATCAACCCATTTCCTGAAGCACTAGATTGAATTATATTTATCTTGGCTGGAATTCAGTAGCTACAAGTGCATTAATTGGTGTTATTGGCTGGACACAGGCATTTAACTGATTCCTCTTGTTACACTGGCAGCAACAAGTAAATATATTAAGTTACATTTTAAGAGAAATACCCTTATTCTAGAATTTCTAGCAATTAAATTTTAGAAAGTACAAAAAGTAAAGACTGCACACATCTATGACAATCTGTATCAACCAGTTAGGATGAAATGTGTATTTTATTGTTTAATATGTACTATATTTATAAACTTACTCTGAAAGACATTTCTATATTTTCACCTCCCCAGATTTCCATTTCTTCATCGTAAGTTCCAATATATTCAAAATATTCTTTTGATATGGAAAAAAGGCCTCCTGCAAAAGTGGGTGTTCTGAAAAATAATCCATTGTCAAACTTTGTTAAAAAAAATTAAATAAGAAAAAAGAACTTACTTAAAGAGCCAACTGAAATAAATTCCCCCCCCCCAAATTAAAGAGAGATCACAATTTCAAAGGTTTTACATAGATTAATAAAAACAAAAAATGCTATCTTCAGAGTCAAGTTTTGCGGGGGCACAGGGAAGAAGTTTAAATATCCTCTCCCAACAGAATAAAATTATGAAGTGTCTTCTAACCAAGCCTTAAGATTCTGAAGTAATGATTATGAGGAAGACGAAAGACCTCACATACTTCTAATTCCGACTTGGTAATATCATGCGTAAGTAAGTATATATATATATATGGCTTTTTTTATTCCCTACATAGAATGTGTGTGTTATTTTGTTAGTGTGAATGACCTTGGAGGCAAAGAGTGAATACGTATTTAAATAACTGAACTGCATATACAACTTTGAAAGCTATCATCTTACTTAATTGGGTAGGTTTCATCTTTCCTTCTTTGCTTCTCATGATCAGGAAGTGATTCCCAGCCAAATGAAAGACTCCAGTCAAAGTTTCCACGGTTGTGATTACTTCCATAAGGAGAAGGTTTGTTGAACTCAAACGTGTTTAGATCTATGGATGCAATATCTGGACTCACCACGGCCGTGTAGTTCTCAGCAATTCTGGCCAACAAAGGTTCTAACCAGCCATAGAAACACTCACCTGGAAGGAACACAATTCTAATCAAGCCAATGAAAACACTGAGGGTTTTCTATTTTGTTTTTTGAAGACAGTTTAGAGAAACAGATAATAGTCAACTGTATTTTTGAGCATTGAACATTGAAGAGATTTCTTTTTTCTTTTTCTTTTTTAGATTTTTTATTTATTTGACAGAGAGAGATCACAAGTAGGCAGAGAGGCAGGCAGAGAGAGAGGGGGAAGCAGGCTCCCTGATGAGCAGAGAGCCCGACGCAGGGCTCGATCCTGGGACTCTGAGACCATGATCCAAAAGGAAGGCAGAGGCTTAACCCAATGAACCACCCAGGCACCCTGAGGAGATTTCTTCAAGGTTTCTGTGATGAGATGAGGGTAGAGTGAAAAAGGTAAAGCAAAATTCAGCATAGTTAGGAAGTTTATTTACAGGAGATGATTTTTTTTTTTTTTTAATCTTAGGAGGTAAAATGACACTGGCGTGTTTAAGTTTCAGATCTGTGTTTCCCTCTGAAATGGGTTATGAGTCAAAAGTAACTATTTGCTGATTCACGCCACCTAACCCTATAAGTGTTCTGAATTACTTAAACTTGTCTCCCTAAGTAAGGTATAGCAATCAAAATCCTCATTTCTCTAACTGAGCCTTAGGAGAAAATAAGTCAAGGAGTCAAAATATTTTGATTTTAGCAGTTGGAGAAGGACCATTCAAACCTGCCCCAGCCCTAATGGAAAGTGGGGGCAAAAGAATGCTATAAAAAAGTCTGGGCCCTGGTTGTGGGCCAGGCTCACTTAACACACAGAATTCAGGAGAGTCAGTCCTACCCCAGTCTCCCCATCAGGAGAATTTGGCAGTTATTAGGAGGACCACTTGGCATCGAGGAGATACATCAGATACATTTGCCTGAGAGGAAGAATGCCCAGTCTGACATAATTGTAATTCTGGACCATAAGAGGCAATATTGGAGAATAAACCATTTTCTTTTTAAAACGCCTCTCTTGGATTACCTTCAGACCTCTCTGTTCATTTAAGAGCCAGGTATTAAGAGAGTACTGGATTTGAGAGCTCTAAAGAGACTCAGCAAGTCCAAAAGCCTCTGTAAAAACTAGCATATAACCAAAACCATTTGCCAGGTCAAACATAATCGAAGGGCTAGCCAACTCAATTCAAAACTAAATACTCATACAAAGAGCATAACCCACTAAACTTACAGCTGGGGGACTAACTGACATTTTAGTAATTCCTAACATGCACTTTAAATATGGAATCTAAAAATGCTATATGCTATATATTTTACTTAAAATCATTGACACTGGAGAACAAAACCATTAAAAATTAAAGGGAAAGAAACAGTAGCAATAAAATAAAAACTGATAATATTCATTAAGAAATGCCAGAAGAAGTTGGAAGGGGGTATCCCTAATGTAGCACAAGAGAAGTGTGCCAATCTTTGAAAAAAGAACTAAAATACAGAAATTTTAAGTATCAGGACCAGAACAAAGTTTAAAGATAGAATTCATTGCACTTAAAACTTTCATTCATTTTAAACTGTAAGAATCAAGAATAATAAGGAAAAACATTTTTTTTTTTTTTTTCTGACAGACTGTGTGTCTGGAAAAAATTGCCCGGGCAAGGATAACTTGCCAGGGAAGTTGGTCACTGAAGGATACTGGAGTTGAGGAGCCCAAAACACAGAGGAGGTAAGAACTCCATGTAAGTTAAAGGAGGTCCCTACCCAGAGCTGTAATCTGCTTCAGACATCATTGCTATAATCACCAGTTGAAAATGATGTTAAAGAAAATAGAATTAGTCATCTAAAGAAAAGTCTTCCTCACTTTTTAAACTATAAGGAAGCAGACGGAAAATGTTACAACTATGTCTATATACATACATACTTACAGTGAGCATCTAAAAATGTGAGGGTTTCAGCTGTTGCAACTGTTGCTCCTAGCAACCTTGCAGTGATCAGACCTTTTCTCTCTTTTTGTCTGACTATTTTTACTATTGAAAATTGTTTTATATATTCTTCTAGTTTATCATGTAAGTACTCTGTAAGAAAAAAAAATCAGGATTAATTCTTCCTAAGTTTATATTCATATATAACATATGAAAGCTAATAAACCATAGAGCAATGATATCTCTACATTTATCATCTCAACAGTTGCACACATTCTTCCATTAAGATGAAAATTGTATCTTGAGCTCTTTAATGAAAAAATAGCCATATACACAAATCTTAACTTCTGAACTACTATAACACAAAATGTTGTAACACAGACTTATCCTGTACATGCAATATCAATAAATATGTTTGGGGGAAAGCAGAGACTTCAAATGGAGTAGACCCCAGGAGTTAAAAAGACCCCAGTTCATTTAGGGGTCTAAGAACATTAGTTAAGGGAGTGAGGGAAACCGAATTTGGCCAAAAACATATTTGACACTTTTTAAAACTGGGATTTAAATCTGGAAATTTCAAGAAAAATGACAAGTATCAAAGGATTCTCTGATACTTAGTGATCAAAATAATTTAAAAACAAAATATTAAGGAAAATGGCAGATAGGAAAAGTCCAAGGTTATAACAGTTGGAAATATCTTTACAAAGAATCAGCATAAAATTTTTTGAAAGCTCTGGAGTCCTCTGACACAAAATCTTTTTTTCCAGTAAAAATATGACAGAAGAAATGAGCATGTAAGTGAGGAATGAAGCTAAAATAGGCTAAATCTTATTAATGGGTATATAATTTAAGATATTCAACATTCCAATTTGGATAAGAGACATAGATGCAAGGGTTAAAACAGTAGGTAAAAGAAAAGACATTAATCACGTTAGTCAGGTGTTGCTCATATCTTGAAATAACTTCATAAGTCTGCTTTTTCACCATTAAATTCATGATTCTTTGTTGAGTATATAATATAGTTCCTCAGGTAGCCTTCTTAGGCCCATACTATAGCCTCAGAAAGATCTTCGAATGCTGAGAACATAAATCAATGTCCTAGGGTAGGGGCACCTGGGTGGCTCAGTCTTTAACCGTCTGCCTTTGGCTCAAGTCATGATTCCAGGGTCCTGAGATGGAGCCTGCATTGGGCTCCCTGCTCGGCGGGAACTGGCTTCTCTCTCTCCTACTCCACTCTTGTGTTCCCTCTTGTGTTCCCTCTCTCCCTGTGTATCTCTCTGTCAAATAAATACATTTTTAAAATTTTTAAAAAAATGTCCTAGGGTAGATGCTTGCTTCTGCCAGATTTCAGAAGCATAAATGACAGATGACTTTATCTGTGATTATGTATGTTTTCTTCCTATTCTTCAGTGGTACAGATAAATGAGTTGCTTATTCAAAGCCTAAACATTTATAAAGGAGGTGAGAGACTATGAACAACTTCTGTAGAAAATAAGTCTAAACACTGTTGCCACAGAGTAAGAGACTAAATTTTTAAATTTTTAAACCGTCTTCTAAGTACCTCAGAATTAATTCTCTGAAAGACAAGCAGGATTGTAATTTGTCTTAAAATATAAATCATGGATTTTCCTGTTTTAACCATAGTCTTGACTTATAAAATAGAAACTTATATAAAAACATTTCAAAGGCCTTAATGGAGATTGATTTTTTTTAATGGAGTCACTACAGATTTCTTTAGTGAACTGTCCCACTGTTGGATTTGTTAAGGCATTTTTTATTTACCCACAACTTCTGAACTTCCTATAAATTTTTACCTGCCCCTCAAATTCAATCCCCATCCATAACCATCTTTTTGTGAGGTTAAGAGTGCAAAGCTGTGAAATCAGATCTCCTGGGTTTATCTATTTATAGCACCCATTACTTTTAGCTGCATGACTTTAGGTAAGTTATTTTATTTTACCTATACCTCAATTTATCTCTAAGATGGGGATAGTAATACCCTCACCAGGGATTGCTGGGAAGATAAAATGAAAGACTGCTATACAAATAAAGCATTTAAGACAGGGCTTGCCACATGGTCTATGCTCTGAAAATGCTGATTATTTTTTGGTTTACTATCATTGGGACTTACCTATCTGTCACTTGATTATCCACATATTTTTGCTGCTCTTCCCTAAACCAACTGAAATCAGGGATTATCGTTTCTACCTCACACACTTCTTTATACTAGGGACACATTTTCCACAGGGGGTACTCATCATTAGACCATTTATTCAATAAGATAAATTAATTACATTGGTATGCAAAGATATCCCTCATCAAGAAAACGGTTGCAAATTTATTATTAATTGTAATAAAGAATTATAAAAAATATTCAGGCCCTTTGACTAAGCAGTCTAACTTACCTAAAGACACAATTCAAATAGAGGAAAATAACATTAGCACAAAGATATTCATTTTACAGTATGATATATATTAACACTGTGGAGCAAGTTTAAGTGAAATGCATCTAGTCCATCATGGTCATCAAAAATAAAGTTCTGAAAGTGAACGAAATGAGCTAATAAGAATATTACATGAAAATGTCAGATTTCAAAATTGATTTCTTACATGGATATAATTAGATAAACATATGCTTATTTAGGCAGTGATTAAGAGAAATAGAAAAATTAAAATGAAATAGGAAGATTATGACCGGATATCATTTTTCTTTCTTTTTTTTAAAAATAAAATAAAAATAGTTTTTATTTATTTGAGAGAGAGCACATGCGAGAAAGAGCATGGGCCAGGAGAGGGACAGAGGGAGAAGCACGCTCCACCTCAGGGCAGGGAGTCTGATGCTGGGCTGGATCCCAGGACCTTGGGATCATGACCTGACCCAAAGGCAGATGCTTAACTAACTAAGGCATCTAAGGTCCCCACCTTTCTTTCTGATTTCCTTGAAGTCTACTAATTTTATTTTAAAATTAAATTTATAAATTTTATATTTTTATAAAAAATATAAATTAAATTTATAATTAAATAACAGAAGTTACTTTCGACTAAAGGCTTACTATAATAGCCTTATTGTGGCCCTAATTTCTCACTGCTTGAAAAATCAAACAAAATAAAAATAATTGGAGAAGAAAGCACACAAAACCAAAGCAGGAATTAAAAACAAAAAAATTTTTTTTAAATGACAAAATGTATCAGAGACGTTCAGAACTTCAATCTCTTAAAACTCTATGGACTGCAGACTAAGTAGAAAGAATTGGAAAAAATTCAGAACACCGTAGGCAGTAAATAAATTCATCGATTACAATTAAGTAGTGATATAACCTGGGTAAAAGGACTAGAAATTCAAGTCATAAATCTGTATGTAGTGCTACCCATAAAGAGGAGACTTAAATTAAAAAACTTGCCCATTTGGTGACTAGGTTTCACATCCAGGTCAACAATCTTTGGTGATAAGCAATCTTAGTCCACCTAGATACTAATGTAACTTCAAAACATAATCTCAGTTCATTCATGGTATTTTGAAATAATAGAAATGTTGAGGATTATATGAAGAAATAATTAAATAATCAAGTTAATAATCTTATACTCTATTATCTATAATCTTATACTTATTATCATTTCATAAGTCTGGATAAATCTTGTTATTGGTGACATGTCACTTAATAAGCGGTAACTTTTTCTTTTTTCATAGTACATAAAATGATGGTTTATCTTAAAAGAGATGTTGTTTTGGATTTGATGGAAGAGTATTACTATTCCCGTTTTATAGATGAGGAAATAGCTAGTTAGAATTAGAGTTGGAATTTGACCTTCAAGAATTTGGATCCGAACCCAGTTCATTCAGGAATAAATTTTGTGACCATTGAAATAATCTGTATCTGATCGGTATTTAGAATACTTGTACTGTTTGAAAATTTAGCAACTTAGGGTATTTGATTAGCTTTGTGATTCCAATTAAAAATGTATAATTTAATAACTGACAATTGACTTACAAGTTTAAGTATAAATGCATTAAAGAATTTAGCTAACTTTGTAAACAATATTGGGATATTTAGCAGCCAAAATAAAACAGAATATAGTGACTCTTTAATGATTTTTATCTACTCATTTATATTACTAATTAATGTATTATTTATATTAACTCATCTTATCTTCAAAACAACACCAGGACTTACGCATTACTTATGTATTTCATCACTCCTAAGCTGCACAATTGGATACTTCTTATAATCAGTGGCATCTTTGCTTAATTGGCTGTGTTTTTTATTCAAGTGGTAAACAAACTAATGATGTATTATACAATAAATTTGATGAAATATGGCATTTTCCCCATTTTAAAGAAAAAGAAACTAAGGCATAGAGGGATTAAGTAATTTGCCCAAATTACATAGCTGGTTAGGACCAGAGCTGGGATTCAAGCCAAGATGGCCCGAGTCAAGATTCAAGTTTGTGTTCTTAACCACTACGCCTTACAATAAAAATCTTACATTGAGAACTACAAAGTTATGGATCATGGTACTTCATACATTTCTGAACTCTAAAATATTTAAATATGGACACCCTTAGATTCTACTTTCATCCATCATACCTACCATTCAGGGTATTATACTCAAGTTCTGAGGTGGCATGCAGAGAGTACACTATAATAAAATAGACTTTGGACAACATCACATGGATTTACTTGGGAAACAATCTAATTTGCATGTGCTTTCTTACCATCTACACTAGCATCATCCACCAAAATGATTTCCTTCAGCAGTATGGCAGGGGAAGAATAAAGCACACTGTGGACAGTTCTAAGTAGCGTGGACCAGGCTTCATTATGAAAAACTATTATGACACTGGTGGTAGGCAGGGGAGGACAGCGCTTAAATTTTTGTTCAATACATCTAGAAGAAGTCAAAGAAGTAGAAAAACAATTATGAATTTTATTACTTTATTTCACAGCTATGTCATTACTAATATCATTATTTAGACTTTATCACCATAGAAACAATAGTGGACAAATTTTTTCTATGTAAGTTGATCTTAATGTTATATAAATATAAATAGATCACAACAAACTTTTCTACACAGAGATCATACCCACTGATACAGACAACATGTCAAAAATTAAAATATGCTATTGTAAGTTTTCTCAACAAGATAATTCTAAAACACAAATAATATTTTATAAAAAATTAAAATAACCTACAAGTGAGACAACCTGTAAAAATAGCAAATACTTGTAATTGCTCAAATAAAAACCAAGTTTTTCTCCTTCCTTGTAGAAATGATTCATTTTTCTCATTGCTTGCAATTTTTTAAACAGTACAACTTTATTAAATGAATATATATCTTTGCAGGGATTCTTATTTTCCTAAGTATGTAATAATTTTCAAGTTTTTAAAATCAATTTAATCTATACTTGAACCAAAAGGGAACAAAATGGCTTACCATATAATCTATGTTCATGATTCAGCAAGACTTATTAAGTGGCTACCATATGCCATGCTGTGTTAAAGAGTTTGCTCCAATAATCTGATCGACCCATAGTTTACTTGATTAAGATCTAGCATCTTAAAATACTAAACTTAAGAATTTTAAATAAAAATCCCAAGTCCATGTTAAAAATCCTGTGATCCTGTTGTCTTAAGAAACATTGATAGGCACAAGGAGAGCGATCATAAATAGTTTTTGACTGATTAATGGTACTACCACCATTAGTTAAACACATTAGTTACAAATTGATCTTGAATTCATTTTTATAATAACGTCTTCCTCAAAGAAAATAATCTTCATATGAAGCCACTGGGTGTGGACGGCTCTGTATGGTCTCCAGCCTTTGAGACTGAAGCTGACCACAGTCCCTCACCTACTGAGTTGGAAGTGAGATCAAAAGATTTAACATGCAGCAGAGGGCTTCAGACCACTATAAAACCAAACAAAGTGACCCTGGGACACAAAAGATGTGTGGTCTATGGTAAAGATAAATAAAATAACTATCTTTAAGTTCACTTAAAAATCATAAATGGTTGTACAACTTTAGACAACAGAGTATAAAATCCTCCCGCACAAAGGGTACAACAAATAGAGTGTGTGAACAATCCAACAGTGCTGTTCAAGCCCAAAGATAAGGACGTAAATCATTAACTTATGGAGATAAGAGCCTAGCACACTTCAAATGCTCTGTGAGGGTCAATGGAGAAACCAGAACCCCCACTATGATACCAGAGGCCTGGGAAAGGCACCCTGAGAGAGATATCCTATAAACTCTCACGAATCACTCTCACAGCCATACCTCAATATGAATGTGTTTCAGATCCTTTTCTGAGAAGAGGTCTTTAGGGTGGAATATTTGTAGTGATAAAAAAAGGAGTTAGATTGAAGATAAAGTTATTAACAGAGTATGTCAACACTGCTGAGTAAGAAAAGGAGAGGAAGGTTATAAGTGAAAGTGATTTTGCTCTCTCATGCTTTCATCATTTCAAATAAATATGCATAGTCAGAAGCAAATAACCACATTCATCCTCACTGACAGATGAAAGCAAATGATTTATTTTAGATTGAATTTTGGATAAACTCAATCAGAAATAAAGTCCAAACACAAACTACCTATTCATAATTACTCTTGACTCACAATTACACAGAAACAAATGACTAAATATAAGCTTATATTTTTAGGACATAAAGGTTTACAAACCAATATAAAGTAAAAGTAAAAATTACTAAAAACTCCATGCTGTTTTCCTTAAAACAAAACAAAACAAAAAAACCCTTATGACTTAATTGTTTTATAAGCATTTTGGGAAGGGAGTTTCGGGATTAAAAAAGAAATTCCCCTATATTTATTTGTCATGTGACTAATCAATATACTAATTGAGAATTACAAAAAGGCTTTGAAATTTTAAATATAAAACCTCACAAAAATTCACATAAAATATGATCACTTTAGAGTCCATAGTCTCTCATGGTTCACCTCCACGGATTGCATGGAGCACGGGGTGTGGTGCAAAAATAATGAATACTGTTATGCTGGAAATAAAAATAAATAAAAAAATATATATATATGATCACTTTACTCTTACAAGGCTTCTCCTCAGTTTAAGCTAGGATTTATCTGCTTAACTGATAACTATTAATATCAAGCAAAGGTGTCATGTTATACCATTAATGCAAGTGATAATAAAATTTCACAGTATGATTTCATAAACTCCAATTACTCCAAAACAATTTAAAAAAGCATGTTAAACTTATGCTTTAGACATTTTTTCACATGTCATTTAAAGTAGTGAAATCAAATAACTTGCCAAATTGACTGCATATTCCCAGTCAAACCATTCGGAAAATTTGGGATATAGATGGGTGCTTAAATTATCAGTTACAGGAGCATCTGCCTTTGGGAGACCCTGGATCTATACTTCTAATGAGCATGGAAAAGAGCAGCAATTCTTCAGAAAATCTGTTCCTTACTTATATAGGTTAAATTTAAAGTAAGAAAGTGTTAAATCTTCACCAATTCTTCACAGTTTTAGATATCCGGTTTCTACCCAAAAAAGGTTGTTTTGAGTGCTTAGTTGTTTTTCACTTAAAATGATTTCATTAATTAATATTATTGTAGCTCCTCATGCTTTATCGGAGGGGGAAAAACCTTATCTTGAGCTGACACTGTCACATCAAAGAATAAAAACTGTGCTTCTTAATTTGTGATGTGGATTGCTTTTCATTAAGACCTCTCCCCAAATCAAATGCAATACTGCATTTAACTATTAACATAAGAAACTATTCTGTGTCTTGTTATAAAGGCAGAATATTTTATAGATATTCATTGTTTCTTCACACATTGATTTAAAAATGATGAGCACCTTAACTTTGAATCACACAGGTTAGAATAGAGAGACAGAAGTATAACCTACACAACTTCAAAATCGAGGGATTCATAGTGAGAATGAGAGGGTCTCTCACCAGGTATTCATGATCATACATCTAGAAAAATATAAGTGAAGCCATAGACTTAAGTCTATAAAAGTTCTTTTCTTCAGGTTCACTTCCAAATATAATTCTACCATAACCAGAAAGCAAATGTGCGGGCATCACTTGTAGTTTGTCTACCTTACACTTTCAACAAATCAACAGATGATTTGAAAGTGGTAGAATTTATCTTAGCCTATTTGAATTCAAATAGAGCATTTGAACACTACCTCAAAGATAAGTAAGGAGAACATCGTAGGATCTGGAGGGAAACCATAGTAAAAATACTGTGTACTTGAGATAACATGGAAGTAGTGTTGGTCTCTCTGAAGCTAAAGGGAGACAATTCTATACATAAGATAACCAAGAAAATGCTAGAGTAAAAAAATCATAATTGAATGTGCAATTTAACAATATTGTTCCTCAAAAGAAAGGTTACAAAATGTTAGACGGCATTGTGAAATACAATTACAATATTGAAAGTAGCCACAAAGTCTGTGACTTACTTCATATAATATTCTTATCTAATAGCTCCAAAGTCTTGGCATTTTTTTTTAACATTTCTATTTATTTCATAACAATACACAGAGGAACAGAAACAGCTCCTCTGCCTCCCACATTTCCTGTGAAATTGCCCCCTATTCCCTACTTAATAGATCAGAAAACTAAAGCATTTAAGAATAGAGGATTTCTATGTGGCTCTACAGAAATCAGATCTAAAATTTAGTTTTCCAGTTTGTAAGGTAACAAGTTCTCACATCTACAGTGCCTCATCGAGCACAGGTATGGACAACCTCAATAATAAGAAAAAGCATAATTAGACAAATTAAACAGCAATTGCTGATATTTTGCCTCGGCGTGGCTGAAAAACAAGCACATTCCTTAGTTAATCCCTCTCCCCCTGAAACCTCAATTTTAAACAGTAAACAACAAATATTCTTCAACATACTCAGGAGGTCGAGTGTCTGGTCCAAGATCTCGGTGTAAAGAAATCCTGTCACTTGCAAAAGCATTAAAACAGTGTTTTGCTTCTCCACGTTCTTTTTCCTTCTGTTCTTCAACACTTAAATTGGTTGTCTTGAACGCTTTACCAGAAGCACCAGGTGCATTGGAATCCTGAGGTGGGCGGTCAAGAACCGGTTTCAGTTCTGCTGCTGTGTAATATCCTTGCAAACAGGGTCTCTCACCAGCATCAATGTTTTGCCTGACAGGTGCTCCTATTTGCATTTTTGGCATCGCATCTTTAATATTGTTTACAGCTTCTAACATTAAATCAAACACCTTGTTTTTGTTTATATTTCTTTCCATCCTTGATTCCTCTTTGGAATATTGAACACTTACTTCTCTTTGCATTAAAATCAAAAATATTATAAAGAAAAAAATTACTGCACCAAGCTTCCAGAATTTTTTATGATAATGTCTTTTAAGATGTAATTTTACTAGTCGTTTTATGTGAGCCATTCTGACATTAAAAGCTTGCCACTTGAAAAATAACAGTTATAGTTTCTTCTGTAACTTATATTTTTTATCATAGATTTGCTGGCAAGAAGATTTCATTAAAGGGTAATACCTATAAACAGAAATGATAAATAGCATTAGCAGCTATTCATTCCTATAAGCATAGCTCAATTCATTCATTCAACCAACAACTAAACATTATAAGCTATAAACAATGTATTCTTATGGTTAACAAAAATACAAAGATATCTTGCCCTCAAGAAAATTACATTTTTGGGAGAGCACATTGCTATAATTAGCTATAATCTACTGACTTTATAAAATATTAGGGATTTCTCTCCAGTGGGAAAAAAAATACCTTGTAAACTGTGGCTAATATCTATCATGTGATAGGCACACAATTATTTTTATAAACAAATTTAGAGTATTTTTAAAAAGATATCTTAACTCAATGACCAAGGGGCCAAAGGACTTCACTGAATTGATTATAAAGAAAGGGGGAAATCCATAAGAAAGCAAAAGTATATAGGTAGTGTTAGGCATACATCTAAAATAGTGGCTTTTATTTTATGGAATTTGCCCTCAACTTATGAACCTCTACTCCAAATCAATCAGTTAAGATTACAAAGCAACTTCAAAAAAACTCATAAACTGGCATGTTCTCAAATTTGTTCACCTGATAATACTTGTGAATCCTGACAGAACCAACAAAGACTAGAAAATTAAAAGCATCTATTTCATTGTTATTCCACAGCTATTTTCAACAGCTCACACAAATACAAAATCTAACAGCAAAAAGAAGATGGCACTAAGCTTTACTTGAAATGACTCTAAACAGGCAACAGAGATTTGCCTTACTTTGAGTTACAAAAGCAATGTCTGGTTTAATAAAATACTGCTTGCAGTTGACCCTAAGAACAGAGCAACATGTTTATTAAACTCTAATATAGGCCACCAGAAATGAAAGAAAGAAAAAGAAAAAAGAGAACATTGATGACAGCCTGAGTCACAGATAAAGCTGATTTTCTTTACAATGATCTTTAAAAAAAAAAGGTATATGGAAGGGTTTCAGTATATAATTACATACTATGCACCATGATACTCAATCAAATTTGCAGGGCAAAGGGGAAGGAAAATGACTTTTCCCCTAAATCCTAAACATATTTTAGATATTTTAAGTCAAATTTAATTTAAATAAGTGAAAACTACATTTGACACTTTATTCAGTTTCCACAGATATTGCTAAATTAAAATTAAAAAGCCAAGTTTTATGATGGATTCTCTGACCTTTAGTAAGACATTTTAAGCTAAATAAATAAAATAGGCAGAACTTAGTTCTATATACTGCTTCTATTTAGAAAGATACATGTATGTACGTATGTATGCATGTATGTATAGAATAGACACTTTGGCTTCAAAAGATAATTATAATGTATATTGCTCATAAAAATGAGATTTTAACATTTCTGAGTTTCTGTTGCTTTAGGAGACTCATGTAAGAATTAAAATGACCTGGTAAGCTTTTTACATTACTTGAAGACATAATGTAAATGGTTTCAGAACCACACAATTGTTGCTGTGTAATTTCTTATGTAGCAAATGTTGTGCTAAACTCTGGCTACCAAATTAAAGATAATTCTTACTCTCAAGGAGCAGAGATTAGTATGAAAGGTGGCATGCCAACATGCAACCACAAAACAGTGTGACATGTGCTAAGATGGAAGACTATGAAAGCAATATGGGAGGTAAACAGAAATGTTAGGGAATTTTTGCCAAAGATAACACTGGTGAGCAGTATCATAAAAGATAAGCAATTTTAAGGCAGATGGACAAGAGAGAAGCGAGCAAGAGAGTGACTGACGCAAAGACGTAAAAGCAAGACAAGACATGGGCAGTCCAAGTGGAAGACACAGAGAGGAAATAGCAGGAGGGGACACTGGGAGGCTACTTGAAAACCACACACAAAGTGAGACGGGAATCCGCCAGTTTTATTCTGAGTGGAAGGAAATGGGTGATTCTAAGGAAGACTCACAACCATATTTATGTTTTAGATAAGTCGGTTTCCTCAGCACTGGTAAAGGCGATGGATACCAAAGAAATGAGGAAGGTAGAAAGGACAGAGAGGACCGATCAGGAGCCCAGGAAGTGAATCAAATAGAAGCTGGTGAGAGAAAGCGAGGAATGGAAGGTGGATGGCTGACGTGATGACATTAACAGAGGCAGGTAATACAGGAAGAAGGGTAGGCTTGGGAGTGGGAGTTAGATAATTGGTTCTGTTTGGGAGACAAATTGGAGATGCTGATAGGACTTCCAAGGTGAGTCCTCATGAGCAAAAAGATATACAGGACTGAAAATCGGAGAAAAACTCTGTGCTAGAGAAGAAAATGTGGGAGTCAGTCTTGGGGTACAGAAGAGTTCACCTACAGTATATACAGTAAAGAGGCCGGAGAAATAGCTACATTTAAGGGGCAGGTGGGAAAAGGATAAACTGGAAAGAAAGAGCAAGGGGATTATAAAAACAAAATAGAGGACAGTCCAGGGAAAACAGGTTAATAGATAAAGTACCCATGTCAAGTGGATATAGACTCTACAACTTGCAGTTAACCCTTTAGAGATGTTAATTCTTTGACAGTTGGTTCATCTTTTTTTTTTTTTTTTAAGATTTTATTTATTTAACAGACAGAGATCACAGGTAGGCAGAGAGCCAGGCAGAGAGAAAGGAGGAAGCAGGCTCCCTGGGGAGCAGAGAGCCCGATGTGGGGCTCGATCCCAGGACCCTGGGATCACGATCTGAGCCGAAGGCAGAGGCTTTAACCCACTGAGCCACCCAGGTGCCCCTGGTTCATCTTTAAAAGTAAACTGCACTAGACCTAGTCCAATGGGCTTTAGTGCAACACCAGGAATGAACCTTGGCAGAGAATCCACTAGACTCGTACAGTCTTGCCTCCAAGATCTAGGGCTTAGGGCCTAGGGTACATTCAGACTAACGGGGCAACAACCTGTTCTAAGAGATTCTAGGAAGGTAAGAACATGCAAAAGTTGAATCTTCATAGGATAATTGTCACCTATGAATTACTACGTGATCACCTTTAACTACAGTTTGATAAATAGATATAAATCAGCCTATGTTCACCCTCCTTCCTATCCCTGAGTCAACGCCCAAAATCCCCTTCTGCAGTGCTGCTAGTGATACTCGATCTCCTGAGCAACCAGATGTAAACTAGATCAGGAATTAGACAAGGAATGAGCTGTTCTTCTTAGGATGTTTCAACAACACATAAACCAGGAAAGGGTGCAGAGAAAGTATAGAGTAAGGGAAATGACAGAACTAGATACTTCTGTAACAGTGATGGTTTTCCCAAAACATATGGCAGAAATCATATTTGTGGGTAGGGTGAGGAATGAGAAAGAAGGATGGAATTAATGAGGTAGTTGGAAGAAAGTTCTTTTTTAGGAATGAATTATAACTAGAGAAGTTCTTCACCAATAGGGCAAATAACCCTATCATTGTGTGTGTTTGTCTATCTAAGGAAGTCACTCAATTAGTCAGTCTTAGTTTAGGATGTATCCAATGAGGGAGTCAAGAAAAGCTCATGAAGGACACAAACAGTGTCTCCCTTTTTCATAGTTGTTTCTCTGGTACTTACCAGAATGTTGGTGACACAGTGAATACCCAGTATAGGTTTAACTAGAAAAGGAAGAAGGACCAGGATTTCATATATTATTAGAAATAATAAAACAATAACTCATTTTCGTTAAATGTTGATTAGGTCCCTGATACCTTAACATTACACAGGTTCTCACTTAGTCCTCCAACAATCTTGTGAAGTCATTCCCATTTTACTGACAAGCACGGAGAGTCAAACAGATTAAGGGGCCTGGCCAATATCATTCTTTTAAGTGGAATGGTAGCATTCTCCCAGCTGTGTTCAAATTTGATCTAAATTACTAAGCTTTTAACTGAAGTTATCTGAAATAAGACCTTAAAGGGTCAAAAATTGATACTCTAGGGACTCTTATGTGGCTCAGTCAGTGAGGGAGCTGACTTTTGATTTCAGCTCACGTTGTGATCTTGGGGTCTTGGGATAGAGGCCTGAGTCAGGATCTGCTCTCAGTAGGAAGCATGCTTGAGGATTCTCTCTCTCCCTCTCTCTCTGCCCCAACCCTGCTCGCATGCTCTCTCTTTAAAATAAATAAATCTCAAAAAATTTTTGATACTCTAAATGTAAGGACCTAAGGGAAAAACCTAAGGAAAGAACTACAAATAGCTTCATATCAGGTAAGGTTTTCTGGACAAATGAGTTAAAAAGGGGGAGGAAAAAAAAAAACTGTTTCCAGAGCATATTTTTAGAAATAAAGATTCAGAATAAGACTGTGGATTTTAACAATGGAAGATTCACAGATTGAGACCTTTGAGTAGCAAGAGTCTACTAAAGTTGGAACAGGATGCTTTCCTCTTTTCAGATTATTTCAGAAGGGAAAAATGTACTTTTATCCGTTGCTGATCACTTGAAGATTCCAACATAAATCTCCCAGGAATTTTTATATGACTTTTCTGCCCCTCGTTGCTAATGTGCACTATTAGGCTTCCATTAATGAAAATTATACTCTACATCAAGCATCTCTATCAGTGGTCTTCAACTCTGGGTACACAGTACCAGAAAGCTCTTTAAACTTTTTTTTTTTTTTTTTTTTAAGATTTTATTTATTTGTCAGAGAGAGAGAGAGAGAGAGAGCATGCACAAGCACAGGCAGAGAGTGGCAGGCAGAGTCAGAGGGAGAAGCAGGCTCCCTGCGGAGCAAGGAGCCCGATGTGGGACTCGATCCCAGGACGCTGGGATCATGACCCGAGCCGAAGGCAGCTGCTTAACCAACTGAGCCACCCAGGCGTCCCCAGAAAGCTCTTTAAAAAGAGTGTCTCAGGCTTCCCCTCTAGAGAGTTTGATTTAATTGTTCGAGGGACAGGGCATAGGGCCTGTTTTTGTTGTTATTTTAGGCTTTCTAGATAATTCTAAAGGGCAGCAGGTGCTAAGAATCACTGGTCTAGGCCAGAAGACTTTGGGCAAATCAAACTAGCACCTGAAAAGGAAAGGTCTATGTCTATCCTAAGGCAACCACACTATTAATTTCTAATATTCCAAGGACAGGTTTTTCAAAATAGATTCTTGATATAAAATGAGCAAGAGTGGGGTGCCTGGGTGGCTCAGTTGGTTAAGTGACTGCTTTCAGCTCAGGTCATGTTCCTGGAGTCCTGGGATGGAGTCCCAAATTGGGCTCCTTGTTTAGCAGGGAATCTGCTTCTCCCTCTAACCCTCTCCCTTTTCATGCTCTCTCCTTTCATTTTCTTTCTCTCTCAAGTAAATAAATAAAGTCTTTTTTAAAAAATAAAAAAATAAAATGAGCAAAAGTTATTTTGACTTACAGAGATTAGATGAAATCAAAGCACGAATAACCCAAAGTTTCCTGAAAAGGCTTATTAGAGATTAATGCTGATATAATTGATGCACTGGGGTTTTATTGCAAATTATGGCGCTGTAAAATCATTTTTAAAATATTTTATTCCCATCAGACTCTGAACAATAAAACACAATAAACAAATGAATTAAAGAAAACCAGGATTCTTGATTCCCATTCCAGGGAATAACATCATATTCCTAGATCTCACTACTTAGCAAATTTGAAGACCTATGTGAAAATAGCCAGTGAAACAAAATAAATTTCTCCTAGAATCAACTTCCAATTAAACTCAGAAGTTTCAGAGATTAAAAAACAAAAATCAGCAAAACAGCAATTTCAGGATATAGAAATGATTAGTAGGTGAAGTTCTTGTTCTTATTGTATGTTCTAAACCTTTAAATACACCTATCTAAAATGGTCATTTGCTAATTATAAAACATCAGATTCACAGGAGATAGGAATACCATGAAATCATTTTTTAAAACTAGGAAAAAATTAATTTAAATTCAAAGACCTTCTAAATTCTAAAGTATAAATGTCTAAAATTAGAAAAAAAAGTAAAATTCCGAGGCCTCTGGTCTTAAAGAATATCAATCTATATCCTAATATTATATGTAGACATTATAAGAGGGCATTAATAATAAATAAAAATATCCACAAAATGATATTTTAAAAGACTAAAACAATATGCATGAATCTAACAGATTCTCTGTGGAGACTGGGTTAAAATCAATGGATTATTCTTAGGGGTAAAAATATCTTCTCTCTGAACAGAAAGAACTGAAATATCACAAATTAAAATAACTACAAAGCTGTGGCTACCAGTTCTGTAGACTATGGTTTCTCAAACTCTACTATAACAATAAATCACCTGAGGATGTTGTTTAAATACAGATTCAAATAGGAAAAGATCAAGATAAAATCCATCTTTAGTCTCTGTTGTCCCTTCCAGGTGGAAAGGACACATTGCAAAAACATTAGTTGTTAGTTTAATTTAAAAATTCCAACTGAAGCAATCTCCTAAAGCAGTGAAAACAGAACATTTTATAACTGCACATGAAAGTAACATTTAATAAAAGAAGAGGAAAGTGTTTCTTTCCATTTCTTGTTCCTATATTCCTGACAATAAACTTTTTTTTTTTACATCCTCAGGGATTTGGGGTCTGGTTCCAGGTGACTTTAACTGGCATAAAGCCTAATTGGTATATGAAACTTGCTTGCTACCGCATGAATGAAAGCATGTCATAAAGGGTTAGGAGTAATCACAAAAGACCAAAAAATTACAAAGCTCTATACCTATAATGTAGTATAGATTATAGATTAAGAAAAGTATACCATTCCTCTCTCTGCCTGCTTCTCTGCCTACTTGTGATCTTTTTCTGTCAAATGAATAAATAAAATCTTAAAAAAAAAGTATACCATTGCAAAATTAATACATATTGGATCATTGCCACACATTATCATCTAGATTTCCTAATCAAATTAAAAAAAAAACAAAACAACAACAAAAAACTTGCCCTAATAATAAACCTTATGTGCTTGGGCAGAAATTGTATTAAGTGCCCTCATCTGCTGGTTAGGGAAGGGAGGAGTGGCAGGAAGTCATTCTGCTTGTATTCATTGTTAAAATCAAATTTCACGGTGACTTGCTGTTGTGGTTTGTTAGTTTTGATTATGTTTAAGTCTGTGTCCACATCCTTGTCTGCAGTTCTTCTGAGCAGGAAGTGACTTGTGGATGTATGACAGGTGACAAACACTGACGCAAAGCAAATTGCACTGAGATGGCTACATGCTACCTCCCAGGAGCAGGAGGCAGAAATACCCCAAAGATCCCAGCTAAAGACTAGAGTTGCTCTGGCTGGCTGGAAAATGCCACCAGCAGACAGCTAACTGCATGTAATTGTCATAGAAGAGGATGGTTTTCTGAACAGTCGTCTCTGCAGGTTATGTGACAAATAGCCTACTGACATAGCCGACTGCCAATAACTTAGAGGCACAGGTTTTAATATAGAAAAGCGTGTGGTCAAACATCCAACTTCTCAGCTAAACCTGGTCAGATAAGCATCTCCATTAGCAATATTATCTTTGAAGGTGAAAGGTTATAGAAAGGCTCTTGATTTCTGGACCAGCCAATTCTACGTTTACAGCTTGGAGCAAACAAGTAATTATGGAATTATAATACTCTTTCGGGAGAGGGCAGGATGGTGGTGAAGGGAAGCTCACGTACTCTCCAGCTACTGTGAATGAATCTGCAGCAGGAGGCAGATTCTGGAGGCAGCTATGAAAGCTATATACTGATAATTTATGGCATAGTAGAGAGTAATTTTGAGGAGTGATTTGAGTGGTCCTACAGATTACCCACTTACCTAGTACTTCCCCTGGACAGAAGGACTACATTTTAAAAGATTTGTCTGTGTATTTACCTTGTAAACATAATAGATGGCCCTCAGATTAGTAAGGAGACAGAAACTACATAGTGATTTGAAAAAGGTAAGTTTAATCTATTATTAAGAGAGGACTGGAGTAACAGGGAATTGGTTAGTGAGTGAAAGAGAATTTTATATATATATATATATATATATATATATATATATATATATATATATACACATTTTATTTATTTTACAAGTAGGCAGAGAGAGAGAGAGAGAGAGAGAGGAGGAAGCAGGCTCCCTGCTGAGCAGAGAGCCCAATGTGGGACTTGATCCCAGGACTCTGAGATCATGACCTGAGCCAAAGGCAGAGGCTTTAACCCACTGAGCTACCCAGGCGCCCGTGAAAGAGAATTTTAAATAATATAGTAGTAGACATAAGGGGCAACCACTATCCACAAGGCTGAGATGAGGGCCCAAGAAAGAACCCTCCCCTCACCCGCACTGAGAACCAAAGATCTCTGTCGAGAGAGCACAGCGTTGGCTTCCTGATGGTGGAATACCGACAGATGTGTCTCACTAGTGAAACTCGTCCAGAAAATCTGCCCTCTGGAGTTCCAGAAGAAGCCATTCATAGGGAGGTATCAAACCCTGGAACTTGCTATGTGCTTAGGATAACTGTCGGCTTCTGGGTGCAGATGGCCTCTGGAGTTAAAAAGCTGTCCCCTACAGTCTAGTGCACGTTCATGTATAGCGTGGGCCAATATGGTGCCAAATTGGTCCTGGAATAAAATTTGGGAAGCAGGCTCCCTAGATACCCAGTTTTGTGGGGCCCCCAGTGTGCACATGTGTGGGGCCTAACAGAGAGTGTCGGGATCAGTGACTTAGGCTAGGGAATAGGTCCATGATGTCTATGATCCCAGGGTACAACATTACTGCCCAAGTCAAGCTCTGGAGAAAGTGGACAGGCCAGGGGTGTGCCAGCTCTAGAGAAAGATGCACCATGCAATTACTTAACACTAGAGAAAACTATGTGGAGGCTGAGAAGTAGAGAAAAAGTATGCCCATAGAGAGCCTAACCAGGAAGCCACCCTGAAGCCAGGAAGGGAAACACCTTCTACTTTTCAGTGTTCCTCCAGTACCCTCTATTGATAAGGCTTACCATCAATGCCAGTCAGCAAAGGAGAAATATCGACAGGGCCCTCACCCATTACTGTAGAGCAGAAGAGAATAAATTTGGAACTGAGAGACAATAAATTGATAACAGCATAATCTACCCTTTTGACTACTCAGTTTCCATATGCACACACTTTCTCACACATTCGAACTCCTGTACAATTACAAAACAGCTCTATATTCCACCAAACAAGATGCAAGGATCCTCCTTACAAGTGCAGAGGAAACCTCGAAATGAGATGCAGAGTGCCAACAGCCACTGTACCCATTACTGTGACAATATGAATTACTTTTCAAATTCGGTCACAATCCCACCAAACATTTTTACCTGAAGACTAAATTATAAACTTAATTTCTAACAATGTCAATGTAATAATTTGTTAAAAAAAAAAAGAAAAGAAAAGAAAAGAAAATGGGAAGGAGAAAAGAAAATGTTGCCTCCAAAAATAAAGGTCTATTAAGTATAGTAACAACTGAATGTCCAGAAATGTTACTGAAGAGCTCCTGAATTTCTGTGGGTCGGATTATCCTCTGGTTTTCATATACTTCACAAAGATATCTAAAGTACTTGCTACTTCCTGTTCATCAGATACAATCAATATAATATTATCAACATAGCGAATCAAAGTGATATTTTGTGGATTGTTGGGATAATTGAGATTTCTAGGACAAGAGAACTGACCTGGCCTTGGCTGTGCTAGATAAAAGGCAATTGCCTTTGGTGGCCCTTGTAAATTGATACGGAGAAAAATCAATTAACCAAGTCAATAGCTACATACCAAATGCCAGAGGCTGTGTTGATTATATCAAGTAAAGATAATACATCTGGGACAGCAGGCACACTTGGAATCATCCAATGATTAAGTTTACAATAGTCCATTCATTCTCTAAGATTCACCCAACTTCTGCACAGGCCAAATAAGGGAGTTAAATGAGATATGATAGATAGCTCAAGTCTCATTTCGAAGCTTTGATGGTGGCCCTGATCTCAACAGTTCCCTTGGGGAAACAGTATTATTTCTGATTTACTATCTTAGAAGGAGGAAAAGTTCTAAGGTCTTCCACTTAGCTCTCCTATCACAATGGTCCTCAATCTATGACTTAGAGAACCGATATAGGGATTCTGCCAGTCATCCAGAATGTCTACCCCAATTATACATTAAGGAAATGGGGAAATAGGCACAGGGTAGATCTCTGACAGCTAAGCCCCCTATGAGTCAGACTTGAGTGAAGACTCCATCTATTACCTAACTACTGTAATTCCCCATTATGATGAGAGGGCCACAAATGGTATTTTGGCTCCCTAGGAATTGGTATGAAAGGTCTGAGTATTTTCTTCTCCCCAAAGCATGGCTACAGGTCCATCCGGAGAAGGCTTTTGAGGAAGATCTGTGTTGTATGCTTGAAGCAGTTGTGGAGACTGCTCAAATTCAACTGAAGGGCTCTGACTTACATTTGGTGATGACACTTATCGGGTGAGAGGTAATGATGCTCAACTGTGGCAACTAAGGTCAATGTTTCTGCCACCACGCCTAGAGTTTTTTCTGCTTTATACACAAGGTGATACTGTGGTACTGTCCATTTATTTCATTCATCCCATTTGCAAAAAAACAAATGCCTTCTGATTACATCTCTGTCCCTGATTTCCATTATTGTATATACCCCTACTTTGTCTTTGGTGATTAAATAAATGCTACTTGTCTTCTGCTACTATGGTATCCCACCATCTCCACTGAAACCAGGGAGCCAATCTTAATGGCCTACAAAGGAGAACAACCACAGATTTTTTTTTTTCCACTAATGCAGGCACTTTCCTCACTTATGTTTTTCTCCTATGTTAGCAAAGGGAGAGTGTACTGCGCCTTGTCATGGAACACAGAGGATGGGGATGCAGGTTCCACACAACAAGTTCATTGAACATTCATTTTTTGAAGGAGTCCCAAAACTCACAAGTAGTAGACAATTTCTATCTACTCATTCTCCCTTTTGAGGCCTCGGAATTTTAAGGGAGAGAGGAATGCAGGAGCAAGTGAGTGAGACTGCTTGCTGCTCAATGGTTGTCACTTAGCACTCACTTTCTACAAGCTTATCTACAACTCTGTGGGTCCTCATCCTCCACCTCAGGTTCCATCCCTCTAGAAAAAGTGTCCGCAAGCTTTCCACAAACGCCTAAACAGTAAATGTGTTTTACTTGGTGGACTGGGTGGTCTCTATTACAACTACTTAACTCTATTTTTGTTTTGCAAAAGCAATCATACACAATACACACATGAATGGGCACAGCTAGTTCCAATAAGATTTTGTTTATAAAAACAGGTGGCGGATAGAATTTGGCTCAAAGGCTGTAGTTTGCCAACTCCTGGTCTAGAAATCCAAAAAGGCTTCAACCTGAAATTTACATATTTCTCTATACTTACCTAGTCTCCATTAACTTTCACATCCCCAGATGTAAAAAAAACCAAATAGTCCTTCATAAATCCATAACATCATTTAAAAAATAGGCATAAAAGCAATGTCTGCCTTTGAGATCAGGTGATTTTGTACCTATTCTAAAACATACAATATCACTCCACTTCTCTAGTCACCATCTGAAATTCCTACATTACCCACCCCTCATAGGGAAAGAATGAAAATGTCTTACTAAAACATGTTTCAGATGGAAATAAGCCAGTGCCAGACTAAACTTTCTTTTCTCAAAAGCCGACCTCAGACGGAATAATTTTCCTTCGAACCATACACAGACAATTACATAGTGAGGCCAATAAGAATGCTGAATGCCAAGCTCCATATAGGGAAGAGAGGGGTACCTAATTCTGTGGGATTTGTACTTAATTCTTTAGGCAAAGGGGAGAGGCACTGAGGGATTTCAAGTAAGGTGATGACCTAATTCCACAACTGAAATTTAAAATGGTTCTTCTCAAAGCTGTGCTGAATTTGGGGGAAGAGGGAGGCATGCCAGTAAGAAGACTGAAGGTGGTTAGGAGACTATTAAAAGTAATCCATGTGAGAGATTGAATAGGAGGGGTGTGGAGTCTTGATACGATATCTGGAAGTTAGGGTTAGCTGACTTCAGCAAATGAGTCAATGTGAAGCCTCAGAAGGTCGTTAATGATGAAGTATGTGAAGATGGGTGCTTCACTCGTGTGTTCTCTGTTCTAGATTATCTGCAGAGGAAGACCTGGAGCTAAAATAACAGGCCACAAATGCTAAAAGAGGTAATGATAAAGGGTAATGAGTATGAGAAGGAGACTGAGGTAATGATAGCAACGAGTCTTAACAAGTTCAAAATGATGGATCATATCTGAAAGAACAAAGGTCATGGTCAAAAAGCTCAAATAAAACAAAGAAAATAATAATTTGCAACAGAAGCCCTCTCTGCACTATTAACGGTCCCCAGAAGGACCCACCGTGCCACCAGGTATTTAGTATCAAGTGTTCTTTTACCCATCTGACTCCAAACGATCAACATCTCATACTACTTGCCTCCATCAATGTATCAATCAGGTGTAAGGATAACGTCTAGAAATTTACCCCACAGATATGCTAATATGCTAGTATCCAACATCAAAATGCTGGAACTGACAACTTTACCAATTAGAAGAATAAATTGCAATAGATAAATAAATCATGATAGGTTCATATGATGGAATATTATGCCAGGTTAAAAAGAAAAAGGCGGGGCGCCTGGGTGGTTCAGTGGGTTAAGCCTCTGCCTTCGGCTCAGGTCATGATCCTAGGGTCCCGGGATCGAGTCCCACATCAGGCTCTCTGCTCAGCAGGGAGCCTGCTTCCTCCTCCTCATCCCCCCTCTCTCTCTTTCTCTCTCTCTGACTGCCTCTCTGCTATTTGTGATCTCTGTCAAATAAAAAAAAATTTTAAAAAAAGGCACTTTATATGCTGATATGAGGGCATCTCCACAATAAGTTAAATTAAAAAAAGATTAATTTGCATTTTTATGTATGCAACTTATATATATTATATATATGCACATATGCACATATATATAAAGAAAGCATTGTTTGCTCACAGGGAGGAAAACCAGGTGTCAGAGGGCAACAGCGAAAGGAAGACTTAGCATATACACCTCCTTATTTATTTATTTTTTTTAATTTTGGACCATCTGAATAGAGTAACTACTTAAAAAATAAGCTGGAAAAAAATTGAAGGTAGAATAAAGATTTTCTGACATATAATATCTCAAACTTCTTAATTCCATTAATCATTTCTCAAGAAGTTACTGGGGAATGTATTCCATCCATATGAAAAAGTAAATAAACAACAAATTCACCCATATATAAGAAATAGGGACTCCATCAGAAATGTCAGTAAAGAGGTGGCTCAGTGGGTTAAGCCTCTGCCTTCGGCTCAGGTCATGATCTCAGGATCCTAGGATCAAGTCCCACATCCGGATCCCTGCTCAGCAGGGAGCCTGCTTCCCCCTCTCCCTCTGCTGCTCCCCCAACTTGTGCTCTCTCTCCTTCTCTCACTCTCTGTCAAATAAATAAATTCTTTAAAAAAAAAAAAAAAGTCAGTAAAGAGAAATCCCAAACAACTGCTGTGGAACAGGTCTAGAAAGCAATAGTCCAAATTCGAACAAGAGGATAGAGAGCGTCAGAAGAAACCAATAAATTGGTGTGATTATGTAGAAAAATCATACTGAGATGATGTGGGAGTATAGAGAAATAGAAATTGATATGTGGAAAAACCAAGCTATCTTTTTCTTTTTTTTTTTTTTTTAATTTCCAGCATAACAGTATTCATTATTTTTGCACCACACCCCGTGCTCCATGCAATCCGTGCCCTCTATAATACCCACCACCTGGTACCCCAACCTCCCACCCCCCGTCCCTTCAAAACCCTCAGATTGTTTTTCAGAGTCCACAGTCTCTCATGGTTCACCTCCCCTTCCAATTTCCCCCAACTCCCTTCTCCACTCTAAGTCCCCATGTCCTCCATGCTATTTGTTATGCTCCACAACAAGCTACCTTTTTCTTAAATGGATTATTAACGCCATGATTAAAAAAATTTTACTCAGACTCACAATATACTCATGTAATTAATTAGCAAACAAAATGTACATAATAAGCATAAGAAAATATTAAAATGGAAACAAAAATGTGAGAATTATATTGGGAGATGGAAGAAGGGAGAGCAAGGGTTACATGTGTTAAAGAGCTAGATATTTACCTATTTTAAGGGGAAGTCAATAGATAATATAAAATATTGATAAATTAAGAAATAGCAGTATATGCATATTATTGCAAAAGGCAAATACTGGAAGAAACACCTAAAAGAGTTTAAAGTTGTTACCTGGAGGCAGCAGGACTGGGGAAGATGAGAGCTGACTGGATTTTTAAAATTTTCTTTTCTTAATTTTTTTAGAAGATTTATTTATTTGAGAGAGTGACTGAGAGAGCAGGAGGGGAGGGGGCAAAGCAGAGGGAAAGGGAGAAGCCACTGAGCTCCCCACTAAGCAGGGAGCCCAACACTGGGATCCTGGGGATCCCACAGATATGTTAGTATGCTAGTAGAATGATAACCTGTAACTCTGCACACTAAAGCATCATTTTTATCCCCACAATAAGTTAAATTTAAAAAAAAAAAAAGAGTTGACTGAATTTTTGTTGCTGTTGCTGTTGTAAGCCTTTTAATAATTCTTTCTAATTTTATTTACATACAAGTAGGATACAAGTACAGGATTTGGAATCAGACAGCTTGGATTTGAATACTCGCTCTGACATTTCACTGGCCTTGTAGACAGAGGCAAATTACTTAATCTCTCAATTTTCTTGTCTCTAAAATAGGGAGAAAAACAGCATGTACCTCATTAAGTGGCTTTGGAGATTAAATGTTTAATTCATGTAAATTGCTTAAAATATGCCTGGCACATAAATGCTCAATAGTAAAATGGTAAATAAGGGCTAAAACTTATTAAGACAACAGATATTAACTTTTGTTACTCAATAAAAAAAAAAAGACATTAACAACTAAATTCTAATTTTAAAAACATGAACCAGCTATTAAAGTCTGCTCCCTTTGTGAGAAAACTCACAAAGTTAACACTCCCAGGTATTAAGTTGGACTTTATTTCTTGAGCCTATAGTCTTCACTTAAATCTGCAGCTAGGGGTGAGGGTGACGGGGGAAGACTAGTGAAAAATTCTACTTAGTGTTGGAAAGGGGGAGCTCAAACTGAAATCTGAAGATGAGTTTTAGCTAGATAGGCCAAAAGAGGAGAGAAGAGAGTCCCAGGAAGGGACAGTGACACTCGAAGAAAAGACAAAGGCAGGAGGAACATGGTAATAAAAAAAGCCGAGCAGAGCCAGAACAGAGAGTAACATGGCAGAAGTGTGCGTACTACACAGGAGTAAAATTGTGCCAGGCCTTTAGGCTGAGTCAAGGAATTTGCCTTATCCTAAGGAAATGAAGGGCTTTAAGCAGTTTTGAATGTTTTGAAAAGCTCTCTCTGGGTATAGCATGGGGAACCAATCAGGAAGAATTCAGATAATCAATAGGGAGGCCATTTGCAAAAATCCAGGCAGGAGATGATGGTAGTGACAGGAAAAAGGAATGGAGAAAAGAAGAGAGATCTGAAAAGTATTTATGTAAGAGGTAAAACTGACAGAGAGCCTTTTTTTTTGGTCTGGTCTAGTCTGATTATGATTTAAGTAAAAGCTGCCCCCTTTAACTCCTCACCAGTAGCAATAGTCTTAGTTGTAAAACATTCATAAACAAAAACGATAAGACATTCCAATCACAAAGTTAACTCTTCACTTCTAAATGGTAAAACCCAGGTCTTGGAACAAAACCAAAAGGCACAAAAATAATATTGAATTCAAAAGAATAAGATGGAAATAACAGCAATCTAAATTCAATAGACTAAGTACATGAAACAAGTTTCCTAACTCCTCAATTTCTGTGGTTGTTGCCCATAAAAAAGCAAATATCCTGCTTGCCCGATGTCACTCCCCTCCCTGGGTCACTTTTCCCTGAACATATATATATATTTTTAAAGATTTTATTTATTTAACAGAGAGAGAGATCACAAGTAGGCAGAGAGGCAGGCAGTGGGGGGGTGGGGGGGAGCAGGTTCCCTGCTGAGTAGAGACCCCCCCCCCATGCGGGGCTCGATCCCAGAACCCTGGGATCATGACCTGAGCCAAAGGCAGAGGCTTGACCCACTGAGCCACCCAGGCACCCTTCCCCTAATATTTTTACTTCACAATAGGCTTAGAGGAAAGAGAAATATTCCATGCTTTGCAAATATCTAAAGGTGTTGTGTATGTATGTGTGTGTGTGTGTACAGGCACAAAAGCAGACTATATTAAATCATATATGTAAAATGCATGGCAGAATTATGCATAGGACATCTCATCCCCAGCTCAGGTGTATGTTGAGGTGTGTGTGTGGGGGAAGGGTGGTACAATTTCTTAAGTGACGTGAGAACTGAGTCTTAAGAATCAGAGTTATAGAGGTAAAGATAAAAGGAAGGTATCTCAGAAGGGGTGATTAACAAGAGAAAAGCACACAGGAAAAAACAATGAAATCTGTTGTTGGAATATAAAATTTTGGTTTACAGAGGACAGATCCAGAGTTAAACAAGGGTCAGATTTTGTGGGACCATTTTAAGGGTCATGAGTTCTATCCTGAGCAATGATAAGTTATTAAAAGATTCGGGGTACCTGGGTGGCTCAGTGGGTTAAGCCTCTGCCTTCAGCTCAGGTCATGATCTCAGGTTCCTGGGATAGAGAGTCCTGGGATCGAGCCCCCCGAATCGGGCTCTCTGCTCAGCGGGGAGCCTGCTCCCCACCCCCCACCCCCCGCCTGCCTCTCTGCCTACTTGTGATCTCGCTCTCTCCATCAAATAAATAAATAAAATCTTTAAAAAAAAAAAAAAAGATTTAAGTAGAGGAAAAAGAAATTCAGGTTTACATTTTTAGAGATCATTAGCTGAGGGGTTCTGCTGAGGATGGATTTGAGCTTAATGCCATCTGCTAAGATATTAGGTAGCAGGTGGCTATGGTACCCCAGTTAAGAGTTGATAAGACCCTGAACTAGAGCAGAAGTAGAATTTGTGGGGGAAGGAAAGGCAAAAAATGTTAACAGATTCAGTGATCTGATAGTTGTGGAAGTTAAAAAAAAAAAAAAAGTTAAAAATGACCTCTGAATTTCTGCCATGACAGTTGTATAGTGGTACAGATCCATAAGTCATTCTCCAAAAATCCCTGGAGCCAAATACATTTTGAAACTCAGAATATTGGGGCACCTGTGTGGCTCAGTAGTAAAGCCTCTGCCTTCGGCTCAGGTCATGATCCCAGAGTCCTGGGATCGAGAGTCCTGGGATCGAGCCCCACATCGGGCTCTCTGCTCAGCAGGGAGCCTGCTGCCCACCCCCGACTGCCTCTCTGCCTATTTGTGATCTCTATCAAATGACTAAATAAAATCTTTTTTAAAAAGTCCTATCATTTAAAAAAAAAAAAACAACTCAGAATATTTTGAAAAAAATCAGAATATTTTGGATGTTAGAAAGGAGATACGGTTTACATACCCAATATAACAGTGTACCCCCAGCAGTGCCTGGAACAGCACCATGTAATCAAATATAGCAGTGTATCTGTAGCAAGACACATTCTACCAAGTGGAATAGATGATAAATAGCTTCCTGACAGTGCATTTAGTTTTCGTAGCAAATTGAGTTCAAGTTTTGCTGATAAATGAGTTACCAAAACATTTTGGTTTCCAGGGATTTTTTTTCGGAGGGGGGAGGTTGGAATTGTGGATATGAAATGTTAAAAGTAGTAACACCTATAAATAAAATATAGGAAGTAAAATAGGTTGTTTTTGTTTTCATCTTTGATGGGATGAAGATTCTGGTTTACTCGTGCATAATCTCAGACAATTATGACATCTTAAAGATGTCCTGTGGGCAATGGGATAGATGAACAAACTGGTAGGGACAGTTTAAAACTAAAACAATTATAGGGAAAATGTACTCTAGGGGAAATATTCTTAATTTGGTGCCAAAAATATGAGCCCAACTCAGAGAATGACTGAAGGAAACTTCATCTGTCAATAGTCACTAATAACCTACAATTCAGAGTCCTACCTGTCTCTGCTTTACCACATAAATTAATGCATTTGAGGCTCTTGCCATTGCTGGCATTGGTTTGAGTTCAATGTTGCTATTAGCAGTACATTAATTATGTTAAAATTACTCAAATTACAGAAAAGGAATTATTCTGATATTAACTAGATGCATAATTAGGTGATTGATAATACATCCTTCTCAATCAGATTTTCTAGTCATAAAAGATCTGTCATAATAAATGCATTTCTACATTTTATGAACCAGAGAACTGAATATGTTCTCAAGATGATTTGGGCATTGATCACTTGCAAAATATTAAATATACTAATTCTCTTTTGGAAAAAAATTCCTTCTATCAGGAGTGAAAATTAAAAGCTTCTATGGAAGGCTTAATCATCCCATCAGAGTTTCCAAGTCTATATCCCTACAGGTCACTTAGGGATCTCAACCAAGCTCTCAATCTCCCAGTCTAGTCTTTTTAGGGGCTAGGAGTCAGATTTCTAGAATTTGTCTCTTATATCTGTTTCACAGTAAAAGAAAAAATTATATAAAATGTTAACAGACTACAAACCAACAATAAACTGGCTTATGTTTACTCAAATAATTTTTTTTAACATCCCATCTAAGCACTATTAATATGCTATAAAATTTAGGACTTAGAACAGAGCTGGAAAGAATTATTTTTCTCTCAAACTTTCACTTGATAATTGTTACCATCAAAATCCCCCGAGAAAAACCCTTCCAGTTTTCCCTGTCCAAACATACTACATGAGGTTGAAGGATCCATTTAAAATACGCTAACGTACAGTGAAGTTTCATGCAGTTCCTAAGTTTGAGAGATTTAGTCTAGCATCAGGTCCTAGAGTCTCCAGCCCTAAATGTTTAATGAGGGTTATAATTTTATATTTTTAAAAATGTACAGCTTGGTTTTCTTTCTTTCAAATACGTGTATGTACATGACGCAGTATGCAAATTGAAAAATCAGCCTTCAAAATTCCAATTCAATAGAATGCTGTAATTTGCAATGTAGGTTCCAGCCCATTTGTGGTCATAAAAAAATCAATCCAGTGTGTTGAGACCAGAATTTTTTAAAATAATAGAGAAAATCAACATTGTGAGGCTAAATATTGTTTTGTAAGTCTTGTTACACACATACACACACACACACTACACTGAAGCAGTTTCTTAATGAGGATTGCAGTCCAAAAAGAAGTTTTAAAAATACTAATGTTGAAGTGTGCTTGCCAGTCAAAAATCCAGAGTGTTGCCAATGGAGGGATGACCCTGGGTTGCTGCCTTATAAAATATATTTTAAGCCAATATAATAAAAGATCAGAAGACTAAATTATATTGTCCATGTTGACTCAAAAATTAACTGTGGCTCTGAAATACCAAGGAAGGATTAAACATCTTAATCCATGTGGCATCTTCAATACACATGTGGTCCACAGTAAGAGAAGAATGACATCCTCACTCATTCTCCCTGGAGTCAGGCATCATCTGGACAAGTTAAGTTAAATCAGAGCTGAACAAAGAACAATGGACTATTCTGTACCCATAAAGGTCTTACAAACTGTATGAAAGACAAAAAGATAAATGTTTTATGATAAGTGGGATTAAGGGTGGTCAAAGAATAACACGGGCCTTGAGTCAAGTCTCTGGAATAATAATGCCATGTCTACTGCTAACTTGCTGGCTGAACTGCCGTTAGAATCTCTCTCTCAGCCTTGGTTTGGCACCAACCGATTGGACTGACTGAGTATCCAAAGTGAGAAGGGGATCTTGATAATACTAGGACAGGAAGAGATTCCTGACTTAAGGCCTCACTAACTTAATCTAGGGAAGTTTGTTTTTGGGGTTTTTTTTTTCTATTTTACAGATAGTTTAACAGAGGCACACTGTTACTCTAATGTAAGTAAACATGTTACATTTCTCCCTTAAGAGTAAAGATAGTGTAATAACATCTGGTTCAATAATCCATGAAGTTTAAATTAATAACCCTAAGCTCGAGGAACAACGCCTACCTCCAATTATTAAATAGTATTTAACGTATATATTTCTCTGAATGGAGATAAGATCAGGAGGGCCAGATAGGCTCTTTTGACAAAAGCAGAAAGCACTGGTTGAAAATATCATTAATAATTTGGGGCGCCTGGGTGACTCAGTCATTAAGTGTCTGCCTTTGGCTCAGGTCATGATCTCGGGGTCCTGGATTCCAGCCCCACATTGGGCTCCCGGCTCAGGGGGAAGCCTGCTTCTCCCTCTCCCACTCCCTCTGCTTGTGTTCTCTCTCACTGTGTCTCTCTCTGTCAAATAAATAAATAAAATCCTTTTTAAAAATGTTAAAAAAAAAATTACACCCTGTTTGTGTGGTTGACTTTTTACCTTTAATTGCACATTAAAAAAATAGAAATAAAAATAAATAAAACAAAAACAACAAGAGAGGGAGGCAAACCATAAGTTTTTTCTTTACTATGGAAAACAAACTGAGGGTTGCTGGAGGGGTGGGGGTGGGGTAACTGGGTGATGGGCATTAAGGAGGGCACGTGATGTGATGAGTACTGGGTGTTATATAAGACTGATGAATCACTGAACTCTACCTCTGAAACTAATAATACCGTATATGTTAATTAAATTGAATTTAAACAAAACATTTAATAAAAACAATAATAAGCTATAGGATTTGCCTAAGACATTTTGTTAAATGTGCAATTTAAAATATTTTTTTAAATGAGCAAATATAGCAGTAAACAAATGTAGGCAATGGACTTGCCATTTATTATTAGAAATCTTTATGTAAAATGCTGTAGTTAAAGCAATATAAAAAGAAAGATGCTTGGTACAAATAAACTGTCAGAATGTTTAAACTAATACGTATGCTAACCTTCGGGTATTAAAAGCAAAAGTTAAATTTAAAGAAATTCTAATTGTAGGGTATGACTTTAACCTCATGTCTTTTAGCCACAGACTCAAAGAAAATGTATACAGTAAAAGAAACAACATATGTTCTTACAACCAGAAATTCTCAAATGAAAATACAGCAACTTTCTTATCGTTTAACAACAGAATTTGAATGTAAATGTCTTCATTATGTAGTATAACTTTATAGCAAGTTACATTGGCTTAATAACATTTTTCTAAAAATCAGAAAAATAGTCAACTCTATGGGGTTCTAAAAACAGAAATAGTTATTTGAATGAGTTTGAAGTGTTTCTGATGAGTTTTGAGAGAGAAGGAAATAAAAGGCTAAGGTAAGGACCAGTTTCATCCTCATTTCTTAAGCTTCAGAAGCCTAATTGGGCAGGAAAGGAATTTGGGCCTGGCACACCCCGGTTCAGTCGTGGCAGGATCCCGAAACAAAAGTTTTTCTGAACCTTTGAGTCATATGCCACGGGCAAACCAGAGCCGCGATATACAAGTCGTTAAGTCAACAGGTCCTTTAACGAGATGGTGTGCGGTTGGTGAGTGGCAGTTGGATTTCTTCCTGCCACGAAGAAAATAACTCTTCTCGATCAAACCGGAAAGTGGGCGCAGCTCTGGTTTAGGGAGTGCACCCGGAAAAGTGTAGAGACCAGAAAGGAGAGGGAGGCAGAGAGAGAGAGGGATGTGCGCGTCCCGACCACAGAGCGCTTTCCAAACCACTCGGAAACCATTTAAATGGCTCAGGCGGCCGCGGTTTCCAGCCTAGGACTGTCTGGGGTCCGGCTGGGAAAGTTGCCTGGCAAAGCCATGCCATTTCCCGTCGCGGACTTGCCCCCCCCCAAGCCCCCCCGGCCGCCCCGGCACAGGAACGAGAGGAGACCAGCAACCTGTTAGCACGCGTGGAAACGCGGCCGTCTCGCGCCTACCCTGCCCCTGAGACCCCCACTCTGAGAGTCTCCCGGGGTCAATCTGCGGACCACCGGGACTTCTGCCTGGGTCCGGCTCCTCGGGGGCCTCCCTATAGAGACTGCCAGGGGCACAGGGCTACCCCCGGAGCGCCACCTGCCCCGGCCTCGGGCGCCCCTCTCGGCGTCTCGGGAGGGGCAACTGAAACACTGCTCTCGAGACCACCTCCAACCGGCCACTGGGACCGTACCCCTCTCCCCACCCCGTGAACCTTGGAGTCCGTCCTTCCGCCTCCTCCGACGCTGCCCACGGTCTACTGGCCTCCCTCCCCCTGGTCCGAGCGCCGGCCCGCCCGCTTACCTGGCGGGTGGGCACGGCAGGACGGCGGGAAGCAGCCGCCGGGCGGACGCTGGACTTGGGCCGGGAGCCAGGTGCAGGTGGTGGCGGCGGCGGCGCCTCTGGTTGCTGTCGCTACAGTTGCCGCTCAGTCCAGCTCCTCCTCCGCCGCCGCCGCCTCCTGCCTTCCCGCTGGGCCTCCTGCGTTGCCAGGAGAGGCCGAACCGAGGCTCCGCTTCCTCTCGGAGTCTCCCAGGTGAGCTCCAGCCTGCGACGTCGGCAGGGGCGAGGCCCCCGTCCCGCGCCTGCGCGCCAGCCTCCTGCCCCGCCCAAGCCCTACCTGAGCGCTCCAGGTGAGGACTGAGCGCGCCGCGCGCTGGGTAGGGGCGCCGTCCCGGCGGAGCGCAGCCGCCGCGCCCCTTCTGTCTCCGCGGACAGGGAGGCTGGTTTTCCAAGCGAGGCGCGCCTCCGCCCGTCTACATTTGAGGAGTCCTGCACTGACCTGGTGGCAGTGGTCGCCTTGTAACCAGAACTCCGTCTGGGTCCTTGGGGAACCAGAAGTCTGTATTTCCCTCACACACTTCTGCCTTTCTCTGCGGTTCTCCAAAATGAAGGAGTGCGCTGCCCGGAGACTGGGGGGCCCAGTGCCCCCGAGAACCACCTCATGACGGCTGCAACTATTAGCTCGTATGGTTTCCTCGAGCAAGGTTCAGCAGCTTCTGTCACCAGTTAGGTTCGTGAGCTATTGGGTGAGCTTCCTTCCCATGTACTAGTCTTGATTTCATCACTTGACTCACTTCGGCACAGCTAGTGGTTTCCGTTTCTGTAAGCGCGCGCTCTGGTAGGGGCGCCTCACGTCCAAAGGAGGAGCCTCTCTCTTCCAAAGAAGAGCCTCTGGTATTTGGCAGAGCCCTGCTAACTTGGGGCGCACCACCCCTTCCTGGGTTGCTATCGGAAGGGAAACCAATTCCCAGACGAGAGAGAAAGCAGCGACAATAGAAAGAAACCTGCTGTGCTTGTTTGGAAAGACACTGGCTTCCTGGAGAGGTTTTCCTTCTACTGTAGATTTGCTTGAAAGCTCCCCATCCATTGGGAGGGTGACAATGCAGACTCTAGGGAGACAGGGGTTTTGCCACTGTTTTTAAAGACAGATTTTTTTCAACAGTATTTTTTCCTTTTATGATATTTACAACCATTTTTTGGCCTTCCTTCTGTTATGACAAACACTGACACACCCAAAATCAGGACTTAAAAATGACCTTTATACCTTCCTATAAACTCATTCACTAATTGGCTCTGTCTTCAATGTACATAGAAATATAAATAGAAAAATAGCCAAAAATGTTTTAGCAGCATGCTTAATTACATGATGGTAGGTTTTTCCATAAAGTTTAGCTGTGGTCTTCCTCCTGTATTTTGACACATACACTTATGGTTTCTTTTTATTGGTATATTAGTGTTATGT
Organism: Mustela erminea; assembly: GCF_009829155.1. Taxonomy (NCBI): domain Eukaryota; kingdom Metazoa; phylum Chordata; class Mammalia; order Carnivora; family Mustelidae; genus Mustela; species Mustela erminea. Next base: position 61,952,288 of record NC_045621.1, read on the forward strand.
GACACCTAAAATTAAAATTTGAAAATACTGGTTAGTATAGTATCAATAGGTGTAACTAGAACTTGAATAGTCTGACATTGGTTTTAGCATCTGCAATAATATTCTTTTTTTTTTTTTTTTAGAAAGATTTTATTTATTTATTTATTTGAGAGAAAGAGAGCACAAGTGGAGGAGAAAGGCAGAGGGAGAGGGACAAGCAGACTTGTGCTGAAGGTAGCCTGCTGCAGGGCTCCATCCCAGGACTCTGAGATCAAGACCTGTGCCAAGGCAGACACTTAACTGACTGAGCCACCCAGGTGTCCCCTACCACAGCTCTTTCATACCACACCTATGTATCAGCTTTCAAATTTCGGTTAGTTGTTTGTATTGTATTTGTTTTGCAAGCATCAAGGAACCTTTTCTGTGTTTGTGACATTTTTTTAAAATATTTTATTTATTTATTTGACAGACTGAGATCACAAATAGGCAGACAGGCAGGCAGAGAGAGGGAGAGAGGAGGAAGCAAGCTCCCCACAGAGCAGAGAGCCCAATGCGGGACTTGATCCCAGGACCTGAGATCATGACCTGAACCGAAGGCAGCGGCTTAATCCACTGAGCCACCCAGGCGCCCCTGTTTGTGACATTTTAGTATCACTACCCACAAACAACTTTTAAGCTTTCCCTCTCTCCTCCCCTGCAAAAAGTTCAGGACTTACTTACGTGTATAACCATACTAACTTGATAATATTTGTTCTTAGGTCCAGAGCTGAAAATACCACCTACCTAAATCCACCTACCACCCCCTCCTTTTTTTGAGGTTCTGCTGCTTTCTTTGTTGTTTGCCTCTAGATGGAGAGTAGTCTCAGTCTTTGGGAAATTTGGGAGAAATCCTAAAAGTATAACCACAGAATCTGTATCCCATGTCTTGCGTCACCCATCTGAATGAGGCAGGAACCAAAGATTATCAGTTTTGAGGTCCCACCAGGCAAAGAACAACAATTTTTGCTGACAAGAGCAGAACAGAGCAAATGGATATAGAATAGCAATTTGGAATCCAAGGACTGAGATGCACTGGCAGCAAGACAAGAAAAGTCAAGTAATAACTGGAAAAAGGAGCTAGGACAGACTACAAAAAGAGAGCAAGCAAATAGGACCAAAATGGTGCATGAAGGGTGAAAAGAGAACAGAGCAAATATAAGAATCAGAAGTTGCTAAAAATTGCCAGTTTTACAATAGAGACAGACAATTTAAACAAGGAAAACAGTATTTTGGGGTCTGGCATACCTACCAGCATTTCATTCTGAAAGCAAAGTCTTAAAATTAATAAAAGTTTTACTTAACAGTAAAATCAAAATGCTGCAGGCCCAGAAGAAAAGTATTATGCTACAATCTTTAATGCCCTAAATCCAATGAGCTAAAGAGTTTTTGGAAGTATCATCCTATTCCGAGATTATGAAATAAAGAATTTGTGTTATAAAGGGGAAATTAGTATTTCTTTATGAAATAAAAATAAAACCCAGGAGTCTTAGTTTAGACATGCTTCTCAGAAACAAGCCTATTTCAATACTGCATGTTTGGCATGAAATGGCAGCTAAAATAGAAAATTAAGAAGATTTCACACAGGAAAGAAGAAACTTATCTGTCTACACACAGGGGTGGAGAGAGACACAGAGAGAGAACTAGCCCCCCCAAAAGCTTATTTATATAAATTTAAAATAATATTCACTATTTAATAATATTTGTTAACATTTAAATTAATGCCAAGACCAGTATCTAACACTTGGTAAGTACTCAATCAATATTTGTTAAATTAATAAGTTGATGCCTAAGTACCATGAAAAAACCATTATGCATAATGTCTTAGGCCGAATACAAATTCAAAGAATGGTTTTACCAAATAATATGGAGAAATAATCTAAGGCAACTAAGAGTCATAGACTAAGAATTAGAGGGACAATCATCTAATAACAACAGCTATCATGTTATCATGATATCAGTTATCATGTACTGATATTTCAAAAGGCACTATGCAAAATAACTTACACTCCTGCAAGTTACTTTACTTTTGGGCTTAAATTTCCTCTTCCCCAAAATATAATACTGGTACAAGGTGATCACCAAGTTACTTTACACACTGATTCATGTAAACTCCATGAAGAGATAATGGTCATGCAAAAAACATCCTCTGGATATAGGAATAGCAATTAATAGAAAACAAGGATGAAGGAATGGGAATTACTTAACTAAGATAGAAACCCGAATTCATAAAATCAATTATAACATATAATGTAACTAGTTAAATTATTCAGATTCACTACATCTAACTTTAAATATTTTAGTTTGTTAATTGTTTAGCTGTTGGTTATCCAGAGCTTAGCAACTTTAGCTTGAAACTTACTGCCTGCCTGGCTTAGCCTTTAAAAACAATTTTGCCTTATGTGGAAACTGGAGCCTCCAGTCAGATCTCAAAGTCAAATTGAGAGCTTGGCTCAAAGACTAAACAGATTGAAATAATTTCTACTAAAAGAATTGAAAGGCTATTGATTTAAAAGGAGAATAGTGTTGGTATCATAGTGAAGAGTCACAAATATGTGGGTATTTTTAATAACTATCCAGCATAATGCTACATTGTGTTTAAAATATTAAGAGTTAAAACAGTAAAAACATGAATAGATTATTTTTAGTATGAACTTTTTAGGCCAGTGTCTTATATGAAGATTGCTTATTAGGGTTTTTCCCCCCTAAGAATATCAATAGAGCAACCATCTGTGACTTTCAAAGACGTACAGATTTCTGTGAGTGTGCTTATTGACTTAAAAAGCAACAGAACTATGTCTTGTTAATCTTGTACCCTTAATGCTTGGCGCATAGTAGGTGCTCAATAAATATTTGATGAAATGGATTGAGTAGACTGCAGTGTTTCAAGCTTTTAAGCATTAGCATAAGAGCAAAAAGAAATACCATGCTGAGTCAGACTAATATTCAATCTGGCTAGCTCTAAATTCTGACAGTGGCATCAAATGCTTTCTTCTGGGAAAAGATGGTGATAGTCTTGCATGATATTGACCTCAGATATGTACTCCAGGTGTCCCTGACTCACTCTTTCCTAAACCGATCTCTCTTTCTCTGTAAAATGGCTTTTTATATTCTAAGTCAATTCATATTTATTTTAGAAAAATCAGAAAATACAGATAAAAGAAACCAGTTGGAAACACCCCAAATTCCTCCCATGTAGATGAATCAGTGCTAACTACCAGACCCGTTTCTACTGTTTATCTCTCCAGATACTTTTGAAAAACTAAGGAGAGTGGAATGGAAGATATAGAAGGAGACAGAGACATGTTTTTAAAATAAAAACTAGGTCATATTGGGATCTTGTTTTGTAGCCAGTGTTTTCTACTTAACATAGCTTTCCATGTCAATGAATTCATTTTTTTACAGCATTGTTTTTAATTATTGCATGGTTTCTTTTTGTATGAATGTATTTAATCAGTCACTTATTGGACAGTGAAGGTTGTTTTAAATTTTGCTGTTGCATACAGTGCTATGGCTCACATTCTTTAGTGCTCACTATCTTCATCTGCGGAAACATTTACACTGCTTTTCTACTGACTTTATTAAGCCATTTTGTATCAGCCACGTAAGAGCCTAAACAATAATGATATTAGAAGAATCACATCACAAAGACAAATCATAGAAAGTATATTAATGATTTAGCACTACTTATTTGTAAATATATTAATTCTAGTTACCAAAATTTTATGTAAAGCATGCTTATTATAATTAAAGCCTTATCAGAAGGATGTTTGGCTGGCTTAGTTGGAAGAAGGTGAGACTATTGGTCTCAGAGTCAGGAGTTCCAGTCCCACTTGGGTATAAAGATTACTTAAATAAATAAATATTTTTTAAAAAACTTTATCATTTTAGAAATAGGAAAGTAGAGTGTGCCTTAATATGGAAAAGTCAGATCTCTTACCTTCTCCTGATCATAGCACACTTAGTTTCTGAAAATCTGTGTGTCTCTCTTCACTTCAAATCCCCTCCAGCCCAGCCCACTGAAGGCTCTAATCTCCTATGGAACCTCCTAGACCAGCCCAAATCACCTTGGTATTTCTTAATTCCAGTGCAGTGTCATAAAGTGAACTTCCCTCCTCCCTTGGTCCTTGCCTCCCTTCTTCTGCAGTATCAAGAAGGGAGGATCGTGGAGAGACACTACCTGGCCATGATATCATTTGTTGCCAAATAAGTTATGATAATTTGTTAAATAACTTAAGCCACAGAGGATAGGAATGTTCTTTTAGCATAATAGCTCTCAGGTATTATATCAAAAGAAGTAGCATCATTGTGACTAAATCAAGAGAGAAATATTGATTTTTCATGCATATTAGAAGGGGAATTTTGGAAGAAATTATATTTTTCAGAGTCTTTGATTTTTTTAAGATTTATTTATTTGAGAGAGAGAGAAAGAGAGAGCTGGGAGAGGGACAGAAAGAGAGGGAGAGAATCTCAAGCAGACTCCTGGCTGAGTGTGAAGCCCAATGCCAGGCTTGATCTCACGACCATGAGATCATGACCCGAGTTGAATTCAAGAGTCAGAAGCTCAACTGACTACGTCACCCAGACACCAGGTAGTGTCTTGGTTTTTAATCTATTAACAGAAAAGTAATCTGCTGCCCAAGGTAGTATCTTATCATAATACCTCATTCTCTACTCCCTTTTTTTTTAATTAAAAAGAGAGAGAGAGAGAGAGAATGCATGTGCACTACACAGGAGTGGGAAGAGAGGGAGCAAGTCTCCAGCAGACTCCCCGCTGACTACAAAGCCCAACTTGGAGCTTGATCCCACTACCTTAGACCCTAATCTAAGCTAGAATCAAGATTTGTATTCTTAACCAAATGAGCTACCCAGGCACCCTCCTCCTTCTCTAATTTAATCACAAAATCAGAATGTACCTGTTCTCCACTCCCAGAGGTTTCAGCAGACTCTAAGACCACAGTGAATTCATCACTTCTGCAAAACTTCAGAGACAGAGATTCCTGACAAGTAACAGACATTTGGGGCTGCACACCAAAAAATCATTGTTAGGGAAAGACGTTTGGAGCAGTTTGTGAATAAGGGAGAAAAGGACAAAAGGGAGATATTATAGGAAGAATTTAAATGGCTTAGAAATGGCAGGGAAGGAGAAGAGTAGAGGACAGAGGAATCTCCCTTGTGGGACATCCTTTCAAGGCTTAAGGAGAATCTTTGGGGACTTATTCTCCCAAGGCCTGATAATGTGGCTTCACTCTTGGGAGTGAATAGGGAGAGGAAATAAACTAGGAATATCATCCAGTTTCTTCCCTCTCCCCTTCCTTCCTCCCCACCACTGCAAACTCTGTACAGCTTTGGAATGATTAGTTAAATTCTGTGGTAAAGATCTTAGCATTCACTGAGATAGAGTATGCATTTGACTCAACAGTAAGATGATATCCAGCAGGACCTCTACTAGCCTAAACAGTATCCTGTGTGAATTAGAAAATGTCATCCATGAGCGGACAGAGTCCCTGAGTACATGGCTTGGCAAGTGGATGACCCCTTCCTCGAAGTAGATGCAAATCTATTCCAGGGCACCCAATGATCTGAATGGAACCCAGGCTGTGTATCAACCCTACCTGACCTTTGGCAGGATACTTTTAAGCAGGGCACAGCATAACAACCTGGTGTCCAATCAGGTGAAATCCGTTTCCTCATCTTTTGTAACTGGAGTGTCTGTGCCACTTGCATTAACCAACAGAATATGGTAGAAGTGGTGTTATGTCCCTTCCATGGCTATACGTTGAGTGATATTTTTACCCTTTGTCTCCACTCTCTTGGAATGTTGCCATGGTGTGAAGAAGCCTGGAGTGAAGGACCATGTAGAGAGAAGTCCAGCTGTCCCAGATGTTCAAGCTGAGCTCAGACCCCAGCCAACCACCAGCTAAATGCAACTTTGTGACTGATCCCAGGGAAATACCAGCAGAAGGACCACCTGGTCAACCCACGAAACCATAAGAAATATTGATTCATTGCTGTTTTAAGCCACTAAGTTAAGGGGGAATTTTAAAAAATTTAACTATTTCATCTAAACTTGGTTCTCAATACGAACAAGAACATAAGCACCATTTATATTTGTGCACCCTCTGTACTCTCCAGAGAAAGGTTTTGAGATGCAAAAGCTTGGATTTATTAGAATTTTGAGAGTCTAAGCCTTGAATGACTGCACAAAATATGTGGTATAAACCAAATATTTTAAAGAATATGTGCTCAGTCTGAATCAGCTTTCTATCCCCACCCTAAATCTTGATAAAATTTGTGCAGAATGGGGAAAGAGAAGAGAGTCAGGGGGGATCGGAGATAGTGGGCATTGCCAGCATGCCGGAGCAGAAACTCTGGAATGTCACCATGGAGGAACGCCATATTTCATAACTACCTGGGCCACCATTCATAGAAGAAGATGTGCAGGAATGCGCACCTGACCCTAAAAAACCAGCCATGAAGGAACTCTGAGAGCAAAAAAGAAGCTACCTTGGAGAAGAGTAAGACCCCAGGGTTTATTTCTTGGCCAATATTGAAGAATGGTAAGAACAGAAAACTTTTCTAAATGGGGTATTGGACAGCCCCAAGGCCTCTTGTGCCCCAGGAAGATTCAGAGAGCCCCCAAAATATTTTCCAATGTAGGAGAGAATGATTTAGATCTGGTATCTTTGTAAATTAAATTTTGTCAGAAGAGAGGCATGCTTATTCCTTTACCTATCATCGGTGACTGCTTTGATGCTACCAAGGCAGAGTTGAGTGGTTGTGACAGAAACTGCATGATCTGTAAAGCCCAAGATACTTACTATCTGGCCTTTTATAGAAAAAAAAAATTGCCAATTCCTGTTTTAGATGAAGCACAGAGAGCTAGGAAAAGCTAAAATTTCTGAAATGACACATAGCAAAAATGAAATTCTAACCATGACTAAAAGGTACATTGAGACCAGGATGTAGTATCAGCAGATGACAGCTTGGATACCTATGATGGCCTAATGCCAGTTGTCTCACACAAGTACATTTTCTGACTCCCATCCCATACCTTGGAACATTCTAGGAAGACCCTATGGAATGCAGTTGTGTTCCTCATGAAACAGGGTAAGTCCCAGAACTACTGATAGTTAGTTACTACCACTGGGTGTTATAGGGATTTGAAAGAGAAATTAGACATAGGTATAGACATCAAAAAAATAGTTTTGCATTTTACAATTTTACAACTTTACAAAAAATAATTTTGAGTTTCTTATGTATCTGATTCTGTCTTCAGAAACTAGCACCCACTACAAGGCCTTCCATAGTAATAAGCACAGTATTGATGCAAGAAATCTATGTTGAATATTCAGCCTCAGTAGGATTTCCTTTGATCTCTTACCTTACAAAACTTCATAACAGCATTGTCTTTTTGTATAGGAAGTGTGTATTCACAACTCATGTCTTATATAAGCTTTCTCTGATGATGCTGATGCACATTCCTTTTTAGTTCCATTCCTTCCCCCCATTGTGTTTTTTCTTTTTTTTTCCTTTTCTTTCTTTCTTTC